>NC_043714.1:5799071-5979553 GCF_006229205.1 Suricata suricatta | reverse complement strand
GGCCGGGGCTCGGAGGGGCCCGCTCGGCCCCGCCGCCGGCTACGGCGCCTCGCGCGGGGTGGGCGGCCGGTGGGTGGCGGCGCCCCGCCCTGCCCCTCGTCGCGGTGGGGTGCGGTGGGGACGGGCGGCGCGCTGCGGGGTCCCGCTGCTTGGGGAGGGCGCCGGGGTCGCGGCCGGGGCCGAGGATTCGCGTCTCCCCGCCCCCCCAACGGCCCCCGAACCCGAGTCCCCCGCATTGCGGAGCGAGCGCGGCCCGCCGGACCCCCGGACCCCTCCCGCCGCCACCCCCGTCCCGGTTTGGGGGCCGTGGCGTTAGGGGACAAGCGCCTTAACACGAGGTGGCTTTCTAACACGCTTCTGTCTCATTTGTGACAAGGGAATGATTTATTTTCTTACCTTGAGCTCCAGTTCTAAATTCAATAAGTTTGAAGATGTCGCGTCTCAAAATGAAAGGTGCTGATTTTTTAGGACCCTCGTATGAGGATCTCAAACTTATTTGGACCCCCACCCCCGCCCCCCCAACACCCCGCCCGGAAGTTCCTTTTGGCGATGGAAAAATTCTACAGCATACGCGAGACTCTCATGGGCTCACTCGAAAGGGACAAGCTCTTTTTCTTAAAATGCGTGGTGACTCGCACTTGAGAATGCCTTACTGGGACCTCTGAAAGTGCTCCAACGCCACGGTATCTTAGGTTCGCAAGGAGAGAAGTGAAAGATTTTTGTCGCTTAAAGGTCTGCAGCGCTTGATTAACTTGCTGAGGACAGCGTTCTGGAATTCTGGCAGGCAATTTAACCAAAGCCTCCGTGTCTAACACTTCTCTGTGGGGTTGTTTAGGCACTTACTAATTTTTCCTCTTTTCTTACAGGTGATTTTCCTTCACGGATTGGGAGATACAGGGTAGGTACTGGTATTAGGAACAGTAATAAAATGGGGTAGGCAACTCTATTTACACCATCAAAGATGTATTTAAGACCTCTAGGATCGTATAAATAGAAGACTGCTATTAGTCCTACCTCTTACAGCCCAGGCATAAGGTACAATCGTTTCGTTTTGGAAAACTCCCAGAATTTTCCTCGTATCATCTTAAATGTGTCCTGTTTTCACCTCATGTTTCTGGACGGTATTAAAGTTGCAAACTCTTCTGTGAGTTGCTGTAGGTATTGGATGCCAGGGACAGGGGAAATGTTTTAGAGACACATTTCTGTGTGTAATTGAGACCTTTCTAGAGGAGTTAGAAGAAATCAATTGAAGTGCAAGGAAGGTCACTCAAAGATTTGGAGGCTGATGAGACCAATTTTGTTGTGCTAACTTTAGATACATGATTTATCTTTTCCTTGGGCTTTTTCCTGTATTGAGAGGTTTTTGTTCCTGAAAGGTTTTTTTTCTTAATATTTTATTTATTTTTGAGACAGAGAGACAGAGTATGAGCAGGGGAGGGGCAGAGAGAGAGGGAGACACAGCATCTGAAGCAGGCTTCTCAGAGCCTGGGGGGGGGGGACGCTCAAACCCACAGACCACGAGATTATGACCTGAGCTGAAGTTGGACTCTTAACCCACTGAACCAGCCAGATGCCCTGAGAGATTTTTGTTTTTCATGTAAAGCAGTGATTATCAGGGGCACTTGACTGGCTTAGGCAAGAGCCTGTGGCCATTGATCTCAGAGCCGTTAGTTCAAGCCCCACATTGGGTACAGAGTACAGCAGGGATTACCAATTTGAAACTTGGGCAAAATTATGGAACTGGAGGAAAACTGAAGATAGATAAGTTCGTGACAAAGTAACCAAAAAGTATTAAGTGTTCTTTACAAGGAGGTGTTGGGGTGGATGAATTGTTAAAAGGGACTCCTAATGCTTCTTTGTCTACTACGTGAAGTAAGTGACCTTGTATGGAGTTGGGGGAAGAGATTTCCGGCAATCATGTTGTCTTGTGAAAATGACAGAGCTTTTCTTAACTGAAGCGAGGTGCAGAGAACCTCTTTTACAACCAAGCCCTTCTTGATGCTGAGAGTCTGGAAGGAACTTGCTACCCTGTAACCTTCCCTCTAAGGAGATCCAGGCCTGAAGAGTCCATCAGAGAGAAGCACACGTCAGTGTACCAAGATACTCTGTAGACCCCAATTTAGCCAGATGCCATAAGATAAAGCTAAAGAGGGACCATGATGAAGGCAGTGAACAATGTGAGATTAAAGTTACCAAGAACATCCGTGACGTCTTGACCAAGAGTTAAGTTTATGTAAAAAATTAAAGGTCTCCAATTCCGAAAATACTTTGCGAGGTAAAGAAATGCTAACTTTACATCGGTCCCATGAATACTTGGTGAAATTCAGAAGCAATCAGTCCAACAAGTGGCAATTTAATGCTTAAAATGTGTGTCAGGTTAAATTGGCAGATAATGGGGATTAAGTGACTCAGTTTGTTGCTAGAAGATCGGGCAGGGCTTGCCTTTTTTTCTCCCTTTTTTGGTTAAGATTCTTTTTGGTGGACCCAGCCAAGGTGTGCTGTCTGGTAATGTAGGTCTCCAGGTCTGTGTCTTTTAGATTTCTCATGAAACAAAATGGTGACCAGATAGGATTCGAAGACCCATGTAATTCTGTGTTTTGACGATTCAGACGTGTAATTTTTCCGACATTTTTGTTTCTGAGATTGGTTCTCATTTTACTACGTGTGTTTATCGTGGTGGTGATTTTGTTTTCCCTTAAAAAGTTTTTTTCAGTGGTGTCTCTTATTTAGATTATGTCTGTCTAGGAAATATGAAATGGCATATTCTCCTCTTGAAAAGTTTTATAGCCTATGCACTAGCAGATTTAAAGCTCTGAAGAGTTCTGCTGTGAAGAAACACCTATGATAAAGTGTTCCTCATAACATATATAATAAACTGTGAAACTAGTTGTATTCAAAGAAACCTATTTTAGACTATACTGCATGGCATGAGATCACAGTTTCCTTCCAAAATAAAAATAGCTGTTATGATGATGAAAATGTGTTTGTATTGTTGACAAATTCAAACTGTAAATATGAGAGTAGAATGAAAATTGGTTGAAATCCCCAAACCCAGAGATGTTTCTTTTTGATAGCATGTTTTGTTTCAAAATATTTTCAAATTTGCAGAAGAGTTACATGAACAGAGTTTCCTCAATACCTTTTACCCAGATTCGCTAACCTCTGTTTTTTTAATATTTTACTATGTTTGCTGAACCCCTCCAGAGGAGATTTCATTACCCTGATTCTTTTCTTCCAAGCCCTTTGGCATGTTGCTGAGAACAAGCAGAGTCTTTTATGTAACCCAGAACATTTATCACATTTGGGGCATTGAACACTTACTTAAGATTATTATCTAATATAATAGTTACTCAAACTTTTCCAGTTGTCCAGTGTCTTTTATAGTAATCCCATCCTCTTGGATTCTAACGTCTAGTCACACTTTGCATTTAGCTGTCATATCTCTTTAGTTGCTTAATCGAGAACAGTTCCTTAGCTTTTTGTGTTTGAGGACACTGTCATGTTTGCAGAGATCAGGCTAGTCCCTCAGTTGGGGTTTGTTTGCCATTTCCTCGGGATTAGATTCATTAGATTAGTTTCTGGGATTTTTGACACAAATACCGTAGAGGTGATATGTGCTGGTCATCCCATCGTGTCGGGATACAGATGATAGTATTTGGCCCCTTACTGTTGTTCACTTGGATCCCTTGACCAAGGTGGTATTTTCCGGTTTTCTGTACTGCACTTATTATCCCTCTGTAGTTAAAAAGCAACTTGTAGGGAGATACTTTGAGACTGTAAATTGCCCTTTACACTTTCACCCAGTATTCTTAGCACCCATTGATGATTCTTGCTTGACTCAATTGTTAATATGATGTGATCTTCTAAGTCTGTCACTCTTTCTGTTTATTGGTTTGCCCTTACCCATTTTTTTGTATGGACTATAGATTTAGGTAATGGCCTTCCATCATTGTTACTGTGTTTTAAAATTTTTAACTCTTGTAAAACAACTGTAAAGTTACATAAATGTTTAACAGAAGTAGTATTTAGAGCTCCTGATACTCTTTCTCTCAGATTACCCAGTTAACATCTCTGAAACATTTGGGACATACTGAAGAAGTATTGCCTCATTACTCTATAAAATTTCATTATGTATTTTAAAAGTACAAGGACATGACCACAGTTAACCATCAAGCAGGAAGTTAACATCGATCTAAAACTTATCATCAGATATCTTGTTCTGTCATCACATTTTCTTGATTTGGCTCAATCATGTGTCTTAGAGGCCCAGGATTCAATTCAGGATCACATGTTGCATTTAGTTATCATTATTCTCCTTCAGGCTAGAGCAGTCTTTCCTTGTCTTTCTTGACCTTGACACTTGAGAATACAGGCCAATGACTTTGTAGAATGTCCCTCAGTTTGGGTTCATGTGATGTCTCCTGACGTAAGCCTTTTTGATAGAAATAACACAGAGGTGTTGTAGTGTTCGTCTCAGTGGATTGTATCAGACACATACTGTGTTGGTTTTTGTTTACTGGTGATGCTACATTTTTCACCAGGTTAAGATAGTGTTTGCTCCATTTATCCATAGTAAAATTAATAAGTGTATTTACTTAAAAATATTGTGTGAGGAGACATAGCACATTATGAGTCTGGAGTTCTTTCCTGTCCAGCAAGAGAGAGGATGCAGAATTGAATACGGGAGATGCTAATGTCTGGGAGGAGACAAGAGCCCCAACCAGGGGTTTCTTCTCTGTATTTATTGAGCTCACAAGATGCTACCCACGTGGTGAGTGTGAAGAAAACAAGTTCTTACACACATTAACATGGAGAAAACAATCAGACAGTGACCATTAACTTGTGTGCGTAAAGAAGCAGAGGGTCTGGAGGGCAAATGGAGTTTGGGATCAAAGTATGAACAAGGTATGTTGGCATCAGATAGAAAGTAGTTTCCTGCAGGTGATAATAATCTACTTGTGATCCCATGACAACACCTCACTACCCCATCTCAGGTGCTTTCGCCCCATGGTGGCGGCTTCCCGCCCTGAGCTTCTTTCTCACCCGTTTATGTAAGTAGAACCTATCTCCCCACAGGGAGATGCTTTGATGTCATGAAAACATATGTTTCTCACCAAATTCTCACCTATGGATTTAGTTTCCATTAGTGATTCTTGTCCATATCTATTACCGTGAAACTTCCAAAAGAACGACCTTTTCAAAAAATACTTCATCCTGGATTTTTTTATTCATTGGCAACCCTCTCTTTTCCCTTATTTATTTGCACATTTTCATTTAGTCATTTTCAAGTGTCAAATCAGGACAGACTCTTGGATTGCTCTTTAACTCTGAGGGTTACCAGAGTTATTTTTTTTTTTGATGGTCAAGTCATCCTGTACTTGGCTAGCAGAGCCCCTGCAAGCCGCTCTTACGGGACGTGTCTCCATCCTTCCTTGAGCACTTCATTGCTTGCTGGTGCAGCGTCCTCTATTCCGGGGTCATCTTCTGTTTTCCTGCTTCAGTCCTGGGACTCAGCCTTTTTTTTCAAGAACTCTGGTTCCTTTTAGTAGAGAATATTATTTAGGTGCCAAGACCTGACTGCTATATGTGCTTATTGAAGGAATCGTTACTTCTAGATCCTTTCAGTAGACAGAACTAGGAGTGTAGCTACATAGCACATGTGTGTAGACGCACATCGATACCAGTTTTGATATTTACATATATTAACCTTTGGGGCTTTATACTGATTGCCTCCAGTTCGTCAGCACCACTGGGATTATTCTAGCCTTCCCCCTTTCCATAGTGTAATGCCATGAGAAGCCTGGCTTCTGCTCTGGCAGTTTCTGCCAGGAGTGCACGTTGGTATGGCCTGTCACCCCTCCCACCCACAGCTTTGCTTCTTACGTCAGAACAACCTCCACACCTGACCCCCTGCCCCTACAGCTGAATGTGACCCCTGCAAACTCAGTTCCAGTGAAGGGCAGGGGAGCAGGAGAAAAGGCCAGTGGCAAACTTGGCTCTCTTCATGTAACTTCCCCTCCATATATCCCAGGAGTTACCGGTCTGTATTACCAATCTATGTGAGAATTTTCTAGGCCGTGGAGACTTTAAAGCTTAGAAAAGAAAGTTTCAAAAGAAAGAGAATGAAAGACAGGGGCGCCTGAGTGGCTCAGTCAGTTAAGCATCCAACTCTTGATTTCAACTCGGGTCATGATCTCGTGATTTGGGAGCTCAAACCCTGCGTCAGGCTCTGTGCTGATAGCGTGGAACCTGCTTAGAATTCTCTCTCCCTTTCTCTCTGCCCCTCCCCTGCTTGCACACATGCATGCTCTCTCTCTGTCTCAAAATAAAATTTAAACAGACCAAAAAACAAAATTTTAAAGACAAATGTTTAAGTAGATTAAGCCTTACTGAGAGATCAAATAAAGAGAAGATTGAAAATAATATTGAATTGGCAACATGGGTGTATTTTGTGACCAGTCATTTGCAAATCTTTCTATAATCAAGAACTAAGAGAATGTAGAATGTGGTGTGGGGATCATTTAGTTACAAGGACTAGAAAACTGTTCAACTAGTTTATGCAAAAAGTGGTATTTAGGGAAGGATAGAATGATAAGCTCCAAGAAGGCAAAGATGTTTGATTTCATTGAAATATGACCCGTGCACCATAAAAGTCACCTGAGAATACAGATATTTTCTATTTAACTTAATACTTCATCCTCAGGGCTTAGACACTCCTGGATTCATAGAAGAACTAAGTGATGAGTAAATAAACAGACGAATGAGGAATCAAGGGGCAAGACCTATAATGGGAATTAGTCACCAAGTATGTGACGTTTCCTAGAGCTGCCATAGTCAGAAACTGCAAACTAGATGCATACAGCCGCAGAAATGTATTCTCACAGTCAAAGAAGTTAGAAGTCCAATATCAGGGTGTCAGAAGGACTACGTGCACCCCCTTCAGGGGCTGTCGGGGAGAACCCTTTGTCCCTTCTGGGCTGTGATGGTTCCTTGGCTGTGGTCATTGAGATTTCCAGTCCCTGCCTCACTCCCCACATGGCCATTTTGGGGTTTATCTGTGTGCTTTCCTCATTTTTTCCCCTCATTTCTAACAAGGACACCAGTTACCAGATATAGGGCCCATCCTAATCGTAGCAGATCCCATCTTGATCCTTAACAGATTACATCTGCAAAGAGCCTATTTCCAAGTAAGGTCACATTCTTATGTGCCAGGTGGACCTGAATTTTGGTGGGTACAATTCAGGCAGCTGCACCAAAGTTATTCTCTCTGCTTTTCATCCCCTTGTGGTCTCTCTCTTTTGCTGCTTTCTGTATAGCTGCACAGTTTTTTCAGCCGACCCACTATTCTTATCAAAATAGCCCCAAAATGGACTACCCCAGCTCTGACTTTATATCAACCCCAATTCTGGCGTTAAGAATCTGACTCTATCTTGGGGCAACCGGGTGGCTTGGGCACTTAAGCATCCAACTTCTGCTCAGGCCGTGATCTCATGGTTTGTGAATTCAATCCCTGCATTGGGCTCTGTGCCGACAGCTCGGAGCCTGGAGCCTGCTTCAGGTTCTGACTCCCTCTCTCCCTGCCCCTCCCTCGCTTGAGCTCTGTCTGTCTCACTCTCTCAACTATAAATAAACATTTTTAAAAAACTTAAAAAAAAAAGACTGACCCCACCCTGTGGCGCCTGGGTGGCTCAGTCGGTTAAGCGTCTGACATTGGCTCAGGTCATGGTCTCACAGTTCGTGGGTTTGAGCCCTGCATTGGGCTCTGTGCTGACAGCTCAGAGCCTGGAGCCTATTTCAGTTTCTGTGTTTCTTTCTCTCTCTGCCACTCCCCTGCTTATACTCTGTCTCTCTGTGTGTCTTGCAAAAATTAACAAAATCTTTAAAAAAAAATGAATCTGACCCACCATGGGTCCTTTTGCTCTTGGCCAGGCAGTTGGTAAGACGCATAGGGACGGGTGGGAAGACTCCGTAACGGTGTTGTGCTACTGCCACTGGGATGCTCATGAGTAGTGTTTCTTGTACAGACCTGACGAGAGTCGTTTTAGTTCCACACCATGTTACTATGGAGTAGTGAGCAGGATGGAAATAGACTTTAGTTACTTGTAGTCTTTTCTAAAAGCACAATTGAGAAGTAAAATAGAGTGAAATTGTAATATTTCTTGGGATATGCCTGGAAATTTTTTTAAACTCAGAAAATGTGTGTGTATATGTGTTTTGTTTTCGTTTTCTGTTTCTGACAAGTGAAATATATTCTGATTAATCTAGGTGTGTGAACAGTAGATTGTCCATTTAACTGAAGCTTTGTATAGGCTTCTTGAATGTTGAGGTTTCCACTGACTTTGAAAATTATCGAAAGGACTAGAAACAAGTTGGCCATACTTTTGTATAATACAATTATAGTCAAAGATTTTTAGGGGGTCCTGGGTGGCTCAGTCAGTTTAAGCGTCTGACCTCGGCTCAGGTCAGGATCTCCTGGTTCATGGGTTTGAGCTCCACATCGGGCTCATCACGTCAGTGCAGAGCCTGCTTCAGATCCTCTGTCCCCTCCCCCCATCTCCATCAAAAATAATAAAAATAAATATTAAAAGAAGATTGTTATAACCTGTGGGGAAATTATGGATGGGAAAACTAAGAACTGGAAAGGCATTGATTCTGGTAAGGTAATACGCACGAAAGTCGCCTGGAAGGCTTGATTGTGGTCCCCACCACCAGAGCGTCTGGTTCGCTGGGTCTGGGATGGGGCTGGGGAGTTTGTATTTCCGACAAGCTCCCGGATAGTACTGCTGATCGGGGACCATGCTTTGGAGGCCCTAGTGTGAGCTGTCTGAGGCCACACTTGTAGATAGAGGCAGAGTTGGGACTAGAACTCAAGATTTCTGTTCTTTTTCCCCTAAGAAGTCTTAGTATTTCTTGTATGGAAGAGTGGTTGGCAAACAGTGGGCCACCACTCAGTTCTGGCCTGCCACTTTTTAAAAACTTTGTTAGTTGTTGATGTTATTTATTGAAATAGGAGTCACATACTATAAAAAGTAACTCTTAAAAAATTTTTTTTAATGTTTATTTATTTTTACGAGACAGAGCATGAGTGGGGGAGGAGCAGAGAGAGAAGGAGACACAGAACCCAAAGCAGGCTCCAGGCTCTGAGCTGTCAGCACAGAGCCTGATGTGGGGCTCGAACCAACGAACTGTGAGATCATGACCTGAGCTGAAGAAATTGGATACTTAACCAACTGAGGCAACTAGGCGCCCTAAAGTAACTCTTCTAAAGTGGACAGTCCCGCAGTGTTCAGTATATTTACATAGTCGTGGTACCATCCCTAAGTGTTCGTTCCAGGATACTTTCAGCATCCCCCAAAGAAATGGCATGGCCATCCCTTCCCTGGCAACCTCTAATCTCCTTTCAGTTTCTATGGATTTACCTATTTTGGATATTTCTTATAAATGGAATTGGACAATATTTGACCTTTTTTATATGAATTCTTTCACATGGTCTGTTGTAACATGTATCAGTACTTTATTCCTTTTATTGTCAAATAATATTCCTTGGAGTGATAGCCATGTATTGATCTTATGGGTATACCGTATCTTTTTCGTTTATCAGTTAATGAACATTTGAATTGTTTCCTCTTTTGGGGGATTATGAATGGTGCTACTCTGAGCCTCCGCGTGCCAGGTGTCACATGAACGTAGGTTTTCAGTCCCCTTGAACAATTGCCGAGTCATTGGTAATGGTTGACCGCCTTGGGTGGACGCCTCGAGGAGCTCATGGAGCGCCTGTTTTCCGCAGCGGCTGTACCATTTTACAGCTCTGCCAACAGTATATGAAGGCTCTGAGTTTTCTACATTCTCACCCGTATTTGTGATTATCTTTATTTTTGATTATAGGCATCCTATTGAGTGTGAAGTGTTTTGGTTTTTAATGGCATTTCCTAGTGATTAACGAAATTGATCATCTTTTTATGTGCTTATTGGCCATTTGTTTATGTCTTCATTAGAGAAATATCTATTCAAGCCCTTTGCCCATTTTTAAAACCGAGTTGTCTTTTTTCTTGTTGATTTGTAAGACTTTAAAAATATATTCTGGGGTCTCCTGCGCAGCTCAGTCGGTTAAGTGTCCAACTTGAGCGCAGGCATGATCTTGCAGTTTGTGAGTTCGAGCCCTGCATTGGGCTCACTGCTGTCAGCTCACAGAGCCTGTTTGGAATCCTGTTTCCCTCTCTCTCTCTACCCCTTCCCTGTGCTCACTCATGCTCTCTCAAAAATAAAAAAAATAATAATAAATAAAAATATATTTTAGGAGAGCCTGGATAATAAATCAACTTCAAAAAATAAATAAAAGTATATTTTAGATACTGGAAATCTCGTATATGTGATTTTCAAATATTATCTTCCATCTATGGGTTATCTTTTCACTTTCTTGATAGTGTACATTAAAGCACAACAGTTTTTAATCCTGGTGAATTCTAGTTTATCTTTTTCTTTCTTTGGTCGCTTGTGCTTATCATTCCATATCATTGTTACCGAGCCCGGCCCCCCCCAACCCCCCCGTGTTAATCCACACTGTGCAACCATGCGTGCATTCAAGCTCTTTCTCTGTTTCCCTTTATATATGTATATGCTCATTATCTAGTAATCAGAAGTCTTTTTTTTTTTTTGAGAGAGAGAGAGAGAGAGAGAGAGAGAGCGAGCACGCGCCCAACTGAGCAAGGGACGGCAGGAGAGAATCCCAGGATGGGCTGGGAGACAGAGAAAGAGAGAGAAGTAGGACTCACCTGAAGTGAGGTTCATGTTCACCTGATGTGGGACTTGACCTCACCCACAGTGGGACTCGTGTTCTCCGGATATAGGACTCTGCTCACCCAAAGCAGGGCTTGTGCTCACTGGACATGGGACTTGAACTCATGAACCATGAATGAGGTCATGACCTGAGCGTTAGATGTTTGACAACTGAGCCACCCAGGCACTCCCAGAAGTCTTTTAATTAACTCTTTGAGATCAACCTCAGGCAAGATCTTCTTTCATCCCTGAATAGTTCAGAGTGTTTCCCATGCACAAGGACACTGTATATGACCAGCATACAGTACTCCAAAGTAGAAAATCAGCCTTCATCCAACACTACCATCGAGTCCAAAGAATCCATTCAAGCTGTTTTAAATGTTTGTTTATAAATATTAAACATATTAAATAAATAATGTTTTTAACCTTTATTTATTTTTGAGAGAGAGAGACTGACTCTGTAGATCAGTTTGGGAGTACTGCCTCCTTAATATTAAGTCTTCTGGTCCATGAACATGGGATGTCCATTTATGTAGATCTTTAATTTCTTTCAACATTATTGTGGTTTTCATAGTGAAGTCTCTATATATACCCCCCCCCCACAAACTCACATATAAACACACATTTAGGGGGTCCCTGGGTGATTTAGTTAAATGTCTGATTTCGGCTCAGGTCATGATCTTGCAGTTTGTGGGTTCAAGTCCCATGTTGGGCTCTGCTGATAGCTCAGAGCCTGGAGCCTGCTTCGGATTCTGTCTCCCTCTCTCTCTGTTCCTTCCCCGCTCACACCCTCTCGCTCTCAAAAATAAAGATTAAAAGAAAAATTGAAACACGTTTACACATGCAAGCACCCATACAACTCTAGAATAGTGCCTGATGCATAGTGTTATAATTTAAGTGTTAAAATTACTTCAGTTCTTACTTTTTTATATGCCTTTAACACTTTGGGGGTAGTGGATTAAAATAGAAAAATAGTTAATAGAAAAGCATTCAACATTTATGTGTTTATTTATTCAACTTTGAATTGTTTTTTAATTTTAAGTAGGCTCCTTATTCAACATGGGGCTTGAACTCATGACCTAAGAGCTGCATCCTCTACCAACTAAGCCAGCCAGGTGCCCTGCATTTAACATAAGTATTAGGACATTTTTTTGTGTGAAATAATCCAAATAAAAGTTCCTGTTTAAAAAAGAATTTTTTTTTTTAAAGTAAGCTCTGTTCCGAGCATGGGGTTGATTGAACTCATGACCTGGTCCATGCTCTACCAACTGAGCCCAGCAGATGCCTCTTAAGTTACTTTTATTTTATGCTTTAGTAGAAGTAACGTGTAGGAAGTATCAGTTATAATATCAAGTGTACTTTTATTTTATGCTTTAGTAGAAGTAACGTGTAGGAAGTATCAGTTATAATATCAAGTGTAAACAGGTAGGAACTATATGTATAGCATGATCCCATTTTTGTAAAATCTCAACACAGTTAGAAGGAAATGGACCAAAAGATTGACTGCTTATTTCTAGATAGAAAGATTATGATGATTTACTGTTTTATTTTTTTAGTTTCTTTTGTATTCCATTTTGAACATGTATATGTACATAATACACGGAAAGAATGTAATTACAGTTATTTTCATTAGAGTAGAAGCATGTAGAGATATTAGACAACTGATTTTCTCCTGAGGTTTCTTCCAACATATAAAATATGACTGATACTATCTGTTTTGTCTACTTTGTTAGGAGGTTATAGAGAGATAAATATATCTATATTTTGTAAATTGTGAAGCCCTGTGGAAATCTGTGAAAGAAAACACACTGCTCTTCAGAAATTAGGAGAGCTCATCTTTATTTTTAGGTGAAGCATAATAGCCTTCGGACAGTTTCTGGGTTGGTAGTGGTGTTTTAGTAGCATTGATGGTCTATACTTTTAAGGTATTATAAGGAGTTAACATTTACCCTTGCAAGTTTTTTAAGGTACGATTTTGTTACAGATTTATTGGGATTTAAAACAGTATCTAACTGCATTATCCAAATGATTTCTATGCCAGGTATGGATGGGCAGAAGCTTTTGCCGGTATCAGAAGCTCACATATCAAATATATCTGCCCGCACGCGTGAGTATTGTAATCTTTACGTTTGTGACTCGAAATCTGGAGAGGAATGACTGCGATAGCTTTAATTTTCTAGAAAAGTGTTTAAATATAATTCATTTTTATCCATTTAAATATTTGGTGTAAAAGTAAAGATTAGTAAATTCTTTAAAACTAGTTGGTAACTTGGCCACGTAGAATTTTTTTTCCTGTTTGGTTGGGAAATTTAAAATATGCTCTGTTGGAGAATCAATTGAACTGAGAACCAGAAAAATTCCTTTTGATACACAAACATCTGAGATCTACGGATATGCATGAGGGGATTTATTTATTTCTCAAGTTTGTGAGAGATCTTTACTATGTTGAAAACACTCCTAAATTTTATCAGCTAAAGGCAGTGTGATATACTGTGGAAAAAAACCACAGGTTTTGAAGTCTCATACATTTGGTTTTAAATTCCGAAAATGTTCAGGGATGTCACAAAGAAACTATAAAGTTTTGAGAAGACTCAGAAAATTGCTGAGATTATGAAGGTTTTAGGTCAAAACGTTGCCAAGAAACAATAGCCACTACGTCTCACCGCTATCCTCCTAATTCGTAAGACAAGTCTACCTTAGAGGCTACAGAATCTTATCAAACTTTCTTTGATAACATGAACTTCCCTAGATGGGGAAGCGGGCTTAAATCAAATTCAATCTTGGGGCCAATGACAATACCAGAGAACACTCTGACTAATCAAGAATTGCCTCTCCCATGAGTCAGAACGGAGGACGCAGTAACCCTGGCCATAGTAGTCAGTCGTAGTCTACAGAGGGAAGATGCGCCGTCTTCTTCCCTGTGGTATCCAGCAGCATTCAGGTTATCCAGCAGACTGTTCATCAGAGTTGAACTGAGTGTAGTGGACACTTGGGCAAAACTTCCATTTCCCATATTTATTGGGAGGTTTCTTAAGCAAGTGCATAGCTGAAACTTAGAAAATAAGCACAAATGTAATCTGAGCGTATGGGAATTGATGCTACCGTATCTGTGTGGTAAATTGCTCGTAGCCTTGGACCTAGCCAGAGCCTCATATTTTATACATTTCCAACTGCCTTGGTTACACAGTTTTGAAAGACCTTGTCTGGCTTGAAAGTATCAAGTAAGGTTGTTGAGAAAGGAAAATGTTTTTATTTGCCAAACTTGGTCCTTTCCACCTGCTCCTTTGTCTTCGGAACACATTTGGAGGCTGTGTAGAAAAAGTGATACGGTGCGGGTCTAGTGACACAGCTCACACGTTGAAATTGTACAGTTTCGTGTAAGCCTGACGAAATTCTCTACCTCTGCCTTGTTATATCACGCTCACTTTGCTGTTTTTTTCTTTCCCATGTAGACCAGTTATGCCTGTAACATTGAATATGAATATGTCTATGCCTTCCTGGTAAGAATTGTTCAGTAAGAACTTTTTATTTATCCTTAGTTTTTTTTTATTGGAAGTGCTTTTGCATATATCAATTTTTAATTAGCTATTTTTAAGTTGCAAAGTTACATAATTAACTTTACGTTTAACCTTTAAGTTTTGTATTTTAGATTCAGGGGTAAACTTTAAGGAGCTGCGCCAAGAGGTAGAGGAACAGGAGAGAATAGTAGACAGAAGTACTGTAGGAAATCCCTCCTACCACTTGATGCACCCTTGTTGGTGTTGGTGACCCAACATTTGAATGACCCCTGTGGCACACACTGATTAAGCCACAACCTTTCAGCGTTCCAACGTCTTGCTTTTTTGGAGAGTTGACATTTTGTTAAGGAAACCACTTCCACTTTCAAGGTATTTTCATGTTCCCTGTATGTTTTAGAGTCAGGAAGTAGAGTCAGTTCTCCGTTCCTCTAGGCTACTTCCGGTCCATTGTCCTCTCCTCCTCTCTGCTCGTTCCCGCCCATTCCTTGCCCATCCCTTCACTTCCTTTTTATCTACCCTGGACTTCATGGCAATGTTCACAGGTTCCTGTCTACTTTGCCCTTCGGTTCTTTCATCTTCCTTCTTTGGCAAAACTCACATCCAGAACCAGAATTTCTAGCTACTGTTGCTAGAGACCCGAGTGGAAGGATGTAACCCGATAGGGAAGTGGAAAGGGCCTGATTGAGAAGCGGAAAGCTTCCTTCGGGGCTCTGGGTTGAGGTTTCTACAGTGTATAATGAAAAAGTTTTGCAGAATGTGGCTAGAGGTCAGTATAATAGTACTTGATATCTACTAAATCATGCCTGCAAGAGGGACATAACGTAGCCCTGTTCCGTTGGATTGACCTAGAGTGCAACAGAAGGGAAGGGGGTGGCTGGAATTCGTTGCACACTTTTGAGGGGAGTGTGATGTCAAGATTCTTGCTTGGGTGTAGGATTGGATTAAGTATTTTCTTAGAGGATGATCTTACCGTAAAGTTATGTGGCACTGTGATTTTTTTAACATTAGAATCTGTTACCTAGTTGGTGAAAGGAACGTGTAGGATGTCAGATTCACACATTTGTTATATTTTGGCCTCTGTTGACATTTTGATTTGCGTTTCATGTTCATGGCTTGCCCTTTTAATCCCGACTACCATGAGTTTAGTGAAATGTATTTCCGTGAGTACATATTTTTAGAATCAAATCACTCTTAAGATTTTGCATTACTTTCCAGGTTTGATATTATTGGGCTTTCACCAGACTCACAGGAGGATGAACCTGGAATTAAACAGGCAGCAGAAAATGGTAAGTAAAGACAAAAGAATTCTTATTTTAGTAGATTCAGTAGTTTTACTGATATTGGTGAAATACACTGTATACATTTCTGAACTCAGAAGGGGATGCTGTTTCCTTCTGTCTGCTCCCTCTCTGACGTGTTGGCCACAGTGGCCACGTGGCCCCCCTTAACTCCCCGTGATGCCGGTGCGGTGAGGAGGGAAGAGTGGCCTTTGTCAAACCTAGTGTCTGTTGGGGACATAATTTTATTTTTATTTACATAGACTGATGGAGAAAAAAGCAATTTAATGGTTGTGGCCAGTTATCTTCATTAAGAAGACTTGAAATAAGGATGACATAATGATAGAATCATGTATAATGTGGATTATCTTCGTGGTTAATTTTAGTGTAGTAATAACAGATCCCCCTGATGGAAGCACCTGGTTCTTTAAAAAGACAGCTCATTGTTGTACATCTTAGCACTTGGTGTGACCTTGGGGCGTTAAGCCTTGTGAAGTTCAGGGGATGTGGTCGCAGCACCGCTTGCCTGTTGGTGAGGCGCTGACGGTCACCAGGCCCCCTGGCCACGCCGCCCCGCACCCGGCCGGGCCTGGCCTGCCCCGTCCTCCGTCCTCCAGATGTGGATCCCTCCGCTTTCCCAGCACTTCTTTTTCTCGTTAGCCCCCTTTCCTACTTTCCAGCCCATTCTCCCATGCCGTCGTCAGGGCGTTGCTTCCTTTTCATACTCGTTCTAAGAACTCAACTTTATATAGAAAAGAAAATCATTTCTTATTTGGGCATTTGTTTTTTGCAGTGTTTCAGAAAAAGCAGATTTTTATTTTTTGATAAAAAGGAAATGTGAAATTGGAAATTTTAATCTTAAAAAATGAAACTCTTGGAGGCCTGGGGGACTAGGGAAGTTGAGCATCCAACTGTTGATCTTGGCTCAGGTCATGATCTCATGTTTGTGGGTTCAGGCCGCCATGTCAGGCACGTGCTAACAGTGCGGAGCCTCCGTAGGATTCTCTTTCCCTCTCTCTACCCGTCCTCGCTTGCACTCTCTCCCACAAAGTAAATACACTTAAAAAAAAAGTCATATTGTGATAAAAAATTAAACTCTTGTACATATGTGGGTTAAGCATCCAACTCTTCTTAGGTCGTGATCTCACAGTTCGTGAGTTTGAGCCCCGTATCAGGCTCTTTGGATTCTGTGTCTCCCTCTCTCTCTGCCCCTTCCCTGCTCACACTCGTGTCTCTCTCTCTCTCTCCCTCTCACTCTCTCTCTCTCTCTCTCTCTCTTATTTAATAATAAAATTTTATTATTTTCTCAAAAATAAATTAACATTAAAAAAATTATTTTTAAATGAAAGGACATTTGTAAATGGTGCAGTTATTCAAAAAGCACCAGACTGGGGTGCCTGGAAGCTTAGTCGTTTAAATGTCTGACGTTGGCTCAAGTCATGATCTCGTGGTTTCTGATTTCAAGCCCTGTGTTAGGCTCTGTGCTGACAACTTCAAAGGTTGGAGCCTGCTTCAGATTCTGTGTCTCCTCTCTCTGTGCCCCTCTCCTGCTTGTGCTCTCTCAAAAATAAACAAACATTTAAAAAAAAGAAAAACATAGCACTGATTATAAAGAAAAAGAAATTCTAGAGGTCATCAAGTTTTATAGTTAGTGATTTGTGTCAGTGTTTTGCAAAACAAAAGAACTCTGATTTTTTTTCCTATATCATTTACTGCCTATAGGAAAAATTATAGTTTTTAAAATAATAGAATGAACTTTTTTTGTGTGATGATTATTTATTTTGAGAGAGAGAGAATGAGCAGGGGCAGGGCAGAGAGAGAGAGAATCCCGAGAAGATGGAGCCCAACACGTGGCCAAACCCGTGAAACGTGAGATCATAACCTGAGCCGAACTCAAGAGTTGGACACTTAGCTGACTGAGCCACCCAGGTGCCCCTAATAGAATGAACTTTTTATTTATTTAATTTTTTAAATGTTTAGATCTGAGAGAGAGAGTGTGAGCCGGGGAGGCTCCGAGAGAGAGGGGGACAGAGGATCTGAGGTGGGCTCTGTGCTGACAGCAGACAGCTGATGTGGGGCTCGAACTCATGAATCATGAGATCATGATCTGAGCTGAAGTCAGATGCTCACCTGACTGACCTGCCTGGGTGCCCCTAGAAGGAACTTTACAAACACTGTAAATCATAAACCAATCTATTTAGGATTTTAAAATGGCAACTTTTAGGGACAGATTCCTATGATTCATTGAAGAGAGAGAAATATAAAATGTATATAGGCAGAATTGACCGTAGATAAAAGAATATCCATTGATGGGTAAGAAAAAGAACTTTTACTTACAAATGACATAAGTAGTTGGACGGGGCATCTGGCTGGTTCAGTAGGAAGAGCAAGAATATGCGACTCTTGATCTCAGGGTCAACTTCGAACCCCATATAGGGTGTAGAGATAAGAATATAAGACTAAAATCTTTGAAAAAAAAAAATTAAACTATGTAAGCAACACTTGCCAAATACGAGTTTTATAACAAAAATACATTCTTCTTTTGTATTTTACTAGAGCACTTCAGGTTTTTCACTTGTTACTCACCTTTAACACACTTTGTGCTTTTCTGTAATTAATTTTATCCTATTTAAAATGGCATCAATGGGGCACCTGGGGGGCTCAGTCGGTTAAGCCTCCGACTTCAGCTCAGGTCAGATCTCACGTTCATGGGTTCAAGCCCCGCTTCAGGCTCTGTGCTGACAGCTAGCTCAGAGCCTGGAGCCTGCTTCCGGTTCTGTGTCTCCTTCTCTCTCTCTGCCCCTCCCCCTCTCATGCTCTGACTCTCTCTGTATCAAAAATAAATTTTAAAAAACATTAAAAAAATAAGTAAAATGGTATCAATTAGGTTTAACTTTTAAAGTTTTGGTGATTTAATTTTATGTTGTTTTTTAGTCAAAGCTTTGATAGAGGAAGAGATGAAGAATGGCATTCCTTCTAACAGAATTATTTTGGGAGGATTTTCTCAGGTAAGGTAAAGTTTGGGTGATATGTCATTGGCATATTTATCTAGAAAGTCTGTGGTTTCTATCTTTTTCTATGGAAGGGTCTTTTTTTTTAAAGTAGATATTATAGAAACTGATCTATTATCATTAATGCTGAATTAAGTTCAAATGGACTAGATATAGTTAACTATAAGAGTGTACTCTTGCTTTTCTAGTTATCTCTCTTTAGTGATTGCCTTTATCTTGTAAATTTTGTCTTGAAAATCAATTCATTTGGGGGCGCCTGGGTGGCTCAGTTAGTTAAGCATCCAACTTCGGCTCAAGTCATGATCTCACAGTGCGTGGGCTCAAGCCCCGTGTTGGGCTCTGTGCTGACAGCTCAGAGCCTGGAGCCTGCTTCAGATTCTGTGTCTCCCTCTCTCTCTCTAACCCTCCCCCGCTCACTCTCTGTCTCTGTCTCTCAAAATAAAGACAAAACAAAATTAAAAAAAAAAAAAATCAATTCATTTGGTAAATTGATAGGAACTTGGAATGTATTTTTTAGTACACATGTAGTTACGTTTCTGAGTTGATGCTATGCACCCCTTTAAATATAACTCGAATTTAAAGGCAGGTCTAACCCCCCTCTCCTAGGAGACTACCGATAGGAACAATAAGGTAGAAGACAGGAGGGTTTCTTCTCTCGTTTTGTCACAGATTCCTGGCGGTTGAGCCCCACAGACTCCCCCGTAACCCCCTTGAGACAGGATCCAAGTAGGGGCTCCCACGGACTAACCCACAGTGCTAGGGGTGCTGTTGGTCCCCCACGTTCTTCCCACTGGAGGAGCTGCAGGCTCGGGGGTGGGGGGGGTCCTCTCGGGTGGTGCTGCCCTGGTCAGCCTGTAGCTGCTTCCCTCACCTTCCAGGGGGCGCCGTCCTGGTCTCTGCGGTACAGGGGTGCCTCTGCCTCACCCTGTGCGCCAGGGTTCTCTCAGGGGTGTCCTGTCCATGATGAGATGTCAGTGCTTATAAGAGGGAGCAAAGTTGGCAATGACCTGGGTCCCATCTTGGTGATGTTACTATGTCATCTTTGCTCTTTTCATCTTGTAAAATAGATTTTGGATTTAAATATGTGATGTTTAGTTTTTTGGTATCTTCTTCTTTCTGTCCTATTTCTCCTGCTTTCTGTACTTTTTCTGCGGACATGCTTACCTCATATCCACCTTACGTCTGCCTTGTCTCCTGTCCACACATTGCTCTCGCTTCTAATCTGTAAATCTAAATCAGAAACTTAGTGTTCAGACTACTTGAATTAGGGCAATGTTAGAATTACGGAATTATGTAGAAGCTAGAATTCAGCAGACAGGTTGTTGATACAACCTACTAAAAAGATGTTACCGATTTGGTATTTATTGAAGTTTAAGATAATGTCTGTTGTTATTCACATTGTGCCATAAATATGGGTATAGAAGTGAATGCTTGATTCCAGTAGAAGCTAACACAGGAGGCTATATGGTTGGGAATTCACTGATTATAGGTTACAGAAAGGAACTCCTCGTACCTTCAGAAAAAAGAGCAAGTCAGGAGCCTGAGAATCCCATCGAGGAGACCGGGGAGGAGAGTGAAGCAAGGCCTCCGGAGCCGTCGGAGACGCGGAGAGCCGCCGGGACTTCCTCTCCGTCTTCCCGGTCTCTCTGCCCGTCTGCTCCCCCGCCTGTCCAGCTAGAGCTGGCTTTTCCTGACACTGTGGCCTGTGGCCTGGCCGGCTCTTGGGCGTGCGTGTTCGTGCTCCAGCCGCATGGAGACAGACCCCAGTCCCTGCGTCCCAGTTGCAAAGTCGGGTCCCTCAGGACATGGGGGGGGGGGCTGTGTCTCTGCGAGCTTGTCTGATCTCATTTGACATCAGTCACCGGGCTGATTTTTTCTTTAGTGGACATTGTTAGCAGGAAGTCGAGTTGCTATTAGCGAGGCATGTGTTCCGTTAACTTTCTCTGCTTGTGTTTCCAGGGAGGAGCGTTATCTTTATACGCCGCTCTCACCACACAGCAGAAGCTGGCAGGGGTCACAGCCCTCAGCTGCTGGCTGCCGCTGCGGGCCTCGTTTGCGCAGGTAGCCTGACCGACCTGCGCTGATACAGACAGTGTGGGGGGGGGGGTCGGGGGGGGGGGGGGGTGTGTGTGTGTGTGTGTGTAGTTACTAAACTGTATTTTTAGAGCAGCTTATGTTCAGAGAAAACTGAGCAGAAAGCACACCAGGTTCCCGGGTACCCCCGTCCCCACAGGTGCACGGCCTGTGAGCACCGCAGCCCGGCGGTGCAGGTTCATGGTCCACGAGCCTACAGGAGACACAGTATTGTGACCGAAAGCCCAGAGTTGACAGCAGTCATCCTTTTTTAAGAAGGATGTTCCTGGACTTTGGTGATATACTACTAGGCTTTTTCTGTATGCTCTGCTGTCTTTCCAGTAGATTGCATGGAATGGAGTAAAAAGTCTGGTTGTCATAAATCTTATATTTGATGTATTTGATACATTTTAAGATACTTATAAAAGGGCAGTTTATTACACATGGAAATAATATTTTTAGATGTTCAATATTCTTACCGCTGCTAGCAGAATTTTACCACAGAATGTAATTGCTAAGTCCTCGGTAGTGGAAAGCCACGTATAACACACACAGGAGATGTGGACGTTTATTTTCAAATTCATCTTGAAACCTAGGGTTTGTTTTCTGTATCATTGTATAGTGTTTGTCTGGTGTCTTATGCATAGTAAGTGCTGGTTATTAACCGTCTTATTTAAATCAAATAAGATCTGAGAGGAACGCGGTTGAGCTAAAATGTGCCTCTCCTGCCAAAACACTGTGAACGTAATACAGAGAAAGGATACAGTGTGCTTCAAGGAACCGAGTCATTGGCAAATAAAAAAGACAGGGTAATCCTGTGTCCTGTAACAGTTTAAAGAGTTGTGGGGAGCATAGGGATAGAAGGGATTTTATTTCCGTAGCCGAATAGAACCTATGACGTAAGTTATAACATACGTATGTGCATATCTGTCTGCGGTGGTGAGTGCCTGGCCTAATGCTCTATATATTGGAGTAAATGATACTAGTTTTTGGGGGGATTCTTTTTGTTTTTTTGCAGGGTCCCATCAGTGGCGTTAATAGAGATATTCCTATTCTTCAGTGCCATGGAGACTGTGACCCTTTAGTTCCCCTCATGATTGCTTCTCTTACTTCTGAAAAGCTAAAAACATTAGTAAATCCAGCGAATGTAACCTTCAAAACCTACGAAGGCATGATGCACAGTTCATGTCAGCAGGTAATTGTTTGGAAGCAGAGACATGTTCGCAGCTTTTTCTGTGTGATGTTTTTAAGATAAGCAACATTTTAATTGCTTGTGCATTTAAAGGAGTTAATGAATTCACGTTGAATCATAGGTTAGGACTTAGAGTTTCTTCAGTTTAATTCAACAGATATTCACTATTTTCCTATTACATACAGGTTTTGTGCCTAATTCAAAGACAACTAAAAAAGTCCTTTTTATTAACGATTTAAGCTAGGGAAGTTCTCTAAAAAAACTGAGAACAAAAAGATGAATTTTGTTTGGGCAGTACTGAGATCACGAGGCAAAGCTGGACTTGAAAGAATGGGTAGGATTTGGATAGCAGGTGTACAGAGAATGGACTGTGAGGTCGGGAAAGCGCGGTGGCCAGTCAGGCCATCGTCTTCTGAAAAGTTGGGTGTCCTTATAAAGTAGGGTAATGGAGGAGATACTACGGAGTTTTGTGAACGTACTGAGATTGATGTACCTCCATCTTAGCAAAATAGGATGTTGGAAATCCTTGTCCGAAGCTCAGGCCTGTAATAGAGATTTAGAATAATTGCCAATATTATTGATCAGTGAAGAATGTTCTTTTTTGGGAAGATACCACCAAAAAAGCTGAGGGATAAAACTTGGTTGGAGGGCTGGGGGGAAGATTAGAAAGGAGTTAGGTGTTGAGTGAGAGTATAAGAGGAGAGAGTTTTGGAGTGGTTGGGTGCCTGCCTGGCTCAGTCGGAAGAGCATGCGACTCTTGACCTTGGGGTTGTGAGTTCGAGCCCTACAGCAGGTGTAGAGAATCCATCCATCCATCCATCCATACATACACAAACTTTTTTCAAAAATTGGTTAGATTGTTTAAGGAAAAAAATAATTTCAGAGTCCCATGATTCAGAGAACAATTAAGGAAAAACAGGCCAGGAAGAAAGTATCCCATAGTAAGCCACCTGTGACCTTGGATGCTTGGAAGTGGAGTCTGCAGAGGATTGTGTGAAATAGGTAGGGATAAAAGCCTTTATTAAAAAGGTTTTTATGAAGGGGAAAGGAGTTGGAAGGCTCTTTATTGAATGGGAGAAAAAGACTCCCATGGATGGGGAGGCGGGAGGGAGAAAATGCAATGAAGAGAAGGTAGTCATCTAACGGGAGAATCTTAAGGAGATCAAATAATGTAATTTAAAGTCCTACAACGGCTAGTGCTTGCCTTTAGAGAGGAGAGCATCACTTAAGAATCTAGAAGAGGATGGCGAATGTAAACAAGGATTGTTGAGGTGGGCAGTAGTAGTTGAGAGCTTTGTCTTTTCAGTAAAGTAGGGGATATGGTCACTTGATAGGAATGAAAGAGGCCTGCATTGGTTTGGAGGCTTGAAAAGGCTGAGAATAAAAAATTACCAAACAGTAAGGTAGTTCAACTTACCTTTGTTTGCAACCACTTAGCCGACCTGAATCATTTGTTTTAGGGGCAGAGAAAAGAGGTATGCCTATGATTTATCTAGAAAGACAAGGGGGCCTGGGAGTATAGGATGTTACTGAGAACATAGTTGAGACTGTCAGGAAGTTTAGAATCCAGAAAGCAGGTGGGCTGACACTCAGTATCCAGGAGGGACTGAGAGTCTAGAGCAGTGGTTTTCAAAGTAGGCTTTACATTAGAAATATCCTGGAGCCTAATAAAAATGCAGACATCAGAACTCCAAGCTCCGTGTGTTTTTTTTTTTTTCTTCCCCACATGTATTTTAGAGAGAGAGCAAACAGGGGAGGGCCAGAGAGAGAGGGAGACACAGAATCCCAAGCAGGCTCCAGGCTCTGAGCAGTCAGCACAGAGCCCGATGTGGGGCTCGAACCCACGGACCACATCATGACCTGAGCTGAAGTTGCACGCTTAACCGACTGAGCCACCCGGGCGCCCCAACCAAACTCCGCATTTCTGATTCAGCACGTTGGGGGTTCTCAGGTAAACTCAGGTATCTGTGTTTGAATGGATGTGTTTTTAAAATAAAAGCTCTATTGAGGCACCTGGCTCAGTTAGTAGAGCATGTTAAGATTTTATTTGTTTTAAGTAATTTTTCCACCCAATGTGGGGCTTGAACTCAAAACTCCAAGATCAAGAATCACGTACTCTACTGACTGAGCCGGCCAGGTGCCCCAGGCATGTGACTCTTGATCTCAGAGTTGTGAGATTGAAACTTACATTGGGCATTGAGCTTACATAAAGAAAAAACAAAAGTAAAACAGAAGCTGATGATTCTTTGTGCGATCACACTGGAGAACACTGGAGTGAATGATTTAGGAGTAGAAAGCGAGACGAGATAAAACGGTAGGTGGTGGCATCACCGGGAAACTTCCTGAACTTTAGAGTGTTGTAACATAGAGCACTTCCATGCTGTGGCTTTGTTTTCTGAGTAACTGAATGATACGGCTGCAGGTTCCTTGCATTGTGAACTTGTGGGTCTGTGGGGTGAAGCCTGGAAATACTGGAGATGATGCTAGGAGATGATTTGAGGGGAGTAAGACTGCTGAGCCACGGGCAGGAGTCTTCTAGGAACGTTTCTTTCATAGTAAATGCTGGAGATACTCTTTTTCATATCTTTCCAGGCCTAAGTACATGCTGTCTTTCAGATGGTTGGTTGTAGGTGAATCCTTATGAAAGGCACAACATGTTTCATGCTATGGATTTAGCATTTCATTCTAATGAGGAAAGTTTGTTAAAACTAGGTTTTTCCACTCAAGCTTAGTTGACACTAATTATATCCTTACTGATACTTCTCGGGATAGGTGTTGTCACTTCTAAGACCCTTTATCCCCACTCAGCCCCGCTGTCCTGTTCAGGTAGACAAAGCGCAGACCATTTTCATGGGGCACACAATAGTTGGGGACTATCATTTGAATGTACAATAATAATCATAATCACAGGAAGTGTTCCTAAATTTCTACTGGAGCCTCATTTCTCTGTTACAGCTTTTCATTGAATTGAAGTAGTGAAAGTATGGTTTCACTTTACCCGGGCCCTTAGGATTTGGCGGTATTGTAGTGGGGATTTCATTCCTGATTTTGTAACAGCTCGTTACCTCCCTTTATTCCACACAGGAGATGATGGATATCAAGCAGTTCATTGATAAACTCCTACCTCCGGTTGACTGACGTCAGTAAGAGGCCTTGTGTGGCGCACACACCAGCATCATTGTAGTCGTGTACCAGCCTCTCCCCGTGCCCACTCCCGAGACTCCTAAAGTTTGCGGTGTTAAAATGATTTGCAGATCACACCCATCAGACAGACTACATAATAGTATCTCCTGGTGGGAAATAATGGTCTTTCAAGTTTCTACACACAAATTTGTATGATTCAGAATATACTAGTATTAAAATAGGTGAAGCAGCCAACTTTTTCCCAAATGTAATTCACCAAAATAATAAAATGTTGTAACCAGATTTTTTGTTACGTCACTTGAAAATTATGAGTATGCTTAATGAAAATTTGTTCAGGTATAAATGAGCAGTTAGGATATAAATTATTTATGCATCCTGGGACTTCATCTACAGACTTATTTCAAAATTACTGTGTCACCGTGCACTCTCTGTATTTTTATATATGTATTCGTTATATACTTAATGACGGTAACCCAGAACGAGAATGAGGTGTTTCTGCATTATTCCCAAGAACAGGGATGATGCTTCCAAGTGTCAGTAAAGAATAGTATTGCTCTCTTCAGTTCATGGCCCTTTTATTTTAGGGACCAGGCTTTACTTTCCCTGATATCATTTCTAGTCAGTGTTTCTTTTTTTTCCTCTCTAGAAATGTGTTTTTATCCTTCATAACAGACCAAATATTGGCTCTTTGCTGTAGACATCTCCTGCCTGTATGTGCTGTAATTTAACATTCTGGATCACAGATTTGATAGTATTTTAAATGTATTTACACTTCTATAAATAAACCTGACATCACTTTAAACTTCGTACGCTCCTTCTTAAACTATACCTTACTTAGTCCAAAGTTAGACCTCAGTCTAGATAATTGGAACAATTCTGCGGTTGTATTTTTCGGTAATTAACTGAAAGAGTAATTACATCATATTCTGGTATGTTCTGGAATATTTAAGACATTTTAAAAACTGTAATTTCTAAGATGATTCTCCTTGCAGCATAGTTTAATTTACTTGTTTTGTATATATGTTTGAAACCAACTACTGTAGGAAAGGAACAATCCATTAGAAAAATTTGCGTTATTTTTATCTGCCAGTGGACTTATTTGAAAACTTCACATTAGTCAGGTTTTTTTTTTTAGTTTGATTTTACACAGTTGAATTTTTCAGATTATTGGTAAAAATTATCTGAAAACAAATGTGTTTGGGTGATAACGAACGATCACAACTCAATACATATGGTGTAGTTACCACAGTTTAATATGTAGAAAAATGTACACTCAATATTTCTGAACGGTTGTTAATTTTTCTGCTGTATTCCAACTGACTAAAACAATGTTAGGAATGCATCTTTATAAATGGGTGCTAATTGATAATGGAAATAATTTAGTAATGGATTGTACAGAATGTTAATAATGAAGCCATATGTTTATGTCTGGATTTAAAATTTTTAAACAATCATTTACTAGGTCATTTTGCTTTACCTTGAAGAATATAAATGGTTTCGGTTATGTAAATCAACAAGATCTAATTTATGGCAAGAAATATTCTGTTGAAATGTGCTGTTACATGGGAAAATGTAAATCTTTTTCATGGTTTCTACCAATGTGAAATAAAATTTAATTCTGACTTTTCTGTGACTCCTTTTTCAAATACTGTTTTTAACATTTGGATTTACCTTCGAATGGCGGTCTGTACTGAAGGGGGGAAATGACAGTGTAATCACGAGAACACACGTGCAGAGGAGAATTTTTAATGCTGGTATGGTTAGCCTGCAGTGGACTTAGGCACGGAAAAAGCTTCTCTTGTTATTCAATTTTTTAAATGTTTTTTTGTGACTGTTTTTGTTGAGAGAGAGCGAGACCACCAATGGGGGAGAGCAGAGAGCAAGGGGGAGAGGAAATCCAAGCAGGTTCCATACTCCATCTCACAAACTGATTCCGCGAGCTGAGCCGAAATCAAGAGTCAAACGCTTAACCAACCAAGCCACCCAGGCACCCCTCAATTGTAATGACCTAAAAGTAGCTTTTTAAATTTGGTTTTCAGTGCTCCTTCCCTGTTTAAGAAGTTTGGTTTGGGGTTTCCAACTCTCTTCCTTATATGTAGTACGCGTGGTATTTTTAAATCAGTGTCATGAGGCGATTATCCAAATAGATTTTTCTCCATTTATTTCACCGAGGACTTCTAGCATTTCCCAGTCAAGGAGTCCTCTCTGTTCTGGCTCAAGCAGAGCTTCACATCCTGCTTTTGAATACTTAAAATGACCAGCTCACCTTTTTGTGAAGTGGTCGTTCTATTTTTGGACAACCCTAATGGTCGGGCTCTGCACGGACAGCCTGGAGCCTGGAGCCTGCTTCAGATTAGGTCTCTCTCTCTCTTTCTCTGCTCCTCCCCTGCTTGTGCTCTCTCTCTCAAAAATTAAACTTAAAAGACCAGCTAAATAAGCTAATCAGATACCTAATCAGTGGAATATTATACAGCTATAAAATGAATGGGATGCAGTGAACACGTTTGAAAAGAATTCAGAATATATTATTGATGGAAAAGTAGTGTAAAAACCTAAAAAGGTTAGAGGAAATAAGATCTCCCAGATTTGAGTTGGCTAGCATTTACATTGCAAAAACCCAAATGCTAGAAGGATACTAAAACTGAAAATAAAGTGGCTATAGAGCATGAATGGGGAAGAAGTGAGGCTGGTGGGACAGGAGAGGCACAAGTCTGTCCTGGGTCTCCTTTCTCTATTCAGATTTCTGATGTGGTAACATGTAAACATATAACAAAGTTTGCCATTTTAACCACTTGAGGGATGTAGTTCAGCAGCATTAGGTTGTCACCATCGTCCATCTCCAGACATTCATCAGCTTTCCAGACGAAACCCCACACTCCTTAGTGTCCAGATTTTGAATTGTGTTAATGTGTGACCTACACACGGTATGTAAATCCATGAGTTAAAATGCCATAGTAGGGGTGTCTGGGGGGCTCAGTCGGTTAAGTGTCCGGCTTCGGCTCAGGTCATGATCTCATGGTTCATGGGTTCAAACCCCGCGTCGGGCTCTGTGCTGACAGCTAGCTCAGAGCCTGGAGCCTGTTTCAGATTCTGTATCTCCCTCTCTGACCCTTCCCTGCTCCCGCTGTCTCTGTCTCTCAAAAAAAAAAAAAAATGCCATAGTAGACACAACAGAATTGTGTCTGCAATTGTGTGTGAAAGGTCTGAGGAATTAACCCAGAAGAAATCCCAGCTGGGGCACTTGGGTGGCTCAATGGTTAAGGGTCTGACTCTTGATTTTGACTCAGGTCTCTCTCAAAATAAACAAACTTAAAGAAAAGATAAGAAAAATCCCAGCAAGCAAACCGAAGGGTAAGAAAACTAGAAAAATTAAAGAGGTCCAGTATAAAGTTTAATGGAAGTTGCAGAAAGAGAGAACAGAATGTAAGAGAACCAATATTTGAGGATAGAGGCTGAAATGAGGCCAGAAAGTAGTAGGATGTTATATTTAAAGTATTGAAAGAAAAAACTGTCTATGAAAAATTTTATATCTGGGAAAACCATCGTTTGAAAACGTACAAATTAGGGGCACCTGGGTGCCTCAGTCAGTTAAGCCTCTGACTTTGGCTTCAGTTGTGGTCTCACAGTTTGTGAGTTCGGGCCCCACGTTGGGCTCTGTGCTGACTGACAGCTCAGAGCCTGGAGCCTGCTTTGGGTTCTGTGTCTCCCTCTCTCTCTGCCCCTCCCCCATTTGTGCTATCTGTCTCAAAAAATAAATAAAAAACAAAAATTTTTTGAAAATGGAGAAATTAAGACATTTTCAGAAATGAAAGCTAAGGGAGTTCAATGCTAGTAGACCTGCCATTAAAGAAATGCTAGGGGCACCTGGGTGGCTTAGTCAGTTAAGTGTCCAACTTCAGCTCAGGTCATGATCTCATGGTTCGTGGGTTCGAGCCCCGCGTCGGGCTCTGTGCTGACAGCTAGCTCAGAGCCTGGAGCCTGCTTCTGGTTCTGTGTCTCCTTCTCTCTCTGCCCCTCCCCATCTCATGCTCTGTTTTGCTCTGTATCAAAAATAAATAAAACATTTAAAAAAAAATTAAAAAAAAAAAAAGAAATGCTAAAGGAAGTCCTTCAGGCTGAAATGAAAGGACACTAGACAATAACTTGAAGCCATATGAAGAAATAAAGAACACTAGTAAAGATACTTAATTGACTAGTACAATGCCAGTATTATTGTATTTTTGGTTTGTGACTTTTTTTTACATCATTTATTTTTTAATTTATTTTATGGTTGTGTGGGGGGTTTTTTCTATTTGTTGTGTTTTGAGAGACAGAGAGAGACAGCACGAGCAGGGGAGGGTCAGAGAGAGAGGGAGACACAGAATCTGAAGCAGCCTCCAGGCTCTGAGCTGTCAGCCAGAGCCCAACGTGGGGCTCGAACCCAGGAACCGTGAGATCATGACCTGAGCTAAAGTCGGACACTTAACCGACTGAGCCACCCAGGTGCCCCTTTCTATGTCATTTAAAAGACAAATGCATAAAATGTTAACTATAAATGTAGGTTACTGGGCACATATTTTGTAAAGATTCAATTTATAACAACCGCGTAAAGGAGGAAGGACAGAGTTGTTTAGGAGCAAAGCACTCATATACTGCTGAGCTAAGCTGGGATTATTAAAACTAGAATGTTATAATTTTAAAATGTTAATTGTACCTTCAGAGACTTAAGCTGGGGAGGTCCTGGTCAGACTGAGGACACCAGGTCTCACTGCCTTCCTAGCCATTTGACTTCCCCTGAAGCCCCTCAATACAGTGGGTTGATTAAAAGTTTGTTGTAATCCCCAGAGTAGCCACTGCGAAAATAACTTAAAATATGCAGAAAAGGAAGTGAGAATGGAGTAAAAATGGCATACTGAAAGAAATCAATCACAAAAGAAGGCCTTAATGGAGGAACTGTAGAACAAAAAAGATAAAAGATAAAGGAGATAAGTAGCAAAATGGCAGAAACGTATCCTTACCAGTAATTATCTTAAATGGATTCAGCTACTCAATTAAAAGGCAGAGATTGGTAAAATGGATTTTTAAAAAAGAGACACAACCATATGATGTGATCACTTTACTTTAGATCCAAAGACATACAAATAGGTTGAAAGTCAAATAATGGAAAAAAAGATGTTGCGGGCAAGTTGCCAAAGAGAATATTGTAAACAGTTATATGTAAAAAATTTAGAGAGTCTGATGAAATGAACAAACGTCTTAGAGACATACAAACTATCAAAGCTGACTCAAGAAGAAATAGAAATCCAGACAAGCCTATAAGTGACTGAAGGGGTAACCAAACATCCCAACAAAGAAAAGCCCAGGACCAGGTGGCCTCACTGGTGAATTCTACCAAACACTTAAAATATTTAACACTAATTTTCCCCAACTCCTTCAAAACCAAAGAAGATGGAATGCTTCCTGCTGCATCTATGAGGCTAGTATTATCCAGATATCAAAGCCATTTAAAGACAACTACAGACCAATTTTCTCTATTAGTATAAATACAAACATCTTTCACAGAATACTAGCAAACACAATCCTGGAGCATACATATCTGTGTGTATCTATATGTATATTTAAAAAATATATTTATTTATCTCTACACCTAACATGGAACTCGATCTCATGACCCCTAGATCAAGGGTCGCACGTCCTTCCAATGGAGCCAGCTAGGCATCCCCAATCCTGGAGCATATTAAAAGGATTACACACCATGACCAAGTGAGATACATGTCAGGAATCCAAGAATGATTCAACATAGGAAAATCACTCAATATAATCCATTATATTAATACAAGGAAGGAAAAATTTTACATGATCATCTCGACAAACACACAAAAAAGCACTTGACTAAATTTAGAGAGAAATGCCCAACAAATTAAAAATAAGGGAACTCCTCAGCATGATAAAGAACATCTATGAAAACCTCACAGCTAACATCACACTTAACGATGAGAGACCGAAAGCTTACCTTCTAAGAGCAGGAACAAGAAAACGATTTCTGCTTTCACTATTCCATTCAATATTGTATTGGAATTTCTGTCCAAGCAAGTAAGCAAAAAAAAAAAAAAAAAAAGCAATAGGGACTTCTGGAGTTTAAGCCTCAGGTTGAGGGTGGAGCCTACTTAAAAAAAAAGAAAGAAAAAGAAACAAAAGGCATGAAAATTGGAAAGGAAGAAGTAAAAATCTTTCCCAGATGAAATAATCTTACTATGTAGAAAATCCTAAAGAATTAAAAAAAAAAAAAGGAAATTAGAGCTAATAAAGTCAGCAAATTTGCAGGATACAAAACCAACACACAAATATAAGTTGTATTTGTTAACACTAGCAATGAACAATTTGAAAAGGAAATTAAGAAAACAACTCCAGGAGCGCCTGGGTGGCTCAGTCAGTTAAGCATCTGACTTTAGCTCAGGTCATGATCTCAGGGCTGGTAGGTTTGAGCTCCGAGTTGGGCTCCATGCTGACAGTTCAGAGCCTACAGCCTGCTGCGGATTCGGTGTCTCCCTCTCTTTCTACCCCTCCTCTCATTCGTGCTCTGTCCCTCAAAAATAAATAAATGTCAAAAAATTTAAAAAAAAGAAGACAATTCTATTTTCAGTAGCATTCAAAGAATATAATAGCTAGGAATAAATTTAACTGAGGTAAAAGATTTGTACACTAAAAACCACGAAATATGGTGAAAAGAAATTAAAGTAGGTCTAAATATATGGAAAGATATTCCATTTCTTTAAAAGATTTTTTATTTTTAAGTAATCTCTACCCCCAACATGGGGCCAGAACTCCCAACTCTGAGATCAAGAGTTACATAGTCCACTGACTGAGCCAACCAGGTTCTCCAAGACATTCCATGTCTATGAACTCTAAGACTTACTCTGGTTTAAATGGCAACGGTGATCTTCATGACCTTGGATTTGCCAATGGTTTCTTAGGACAATAAAAGCACAAACAAACAAAAAAAAGGATAAATTGGACTTCAATAAAATTGAATAGATTTGTGCATCAAAGATTACTGTCGACACAACCCTCAGAATGGGAAACAATATTTGCAAATCATATCTGATAAGTCTAGGGTTGGGAAAATATTTAAAAAAAACTCTTAAAACGCCACAACAAAAGATAACCTGATTAAAAATTGGGTAAAGGATTTGAGTACATGTTTCTCCAGATGTACAAATGACCAACAAGCACATTAAAATATGCTTAGTACAGTTAGTCATTAGGGAAGTGCAAGTTAAAATCTACGTCACACCCACTAGGATGGTTAGAATAAAAAATATGTATAAAAACAAGTGGATGTGGAGAAACTGGAACCCTAGTACACTTCTGATAGGAATGCAAAATGGTGCACCTGCTGTGGAAAACAGAAGTTTCTCAAAATTAAATAATTACCCTAAGGCCCACTTCCAGGTACATATTGGATACAATTCAAAATTTTTGTATATGAATATTCATAGCAGCGTTATTCGCAAGAGTGAAAATGTGGAATCGTGAAAGGTAAGCAGAAACAACGGACATGAACATCAATGAAATAAAACATGCTATAGCTACGTCATGCGTATTATTCAGCCATAAAATGAAATGAAATAGTGATACATGCTGTACTGTTCACTAAACCTTGAAAACGTTATGTTAGGCGAAAGAAGCTGGTCACAAAAAGTCCCACAGTGTATAATTTCATCTATATGAAAGGATCGGAGTATCCAAGGCCATGGACATAGAAAAACAGGTCAGTGATTGCAAAGAGTTGGGGCAGGGAAATCAGGAATGACTGTTTAGAGGGTAGAGGGTTTTTGAGGTGATGACATTTTTGGAAACGGCACTGAACTGCACGTTTTAAATTAGTTAAAATGGTACATTTTACGTTGATGAAGTTATTTGTAGATTGGGAGCCACAAAATGTGGGCCACCCCTGGCTAGGTCACAAATCAAAGTCAACCTGCACTTACGGGAAATAACTACAGCAGTCACCATCTTCCGACTCAGATTTGGCTAGCCTCCCTTAGTCTGGAAAACAGGACCCCCTGTGTTTCTAAGGAAACCCCCCACCTCCTAGCCAATCATGACCTGTTCTATGCTCTATAAACCTCAGGCTTGTCCCACATCCCCAGGCACTCTAGTCCCCCAAGGCATGGATTATTTTCTCTAGGGCAAAGGGTGTCAAACTCGTTAACGAATTGTTTTAGTTTTGTCATTTGACATTATGTGTATTTTACCACAGTAAAAACAAACTGATTCTTTGGGAAAAAGCCAAAAATGACAGTTGTTAAAGTAAATGTACAAACCCAGTCATAAATGGAGAATTTTATAATTCATGAATAGAAAACAACAAAGTGAGATATAAGTATTTGAACATTAAGATTTATTTGTGGCTAATGAGCCTGTATGGAACTTCCTATCGGCTATTATAGAACACAGCAGATTCTTTTTCAAGACACAAATAGCATATTTATAAAAGTGGACAAAACAAATCTCAACAAATACCTTAGAGCCAGTTACTTCGCAGTCATATAGTTTCACTACACTGCAAGTTGGAATCAATACTAGAAAGATAATTTAAAAATGAAACGAAATACATGAAATAAAGAGAAGGGGGAAAAGTCGAAATTATTCTCCCCCAAATAACTGAGCTAGAAGTAGGAAAAAAAATCTGTCATCTTAGTATAGAAAAACATTATTAGGTGGTGAATTTTGATAGTTAAATTTGGTGTGGGGATATGTCTGAAAATAGCATGAGTTGGTAGTAAAATGTGTAATTGGGCAAAGACCTATTGAAGGAGCCTATACTCTCCAGGAATTCCAACTTTCTACCCTGGCTATTTTAGTCATAATCCTTAAATTAGGGATGACAACGTCTTCACTGGCCTTTAGAAGCAGTTGAGATGCCTTCTTTCTTTTTTGAGAACGTTTCTGTCAACTATTCTCCAACTACATTCAAATACCGTGTTCGACATTCTAAGTCTGAAAACAAACCAGACTGGATCTCGGTCCCTAAGCAGCTTACAAACGATTTGACTTTTAAAAAGATCAAGTGCATAGTCTCTGCGACTATTTAGGGGAACTGGTTTTCACGGTAGCCGCCTCTCACGGAAAAAACGTTCTGATTCCGCCTGCCTTTAAAAACCGCCAAGGTCTCGTTCACCACGCCCTCCGCCGTTCAAAGCTCCGCAGGTCTCCCTCCGCGGGACCCAACGCCGACCCAGTGCGATACAGGGGACGGCAGCGCGTGCGCGGCGAAGCCCGGCCCCGCCTCCTACAGAAGCTTGCGGAGTCGGGCGGGAAGCCCTCCCGCCCAGTTCGCGCCGCCTCTCACCGGCAGCGCCTCGGTGGACGCCTGTCTGGCCGGCGCCTCGGCGCGCGGGTTCCCAGCGATCCGCCGTCGATTGGCAGTGCCTGAGCGGCGCGCCCTGAGCTCGATTGGCGCTGCCTGCGGGGGCGGAGTCGTTGTCTCGGGCGCCGCCGCTGCCGCCGCGGGCTCGGTGTGAGAGGAAGGGCCTAGGCCCGGGCCTGCTGTGTGGGCTCGCCGAGCGCCGTCCCCTCGGCCCCAGCTTCGCCGCCCTCCGGACCCCCACGGGCTGGGCGCGAGGCACCGCTGCCGAAGCCATGGAGGACGAGGTGGTCCGCATTGCCAAGAAGATGGACAAGATGGTGCAGAAGAAGAACGCGGTGAGCGCGGAGGGCGGCCGGGCGGCTGCGGGCGGCCGGGCCCTCAAGGGCCCTTCAGGCGGGGGAACCTGGCGTTGGCCGTGCCGGCGTCAGCCCCGGTGCTCGGTCCTTCCAAGCCTCGTCGCTGTTCGCGCGGCGCGGCGGAGCTGATCGACGCGCTCCCCTTAGACTTGCGGGGTCGGGTCCCTCGCTGGTGACTTCGCTGAACGAGCGTGGAAAGCGCTTCGCGGTTTGGAAGGCTCCCCCTTCGCTTTTCCGCGGTCGCTGCTAGCCGCTTAAAATAACATCCCCTCGGGGTCTGTGGTAGGTTCTAGACGTCAAGCCTGAGGGCTTAAAATTCCCGTATCTTAGTTTTTTGAAGAATGCTGGACATTCACTTGATCTCCACTACGTTACAGGTTTGCGTTGCGGTTAAAAGGCGGAGTAGGCGAGTGTGCTTGGCCAGGTGCTAGATGGCTTTTTGTTTTTAAAGTGGATTTTGTTAGGGGTAGTGTGTAAACGCGCCGAGGTTACAGTGCTTGCACCACGATGTGCTGCTAGGGGGGGCTGGACGGCTGTCATTGCCGAGTACTCCAAGTGGTTTGCAGTTAATACCCGCGGCGTTATCTTGGTAACGGCAAAGCGTTAATGAGAACGTATTTTTTTTTTTCGGTTTGTATGAAGTCTTCAGGGTTTGCAGTTTTGGTCCCCAGTCTGTGCTACTTTCAGCCCTCCGATTCAGTGCCATCTGTTTTCAGCCAAAGCCCCATGACTGCCTCCACCTGAATGTATTGCGCCCTGCCCAGTCCATTTTCAGCATCGGCGGATCTGACATAACTTGTTCCCATCTACGAAATAAACTTCACGCCGAACTAATGGGAAGGGGACACAGGATGCCCCGATTTGTACAGCACTTTGGAGTTAACGTAGCGTCTGTTCAGAATTCTCTACAGACGCACAGCTATGGTGTACCCGTTTTGCAGAATAAGAAACCGAATCAGAGAGATTAGGGAGTTCGCCTACTTAAATTAAGTACTGTGCAACTTGGATTAAGCTAGGACGCAGGCTTTCTCCTGGACCGCATGCAGGAGCAGAAGATAGCGTGAAACACTGAATTCTTAAGACTGTATGTAGCCTGTTCCTCTTTTCTTTAACAGGTGCACTGTCTGGCGTGTAATTTCATACCCCGTTAATTTGTATTTGCAATTTTGGCCTTTTTAAGTATTTCCTGTTTGTTTTCTGTTCCAGACGTTAACCCTTACCATTTATTTTTCTCCTTGATACAACCCTTTCTTTCCCCCCCCTGCAAGTGATGAGATCTGCTTAATAGGCTGAACATTTCTCTTATTTGTGTAAATTGGAAAGTTTTTTCCTTTGCCTGCAGATCCCTGGATTCCCACAGTAGAAGCTCTTTGTGAAAAAGGCCTTTTGTTGGGCAACTTTTTTCTCAAACTCAGGCCATAATGTGTATCCATTAATCATGGAGTGATGTGTTTCCTTTCCTTGTAATAGGTATTTCGGGAAATTGAGTAATTCTTTAATGGATAAATATGGAGAAGACCAGTTTGTGTTTGTTTGGGGTTCTCAACTTAGAAGCAAATAATGAGTCTGGGGGAGGATGAGGAAAAACTCTACAAAAACCCTCAAATCTCATTTATCTGCTAGTTCAAAACTTTACCGATATGAAAACTTAGCCCCATTAAAAAGATAAAATTGACTAGCTCTTTTATGTTTTTTTTCTTCTTCTTTTTCCTGTATATCTTACAGAAATTCAAATTGGCAAATGAAATAAAGAGAAAGGGAAGTGGTCTCAATGACTCTCCCTCTTTGCCCTCCAAAGCACATCGGCCCACAAATAGCTTTTTGTAAAAACATTTTTTAGAGAGAGAGCATGATGGGGGAGAGGGGCAGAGGGCCAGAGAGACAGAGACAGAGAAAATATTTTATTTTTAATTTTTTTTTCTGTTTTTTATTTTTGAGAGACAGAGAGAGACAGCATGAGCAGGGGAGGGTCAGAGAGAGAGGGAGACACAGAATCTGAAACAGGCTCCAGGCTCTGAGGTATCTGGCAGCACAGAGCCTGACGTGGGGCTTGAACCCACGAATGGCGAGATCATGATCTGAGCCGAAGTCAGTCACTTAACTGACTGAGCCACCCAGGCGCCCCAAGATAGAGAAAATCTTAAGCAGGCTCCATGCTCTGTGTGGAGCTCAACATGGGGCTCGATCCCACAACCCTGGGATCATGTCCTGAAATTAAGAGTTGGATGCTTCAGCGACGAGCTCCCCAGGTTCCCCCACAGACAGCTTTTAAGGGGTCAGTAATTTAACAGAAGTTGTTCTGGGGCTTGTAGGATTATGGTAGATATGTTTCTCCCTCTCTCTCTCTCTCTTTTGGTGGTTTCCAGATTTTTTTCTGTGAGCTTTTAAAAATATTTGTACTATGAAAAAGTAAACTTTACTTGAAGAATATTGAAGAATAGTATCTGTCCTCTTCAATTGACAAATGTTCTGTTGTTGGGGATTGTTTTGTTTTAATAAAAATGTTAGGTGTCACATTTATGTAATGATAAAAACAGCTACCATTTATTGAACTATTACTTATTATCCTGAGCCAAGTATTTGGCTATGTATTTACCTTCCCATTCCTCAGTTTTGCAAGATACATAATATCCTCAATCTAAAAATCAGGAAACTATTTGGAAAGTTAGGTGAATTGCCCTAAGCCAAATAGCTAGAAATGAAGAGGTCAATCTAAATCTGTTGTCGTACTATGTTAGGCAGCAGTGTCTCTCTAGAAGACCCTTTTTTTTTTTTTTTTTTTTTTTTTTTTTTTTGAAACTTGCATGGGTGCAGTTGAGTGACTGTAAAACGAGGAAGTAAGGGTGTTTGTCACTCTGGGGCAGGCAGGTTTCCCTAACTATCCGGTCAATCTCCTGACCCTGACCGTAGTCCGGTCCAGAATGTTGCCCTCTCTGTATAACTGATCTGAAGCAGTGTTAAGCAGTGTTAGCAGTTTTACAATGTCCACGCTGAGGCCTTGATGAACCATGAGTTAGTTTCAAATCTCCGGAGATGAGTGTTTTTTAAGTGTATATATGTATTTTGAGAGAATGTGCACACACGTGGGGGAGGGGCAGAGAGGGAGGGAGAGAGAATCTTAAACAGACTCCATGCGGCCAGCACCGAACCCGCCGGGGGATTTGGTTTGAACCTTGAGATCTTGTCCTGAGCTGAAATCACGTGAGACGCTCAACTGACTGAGCCACCAGTTGCCGCAGGATTAGTTGTTTTTTATGTAATTTTTACTTGATGTCTATAAGCAGGTCTTGCTCCTAATCTGGGTTCAAATCTTGGCTCTTCCTAACTTTAGTACTGTGATCTTAGGTAAGTACCTTAGCATCTTTAAATTTTCTTTTGGTGGTAAATTGGAGATAACTTACTAAAGATTAGATGAATGTGAAATTCTTGACAGTGCCTGAGATATGGTAAGGGCTGGAAAGTCTTGTGTAAAGGATTTATATGACTGTAGAAGAAGGAGTGATGTAACTTAGAATTTTCAAATTCATAGATTTTTGTGAGTAGTGTTGAGTTTTGTTATTATTTTTTCACTGAAACCTCAGGACTGAGTAGAATTCAGTTGTTAGGAGAGAAATTGAAAATGTATTTCAAAATACAGGAGCTGGAATACATGGAATGTGTAAATTTTTAAAAAATATTTTTAAAGTTTATTTATTAGAGAGAATTCCAAGCAGGCTTTTCACTGTCAGCACAGAGCCTGATGTGGGGCTTGAACCCATGAACTGTGAGATCATGACCTGAGCTGAAATTAAGAGTTAGACACCTAACCTACTGACCACTCAGGTGCCCCAAAATTTTTAAGTCTTCTACCTGAGTTGAAGAAACTTTGGTTTTCATATCAGGGTTAGATTGATTAGTATAAATCAAAATTTAGAATGACTACACACACCTTTTTATTTTTTTATTAAAACTTTTTTTAACATTTTATTTTATTTTTTAAGAGACAAAGACAGAGTGCAAGCAGGGGAGAGGCAGAGAGAGAGTAAGACACAGAATCCAAAGCAAGCTCTAGGCTCTGAGCTGTCAGCACAGAGCCCAATGTGGGCTTGAACCCACGAACCATGAGATCATGACCTGAGCCGAAGTTGGACACTCAACTGACTGAGCCACCCAGGTGCCCCTGACTACACACAGTTTTTAAAAACAGCCTTATTGAGATATACAATACAATTTACTCCTTTAAAAGTGTACAACTCGGGGCACCTGGGTGGCTCATTCAATTGAGTGACTCTGACTTCGGCTCAGGTCCTGATCTCACAGTTCATGAGTTCGAGCCCCACATCGGGCTCTGTGCTGACAGCTCAGAGCCTGGAGCCTGCTTCAGATTCTGTGTCTCTGTCTCTTTCTGCCCCTCCCACGCTTGTGCGTGAGCGCTTGCTCTCGCTCTCTCAAAAATAAACATTAAAAAAATATAAAAACTGTGCAGTTCAATGGTTTTTAGTATATTCACAGATTTGTGTAGCTCTCACCACACTAACTGAAAAGTACTTTCATCACTCCAAAAGAAACCTGTACCCATTAAGTAGTCACCATACATCTGGCTCCCCAACCACTAATCTCTGTCTGTGGATTTGTTATTCTGGACATTTCATATAAATGGAATTATATACACGTGTTTGTATAAGTGGGAATCATACAATATGTGGTCTTTTATGACAGACCTTTCACTTAGTGTTTTCAGGGTTCATCTCTACTAACAGCAAGTATCAGTACTTTGTTCCTTTGTACTGCAGAATCGCATGTACTGGCGGACATGCTACATTTTGTTTATTCAGTCATCATTTGATGGGCATTTGGGGCTGTTTCCACTTTGTGGCCATGATAAATAATGCTGCTAAGAACATTTTTGTGCAGATGTTTGTGTGGACATGTGTTTTTTGTTTTTTTCTCTCGAGTATACACGTAGGAGTAGAATTGCTAGGTCATATGATAACTATGTTTGACCTTTTTGGGGAATTGACAGACTGTTTTCCAAAGTTGCTGTACCGTTTTACCGTTTTAAATTCTTACCAGCAATGGATGAGTATTCCAGTTTCACAGAATCTTCATCAATGCTTGGGTATTTTTTTTATTATAGCCATCATTGTGGGTGTAAAGAGGTGTCTCATTGTGGTTTTGATTTGCATTTCTCAGATGAATAATGATGGTGAAAAATTTTCATTGTTCGCCATTTCTATATCTGGACAAATCTTTGTTCAGATCCTTTGCCCATTTTTAAACTATTTGTGTTTTTGGATTGTAAGAATTCTTTGTGTTCTCAATACTAGACTAGACTCTTATGGGAGACAGGATTTGTGTATATTGCCTTGTGTTCTGTGGGTTATCTTCTTAGTCTCATGATAGTGTCTTTGGAAGTTCAGAGCTTTCAATTTTGATGAAGTCAACTTTATATATTTTTTCCCTCTCATTTGGTTTAGACTAAGTAAAAATTTGAGAGGACATAAAATTATAATTTCTAGTATATAGTGCTGTTGCTGAGCCATAATTCAAATATTTACAGTGATTCCTTTTTAAAAAAATAAATAGCATCTTTGTTTTTTAAGCCTTGAAATCTTATAATTCTTACTAAGAGGTTTTTGAGTTGATTGAGCTTAAATAATGCTTACTTAAAATGCTGGTTTATGGCTCTTTGAGAATATTGTTATGATGGAAATAGAGAAATCTTTTTATATCTTTGTACCCCTTATTAACCGTCTCCTATATGTCAGGCACTCTATTTCATTACTTCATTTGTATTAATATTATTCCGTTTGACCATTTGAATTCTTCTAGGTCAGTGTATTATGCTCTCCTACATATATAGAAACTGAAACTTGAAAAAGACAAATAACATTTCCAAGCTCTTGTAATTAGGAAATGGCAGTGCATGGATTTGAATTTAGATCTGATAATATGTATATATGTGCATATATATATATATATATATATACACACACACACACACACAGACAGATTTGATATATATATAACATTTATACTTACATATATATATGTATGTGTATGTATAGATATGTGTGTATGTGTTGTTAACTGTTTCTTCCTTCTCCCTTCATCTCCTGGAGGAGGATGTTTGTGTCCTATACAAAGTTGTATATGCTGGGTGCCAAGTACAAGTGGGAATACATTGTTTTGTAAAAGTACTTGTTTCTGATGACAGATAGTACCAACCGTGTAATAAAGTCATGCGATAGTATTGTTTATTTTTCAGCCAGTCCTGTGAACTAAATTTGACTCTGGAAGATAAGGTAGAATCTTTCTTTCTATTGCATCATTATCTGTAGGAGATGCTGCAATCTAATGGACTTGACCTGGAGAGGCAGGTGATCATTGGGGAAGGATAGAATTCAGTTTCTTGTTTGGTAGTGCTTTTCACATGAGTTTACAGAACAGAACTCTACGAGTGGATGTAGGTAATGAGCGAGAGTACTGGTGTGAGGGTCAGGAGATTATAATTCTGCTCCTTGTATATCACCTATCAGTTGGCCAAATCACTTTCCTTTTCTGAACTTATTTCCTTGTATAATTGAAGGTTGAAGTAGATGCTCAAAGATTTATGTTTATTTTTAATTCCCTGAAGTCACAAAAGATTTCTGTTTTGTTCACTGTTGTATCCTCTGAGATTGGTACACAATGATAATGAATATTTGTTGAGAGGCATTAGTGTAATTTGACAGAAGTGAGTATGAGTAGATCTCATCTTTTTTAGTTACTAATAATCATATGACTGTGCTAGTTTCCTAAATTATCTCAGTTTTCAATTCCTCTTCTGTAAAATGGGGAGAGAAAGATTACCTGCTTCTTGTAGGGTTTATTGTGAAGATGAAATTATATATATATGTATGTATGTATGTATGTATATACACACATATATAAAGTACTTAACATGATGCTTGGTCTATAGTAATAGTCAAAGAAGCTTTTGTCACTGAATATCTATGATCATCTGTTTTTTGCCTTTCTGTTCATTCAGATCATGGTAATGTGTTTTGTTTTATTTTTTTTTTGAGAGAGAGAGAGAGACAGCGTGAGCCAGGGAGGATCAGAGAGAGGAGTCACAGGATCTGAAGACAGGCTCCAGGCTCTGAGCTAGCGGTCAGCACAGAGCCTGACGAGGGGCTCGAACCCACCCAGGTGCCCCTCATTCAGATCATGATAGTTGTTTATTTCTTAAAGAACCTTGATTGAAATACTCATCTTATTTGGCCAGAACACAGTGTAATTATGAGAAAGGTCATAGTGTCATCCAGTTAATGTTATTTAGCTTTTTCTTCCTTCCGTAGCTTGTATCTCTAATTTCAGTCTCATCAAAGAGAACTGAGTGAAAAGGGAGAGTGTGATGAAAGTAATGCAGATGCCACATTGCTGATATATTATCAGAATCAACTTTATATGTGACAGACAGCATTATGTAAGGCTAAAGAGACCCTGCATTTTCAAGGACTCCTAAAGGGTCGTTCTTTATCTTCCTTTCTAATTGATCTTCGATCAGAAATGGATCAGAAAGTCCATGGAAGGACATGGATAGAAGAAAAATGTCTATGGTAGGTATAGGATACAAGTCCACAATCTCCTAAAACTTTGAGTCTGTGATATATTTGAGAATTCCAAAATTTTCAGGTTTAAAAAACATTTTTTAGTGTTTATTTATTTTTGAGAGAGAAAAGGAACAGAGTGTGAGTGAGGGATGGGCAGAGAGAGAGGGAGACTGAATCTGAAGTAGGCTCCAGGCTCTGAGCTGTGAGATCATGCCCTGAGCCAAAGTCGTAGTCACTCAAATGAGTGAGCCACCCAGGTGCCTCTCAGGTTTTATTAAGATAATATGGTACCTGCATCATATATCTTCAGCAAGATCTGGGCAGTTCCTAGTAATCAGACATTAGCATCTTTATAGTGAAATGTAGCTCACGTGAAGTGGGATATGTACATAAATGGTTTTATGTATGTTGAGATTAGGTGTTGGTGGCAAATGTGTTGATTGAAAATCTGTGAGAAGTCTGATTTTCAAAGGTTTTCAACTTTGGGATTTACAGATGTAGGATTGAAGACCCCATTTGCTCACAGATGTCATTCCTGTAGAATTTCTGATGAGCAGTCAATTTAAAGTCAATGTTGATTCTCTTCTCTAACACCTGTAATGTTTCACTGTTTTTAGTTACCTCTAAATAAAAATAATATATAGAGTTTTAATATCAGAAGGGATCTTTAAGCAGTAAATCATTAAAATCCCTCATAATAAAAAAATACCTTAAAAAAAAAGGGTGCCCGGGTGGCTCATTTGGTTGAGTGTTCGACTCTTGTTTTTGGCTCAGGGTCACAATCTCCTAGTTTGTGAGACTGAGCCCTGTATCAGGCTCTGTGCTGAGTGTGGAGCCTGCTTATGATTCTCTCCCTCCACTCTCTCTCTCTCTCTCTCTCTCTGTCCTCTCACTCTCCTCTCCCTCTCTCTCTCATCCTCTCTGCCCTTCTCCCCCACTCACACTCTCTAAAGAAAAAAAGGTCTTAAAAAAATCTTTCATAGTAACCTGTTTCATAATTGTTTTTGAACTTAAGTTTTAAATTAAGATCATATATCTGTTGCCAGAAGAAAAGCTAATACTTTTTTATTCTCCACAGCTGAGTCTGATGTCTGTCACCTTTATTTTTTTCAATTAATTAATTAATGTGATCTCTGTATCCAGCATTACCTTTGATATCAAGAGTTGCGTGCTTTACCAGCTGAGCCAGCTTGGCACCCTGAAGTTTATTTTATTTTATTTTTTTAAAGGATCAGTTCTTTGTTTTTTTTTTTAAGTTTATTTATTTATTTTGAGAAAGAGAGTGGATACCCAGGGGAGGTGCAGAGAGAGAATCCCAAGCAGGCTCTGTGCTGTGGGGCTTGATATTATGAGCCAGAGATCATAACCTAAGCGGAAATCAGGAGTCAGATGCTTAACCTACTGAGCCACCCAGGCATTCCTGTCAAGTTTAAATGGAAAAATTATATGACTGGAAGCCTTTCCTCAATTTTATATTTAAGACATACGATAATAGCATGAGGGCTCTGTGCTTGTTTCTTGCCTTGGGGTGCATGCTCTGGGGCTTTCTGTCTTCCTGGGGCGTGCTGTGTTTCATTGATTCGTAGGGTGCCTAGTTTTTGTACTTTACCATTTCAGAAAGCAGAATGAGTTACACATGTATGATCGACCAGATGGCTTTGGGGATGTACTTGCACAGGCAGAACATGAAACCGGCATCGACATTTGCAGAGTGGGTGTCAGTGGCTTGGAAGAAACTTACAAATCTTAGTGGAGTGCTCTTTGAACCCGAGGGAGCCAGATGGGTGAAGAGCATTGGGGGTGACACGCAGCTAGCTCCTCTGCGCACTGCGAAGCCAGGTAAGAGCTAAAGGCTTTTAGCTCTTTGGTGGCTTCTTTTATGAAATGCTGCATTACTAGTATTTTCTATGCAACTTTTTTGTGGATAAAAATAGATATAATTGAATCTGAGTCAATAAGTGATTCATCATCATTGGACTCTATTAAGTAGTTTTAGAAGCACCTTAGCCAATTTATTTTGCTTATATTTTTCTTTTATATATGTAAATGGTGATGCATGATAGAAATTTCAAGTTTAAAAGAATTATAAAAGTATAAAGAAGCGATAAGAAAACATGATAGCTTAACCTTTTTTTTATTAGTGGCATATAATGTGTCCAAATATAGTACATAAAGTGAATATTAGACTAAGTAAAATATGATTGAGTGTATTAGATTACATATGATACATTAAATGAATATCAGATTGGAATATTTGGCCACAAGGTATAAGGTGGTGCTGTTGGTTCTCATCTCATTTCATTCCTTTTTTAATTTTAGGTGCTTCTTTTAGGAGTCTTATTTATTTTGTCTTCATCATCTACATGGAAGTCTGTGATTCTAGATGGCAGTGGACAGGGCTGTGAGCTTAACATGTGTCTTAATTCTGAATTTTCTCTCAGAATCTGCTTTTTACTGCTTTGTAAAAATTATGTAGACAGCGCTGTTTTTTATTTTTTTAATGTTTAATTTTGAGAGGAGAGAGACTGTGTGAACGGGAAGGTACAGAGAGAAAGGGAAGCACAGAATCTGAAGCAGGCTTCAGGCTCTGAGCTGTCAGCACAGAGCCCGGTGTGGGCCTCCAACTCTCAAACCAGGAGCTCATGACCTGAGCTGAAGTTGGACGCTTAACTGAATGAGTCACCCAGACACTCTGACAGCAGTGTTTTTGTGACAGATAAATAAGAAACAGGAGACCTCAAGAGAATTATATAAAGATATGCCCTTCCCCCTCTGACTGTGAGCAGATGAATGCTAGAGGTGCTGTAGCATATTCCCACTCCCCTGTCTCTTTTCTCAGGGTTGGCTCCTTAATCAAATAGGTGTTCTTCATGGAAATTTGGAGTATGTTATGCTACCAGAGTAAGAAACACATTTTGCATTTCAAATTGGGATGCATATAAACAAATACTATTTAAAATGAACTTTAATGGGGTACCTGGGTGGCTCAGTCGGTTAAGTGTCCGACTTTGGCTCAGGTCATGATCTCACAGTTTGTGGGTTCGAGCCCTGCGTTGGGCTCTGTGCTGACAGCTCAGAGCCTGGAGCCTGTTTTGGATTCTGTGTCTCCTTCTCTCTCTGCCCCTCCCTTGTTTGTCTCAAAGATAAATAAACATTAAAAAAATAAAATAAAATGAACTTTAACAAAACTGTATTTAACAAGTGCTGATTATAGTCCAGTAAGTGGATTTTATGTTTCTTTAATGAGTTGCAGTCATTATTTGGAAAACAAGACCCTTCTTTCCTTGCCCCCCTTTTGTATATTTACCATTCTCATATGAACAAGTGAGCCATAGTGAATTGTAGATAGCAAAACATAAATTTAAGTCTCTAGTTCTTGTTTTCCCACCTGGGAAATTGAGTGTGCAATTACTTTCTTTTGTAGGCTGGAGCATTGGATTTACTGAAGGAGCTTAAGAATATTCCCATGACCCTGGAATTATTACAGGTATGTGTCAACACATGTCATAATTTGAATAGGTAATTGTCCTAAAATGCCAAAACATTTTTAATACCAATACATTTTTTGGGTATTGTCCAGTTACGGGGTAAGCCATTATTAATTCCTGTGTGTTTTAAAGATGGTAACATAAATTAGTAATCTAAGTTATCATTATTGTAGAAAAATGTTGCCTTCCTCAAGTAGAATAACACCTAAATCTCCCAGGTTTGAAATCTCATTGTGAAAGGAAAGGAAGTTGGACTCTCGGCCCTGATGTGATTTCCCAAGATCCCATGTTCTTTGTCACTGACAGCTGATGCCAGCTGGAAGCTGGCCTCTGGGGCGTCTTTCAGCAGCCCTTCCTCACATATCCCCAGTTGCACAGCCCCCCTTCTGCCCTAGGACCCACTAATCGATCTCTGTTTTGTCTCTATAGATTTACCTGTCCTAGAGATTTCATATAAATGAAATCATACGATACATGACCTTTTGTGCCTGGCTGCCTTTTTTTCCTTCGAAAATTAAAACAATTTTTTATTTTAAGTATGCTCTACCCCTCAACATGGGACTCAAACTCATGACCGGAAGATCAAGAATCACATGTTCTACCAACTGGGTCAGCCAGGTGCCCCTTTGGCTTCTTTTACTTAACGTCGTCATCTCAGAGTTAGTCCATGTTGTAGCATAAATCACTACTTCATTCCCTTGTCTGGCTGAATAGTATTCCACTGTTTGATTATACCACATTTTGTTTATCCATTTGTCAGTTGATGGACATTTGGTTTTTTCCTACTTTTTTGGTTGTTATGACTCATGCCCCTTGCTATGCACATTCATGTACAGGTTTGGGTGTTTTTGTTTCTCTTGGGAAGAGATCTGAAAGAGTCGAAATGATGAGTCAAATGGTAACTCTATGTTGAGTAATTTGAGGACCTGCTGGACTGTTTTCCCACGTGACTGTACCATTTTACATTCCCAGCAGCAAGCAAGTGAAGGTTCCAGTTTATCCGCATTCTTGCCAACATTGTTATTATTTATCTTTGATTATAGCCATCTTACTGGGCCTGAAGTGATATTTCATTGTGGTGTGGATTTCCAGTTCCCAAATGACTAACGATGTTGAACATCTTTTTTATATGCTTCTTAATCAGTCATAGCTTTTCTTTGGAGAAATGTTTTTTCAGATACTTTGCCTGTTTTTAAGTTGCATAATTTGTCTTTGTATTATTAAGTTGTGATTGTTCTTTAAATATTCTAGATGCAGATCCATTATGAGATACTGGATTTGCAAGTATTACCTCCCCTGCGCTTTACTTTTTTAGTGGTGGTCTTTGAAGCTTAAAATTTTGTTGTAATCTGATGATCTGTTTCCTTTGGTTGCCTTGGCTTTAGGTGTTCGACGTAAGAAACAGTTGCCTAATTCAGGGCTACAGAAATTTATTCCTTTGTTTTTTAACTCTTTCCTTTAGTTCTGTGATTTATTTTGAGCTACTTTTCATGTGTGGTATGAAGAAGAGTTTTAGTTTCATTCTTTTACATATGGATTTCTAGTTCACCTTTTTAAAAAATGTTTTTATTTTTGAGAGAGAGAGAGAGAGATAGGGAGAGAGATCTGGAATGTGAGGAGGGGAGGGGCAGAGAGAGACACACAGAATCCGAAGCAGGCTCCCGGCTCTGAGCTGTCAGCAAAGAGCCTGATACGGGGCTTGAACTCATGAACCGTGAGATGATGGTTTGAGGCTAAGTCAGATGCTTAACTGACTGAGCCATCCAGGTGCCCCTCACCTTTTTAAAATATTCTTTTCTCTAATGAATTATCTTGACATCCTTATTGAAAATCAGTGACAGAGGAATGTAGGGATTTGTTTCTGGATTCTTAAATCTATTGTATTAATCATGTTTCTCCTTATATAGGACCACATTGTCCTGAATATTGAGGTTATGTAATAAGTTTTGAATTTGGGAATTATGAATCCTTCAGCTTTTTCAAGATCATTTTGGCTATTTTGGGTCCCTTATATTTCCATGTGAACTTTAGGATAAGCTTATCAATTTCTGCACAAAAGGCAACTGAGATTTTAATAGGGATTTTATTGTAGTCTGATTTTATTAGGATTGCAGTCTTAACATTTAAATCTTATGACCCGTGTATATGGGATGCCTTTGCATTTATTTATAAGTCTTTAATTTCTTTTTAAGATTTAGTGGGTATCTTAAATCATATTGGCAGAAACTCATAAGTGATCATAAAGGTGATTTTTCTTCTAGAGAAATACCTACCTTCTAGAAATACCAGTCTTCTTATTTCCTGTGATGCTGACAGCATCTCTTAATCTCACTACTCATTCTTTTCTGCTTTACCATCCGTGTGCATCTCATTCCCTAAGTCTGCTGAATGCCCTCTCCATCTTTCCCGGGTAGCGTCTTTCTAATTACATAGCTGTGTTGTATAGAAACCTGATGGCTAGCCTTGGGCAAAGGCACACATTTTTCCCGTCTAGCATTTCATAGTATATAGTTGATCTCAAAAACCTTTATTATTCCTGCAAACAAGAAGCCTGTTTAAATCTACAATCCTTCATGTTATTTGAGCACACGGTACTCATAGTATTTTTCATAGGATACTTGTTATATCCTATAAATTAAAGTCTACTGATTTTAGGAAAACTTCAGAGTCTAAGGAAATCTTAGACTTGGTTATCCAAGTAAAATGGCTTCATAATCCTTTCTTCTCTCTAGTTTCTTCTACCCAAACACTGTCTTTAAAAGGAGGGAAAAAAACCTATCCAAATCTTTTTCACTCTACCTCAGCAGCCTCATTTCTTATTATGTTGACTGGATAGTCTCTTTCTTAGAGAATTATGTTTGTTACAGATTCCTCTGTAGTGATGAAAACATCCTATGATAATTAAAACGCAAGCACCCGAAGTACATGATATGCGTAAGCTGTTCTTGTACTTTTGCTTGCCTCTGGCTGCCTCTTAGAGCTCCATTTCTTTGCCAGTCTGTGTGAACCCCAAGCTTCAGAACTATATTAGTAACAAATATGATTCTCCCACTCATTCCAAAACTAGATTTTGTCTGGGTGGGTGGGGTGGGGGTAAGGAAGAGCTGTGCCTGGGTGCCGGAGGAGGAGTGCCAAAGGCACCAGGATCGGGAGCGCAGACCTGACACTCAGTACTGGGCTGTAAGCGCAGGCCTGGCTTCTAGGCCCTTAGCTGTGGCCAGTAGGACTGCTCTGGGTCCACACAGCTGTAGACTATGCCATCTGGCCCAGGAACTGGCTTCTGGAGAGTTTTTTATATTGAAGTGTTTTAGAAAAGTTCAAAAAGTTCTAAAGTTCTGAAAGTATTTCACCAAAAAAGGTCTGTGAACACTTAATCAGAGTGATAAACCACTTTTTTGGGGGGCAACCCTCCCCAAACATTAATCCCAAACCATTTTAGGATTTTAGAATCGTGGAGTCCCCTTTATCTTTCTGCCTCGGAACCTTATCTGCCTTGCACAGCTTCCTTTCCAGTGATACAGCCTAGGTCGTCCTAGCCACACACGTATTTTCAGTTCTTGAACAGAATTTCTGTCCTCTTTGTTGAGAGGTTTGAATAATTTAGCAGGAATCTGGAAGTACCCATTTATTACTCTACCTTAAAGTTTACAGCAGGCGTTCCTGCTTTTTTTTTTACCACTAACAATTCCTTTTGTTGTTTTTTTCTTCCATTGACCATATTTCTTGAAAGATCATCTACTAACAACCTGAACTTACTAAATAATTTACCATTTTTTACTTATCATCCTTAATTGGCCTGTCATAGCTTTTGTGTTCTTTGAGCAGTAGGGATAGTGATACATTTAAAGGGTTGTTAGGAAGGGGTGTGTGGCTGGCTCGGTCCGTGAAGTAGGTGGCTGGTGATCTCAGGGTTGTGAGGGCAAGCCCCACATTGGGCATAAAGTCCACTTTAAATAAATAAATAAATAAATAAATAAATAAATAAATAAATAAATAAATAAATGGTTGTCAGGAAGATTGATGAATATGAATGCATAATCGTGGGTACATAATATTACCATATGATATATTACTGTATTCTGTGAAGTCCATTTTTTAAAAATGTTTATTTTGAATAGAGGGAGAGAGCGAGCACATGGGGGAAGGGGCAGAGAGAGAGGGAGAGACAGATTCCCGAGCAGGCACTGCACTGTCAGTGCAGAGCCCAGTGTGGGGCTCAATCCTACGAGCCGTGAGATCATGACGTGAGCTGGTATCAAGAGTGAGGTGCCTAACGGACGGAGCCACCCAGGTGGCCCACTTGTGAAGTCCATTCTAATGTCTGTAATTATATGCTGGTTTGGGCCCAAAAACAAACCAAAAAACAATAGACCACTTTTAAACTAATATTTGTTTGAGTTTCCTCATTAAAGCTGCAGCAGGTGATCTGTGAAGGAATCCATATAGAACATTTAGAAGCAGAGCAGCGCCTGTGTTAGTCACGGTTGCTGCAGCATGCCTTCTCTACAAATGCAAACATTGTAGAGTTTACTCTTGCCGTAAGGGGTGTGGAAAGACTGATGTCATCTTGCCAGGTAACCAGCTGTTTGACGGCAGCAGCTCAGCGCCTCTGCCTGCAGATCTCTGTGACAATCACCTCGATGAGCCCAGGGTTTGATCTGGAGATGCATGCATCTTGTTCTATAGTATATTATTATAAGAATTCAAATAACTGAGGTTTTCTTCTCTTCTACCGTGGATACAGGAACATGGGAAAGAACAGAATGAAGCACAAAATTGTCTGAAATGAAATAGCGTATACAAATTTTTTGTCATTGCCTTGCAGTCCACAAGAATTGGAATGTCAGTCAATGCTATTCGCAAGCAGAGTACAGATGAAGAAGTTACTTCTTTAGCCAAGTCTCTCATCAAATCCTGGAAAAAGTTATTAGGTATGATTGAACTTCCCTTATGCATTTGTGCTCTGGCTCATTCTGACATTTGGTGTTTGCGTTTTTTGCTGTTTATAAATATAGAGGTACTGAAACCAGTGCCTTCTGTTACGTGGGAAGTTTGTCAGTTTGACTTCTTGGAGGGTTTTGCTTTTTAAACTAGTCAAATTTAGCTTTTTTTGTTTTTTAAAACTTATAACTGGATTGCTTCTTTAAGAAGAAACTTTTCCTCCATGGAGAAAGTTGTCATACATTTAAAAAAGGTTTTTGAAATAATTTTCTAACTTATAGAAAGTTTACAAAAATAATAAGAATAACTCACATGTATCCTTTTTCTAGATCCATTAATTTTTAATATTTGTCATACTTGTTCTGCATTATTTCTGTCTTTCTCTGTATATATACACTCACACAGGTACAAATTAGTCTGTATGTATACAGTCACACTTACAAATTATTCTCTGTATGTATACACTCACACACATACAAATTATATTTTCTGAACCATTGGAGAGTAGGTTGCGTCTGTCATGCTTACCCTTTCCTACTTAAGTGTGTGTTTCCTTGGAACAAGGTAATTTTCTTCTGTAATCATAATATAGGAAACTCAGGAAATCAACATTGGTACAGCAGTCTGCAGTGCAGGTTCCAGTTTGTCATGTGTCCCAGTGGTGTGTCCTTTAGAGCTTTTTTCTTCTTTCAGAACAAGATCTAGTCCAGGATCCCATAATCTAGTCTCCTGCTCTGGAATAGTTCTTAAGCCTTCTTATGCTATTTATAACATTGACAGTTTGAAGAATACAGGCACTCGTCTCACTTTATTTTTAACAGCGTGTTCCTGATTGGGGCTTTACCTTTACTTTCTCATGGGCAGATCAGGCTGTGCATCCAGAGTTGGGATGCTGTCTAAGTGTGTGCTGTCCTTCTTGGGGTGTTGCCCCCAGAGGCATTGAGGATGCTGGCGTTCATTTTGATGACCCAGTCAAGGCATATATTATGTAGTTTATTGCTTTTCCTCTTGTCTAAGAGTATTCTGTGAGAGACACTCTAAGACCCTGAAACTGCCTTGGTTCTCATCAGATTTCCCCCCATCCCCCGTTTAGTATTCACTGATTTTTGCCCAAACCACCTTTCATTGTGATAGTTGCAAAATTGCAATTTTCTTCAATATTTCTAAGTCAGCATTCTACTATAAGAAAGAACCCTCCTTTTACTTCCCAGTTATTTTGCTGTTAATGTGGACACATGGATTCCTGTTATAGTCCATTACTATTCGTATTTATTTTGATATTTTCATTATCCCAAATTTGACCAGTGGGCACCCATTCAGACTGGCTCCCGTGCCCTTTCAACAACCCCTTCAGTTTTCTTGATCACTTTTTTATATTCTGGAACCAAAAAATGTGTTGGGCTCCTGTCCCTTCCCTGCCCCAGCCCTGGAATCAGCCTTCTCTCCATGCAGTTATTAGCCTTATGTGGAAAAGAAAAATAGAAAAAGCAGAACCTTTTACAGTTTCAAAGACAGCAATAGTCATAACAAAAATCCTTACTACCTCTAAGATCTTGGAAACTAGGGACTAAAATGTAAATTGGGATAATTAACAGAACTTTTGTAACATCTATAGGTAAGTAAACAGTATTGTATCCTTGTTAAATTTATTTATTTACTGTGCTTATACAAATGAATTATTATTCCTTAGGGAATACATAATGAAGTGTTTTGGGATTAAGGAGCATATTTGCTACTTATTGTCAAATAGTTCAAAGAACTCTGTGTGCGCACAATGATGTGCACACGTGTACACACAATACAGGTTTCTGTATCTGTAGGAGGCAATGAATGAATGAGGAAGCAAGTGTGCCAGACATTAACATTTGGGGAATCTGAGTAGTTTCTTGTACCATTCTTAAAACATTTGTGCAAGCTTCAGATTATTTCAAAATAAAAAGCTTTTTAAAAGTAATCTAGTCTTTAAAGACAACCTGAAACTTTGTGTTTATAATTAATTTAAATTTTGAGTTGAATTCCATATTCCAAAGTAAAATTTGCCATAGGCACTGACTGAGAGCCATATACATGTGTTTATATTTCTGTAAAGATGGTTTACATTTTGTGGGGCATTGTAGTTCTATTTCCTTAAGCTTCATTTAAAGAAGTTTTACTTTTTTATACTTATTGGAGGTATCTGATCTCATTACAAGTTCTCTTTTAAAAACTTTTTTGTACTTTATTTTTTTTTTAATTTTTTTTTAATGTTTTATTTATTTTTGATACAGAGAGAGACAGAGCATGAGAGGGGGAGGCGCAGAGAGAGAAGGAGACACAGAACCGGAAACAGGCTCCAGGTTCTGAGCTAGCTGTTAGCACAGAGCCCGATGCGGGGCTCGAACCCACGAACGTGAGATCTGACCTGAGCCGAAGTCGGAGGCTTAACCGACTGAGCCACCCAGGCACCCCAACTTTTTTTTACTTTAAAAGATTTTCATGTTCATTCGATAAAATTTGGAGAGTTGGAGGAGGAAAAGAAATCTCAAGTCTGTATTTAAATACAACCATCAGTTAATATCTTGTTGCATTTCTTATCTTTTTTTTCTCCTGGTGTATAGATTTTGCTTCAGCTATAATTCGTTTTATGCTGTATGTATACTTGTATTGCCTTTTTTAATGATAGAAATTGTATTTTTCTATCATCATTAATTCATTTTTATTGGCTTCAGAATAATCCACTGGGTGATTATGCTTTAATTTCTTACCTGTTAGATATGTGTTTTTTTTTTAACTTGTATAGCTATTATAAATAATGTCTTGATGAATATCTTCCTGCCTAAAGCTTTTTCTTTAGATTATTAACTAGATTTCTAGAAGATTTACCACAAATGCTCCCCGGTAGCACAGTTTTAAATACTTAGATATGTCAAGCATCGACCTGTGTGAATGCATTTAACCTTCCCAGCAGCCCAGTCTACAAAGGTGCCATTGGATTTCCCGTTTTCTGATGGGGATGCAGACACTGAGAGATGAAGCATTCTGTGCACAGTTGGACTGGTCGTGAGGTGTGGGCTGCGGTCAGTCTCCATCCGGAGCGGAGCGCTTCTCTCTGCGCCTGCTTTCTTGCCCACGGCGGGCGCCGTAGATACGTAGGCCCACGGCACCGTGGTCAGGCAGTAGGACTGCGCTCACCGCCTGGCCTCCTCCCGGGATCGCACCAGTTCACGTTGCTGGAGTGGTGTGCGGGGTCGTGTGCCGGCGCCCAGTCTCTGTTAGGGAGCGCTGCCTTGTTACACTACCTTTCAGATGCTTCCCACTCCCTTAGTCCTTGTTGTGTAATGTCTTTATTAATGTTGTCTTCTACCTCATGGTGCTATACCATCTTTAGGTTTTGGAGCCTTTCACGTGAACTTTAGAGAGAAAAAAAGGGGTAAGAATGTGGCGCCTGGGTGGCTCAGTCATTTGAGCATCCTACTCTTGATTTTGGCACAGGTCATGATCCCAGGTTTGTGGGATTCCACCCTGTGTTGGACCCTGCACTGAGTTTGGAGCCTGCTTAAGATTCACTCATTCTCATTCTCTCTCTTTCTCTCAATTAAAAAAATAAAAATAGGGGCGCCTGGGTGGCTCAGTCGGTTAAGTGTCTGGCTTCAGCTGAGGGCATGATCTCACAGCTCGTGGGTTTGAGCCCCGCATCGGGCTCTGTGCTGACAGCTCAGAGCCTGCAGCCTGCTTCAGATTCTGTATCTCCCTCTCTCTCTGACCCTCCCCTGCTCACGCTGTCTCTCTCTGTCTCTCAAAAATAAATGAAAAACATAAAAAATTTAAAAAAAATAAAAGAGGGCAATAAAAATAGTATCTGAAAATAAACACTCTGTCATAGGGGACCTGAATTATATATATTTCAGAATTGGTAACCCTAATGTTAACAAGATAGGTTCTAGAATTGTGATTTGCATCATTTTCTTTATCAGTCAACCCCATCCAGATGAGCACATGAGAGTCATCTGGGGAACTTTTCAACGATTTTGGTGCTCAGGCCTCTGTGCCGGAGATTGGGATGGAGTAGGTCCAAGGTGGGGCCTTAAGCATAAGGATTGCTTAAAGGTCATCTGAGTGGTCCTACTGTGTGTTCTTTAGTATCTTGTGCAGAGCAGGAGGGAGAAGTGAGGTATTTACGTATCTCTTATTATGTAGGGATCAAAACGCAGATAGCTGGGTGGGATACTTGGTGCGGTAGATCTGAGCATTTCTGAGCCCATCTTCAGAAGGCCTCTGGTTGATTTAGACGTGTATGTTTCTTTTCATTGGTAAGCGATTGCACTGGTCCAACCTACTTTACATCTCTTACCTCTTTTTGTTTTTTAACACCAGCTCGTGTACTTGGTGTTACTTTACAGATTATTTAAGATAGAGGAAGCGTTAGATAGGCCTTACTAATCCTAAAGTCTTTTCTATGAAAATGTTCTTTGTTTACTGCCTCTGAAATAATTTACTTTTTGACTTATGAAAAATTGTTAAAATAATATTGCTACATATACTTTTGTACTTTTATTTTTAAAACTCTTAAATGTTATTTTGAGGGAGAGAAGGAGAGAGAGAGAGAGAGCGTGGGGAAGGGGCAGAGAGAGGGAGAGAGGGAATCCCAAGCAGGTTCCGCACTGTCAGTGTGGAGCCCTACACGGGGTTCAGACTCCCAAACCGTGAGCTTTTCTGAGCCCAGATCAAGAGTAGGAAGCCTGTCCAGCTGAGCCATCCAGGTGCCCGCCACTTCATTTTTAAAATGATAGTGCTCGTATCATTTCCATATTGTTTCCTTTCCTCGGTTCTGTATATTTTTCTCCATCTAATAATTTTTTAAAGATTTTATTTTTAAGTACATTTTTCTCTATTTTAGGTTCCCACTGGCATTGTGCTTCCCACCAAATGAGGGAGGGTTTTTTTGGGAATGCTGACTAAGCAATGCATTGTGAAAAATACCCAAGTACATATGTTAATAGAATAGCTTATATAAACTTTATTTACTGTTGAAACTTTAGGATTTTTGTTTTTTTGTTGTTGCATAAATAATAGCCTGATAATATGCAGTAGTTCCTTTAAAAATTTTTTTTAATGTTTATTCATTTTGGGAAGGGACAGAGAGAGAGGGAGACACAGAATCTGAAGCAGGCTCCAGGCTCTGAGCTGTCAGCACAGAGCCTGACGCGGGGCTCGAACCCGTGAACTGTGAGATCATGACCTGAGCCAAAGTTGGACACTTAAGACTGAGCTACCCAGGTGCCTCTGTAATTTTTTTTTTAAACAAATGCTAACAACTGATGAGGGATTTCATAATTTTTAGATGGACCATCAACAGATAAAGACCCTGAAGAAAAGAAAAAAGATACTGCAGTTACATCACAGAATAGCCCTGAAGCAAGAGAAGAAAGGTATGTCACTTAATGGAAGTTCATTTCTGTTGGAAGTCATAGTTCTAACTGCATCCAAGGTCGTATTTTGTCTTACTTACGGTCCCATGTCTGTAATCCTCTTTCTATTTTCTAGTTAAATGGAATTAGTAAATGCATATCATATATAGCCAAATAGACTCTTCTAAGATTTCTTACAGGATTTTCCTGGAAATTTAAGAGACTTACAGAAGACATTACATAAATGAGAAATTATTTACATTGTATTCAACAAGCTTAATTGAATGGAGTCTTTGGGGTGGCACCACTAGAATTGATAGTGCAGGTACTGATTAAGGCTTCTAGGGAGCTCAGCGGGTTAAGCATCTGACTCTTGATCTCAGCGCAGGCCTTGATCTCAGCGTTGTGAGTTCAGGCCCCTTTTTGGGCTCTACACTAGACGTGGAGCCTACTTTAAAGAAAAGAAAAAAAAAGATTCAAGTGGTTACTTCCTTTATTTACCACATTCCATTTTTAGATTTTTGGGAGGCAGGGGAGTACCTGGATCTAATTCTCTTTTTATGCTTTTTTCCTTCCCAATTTAGCTGTCATAAGAACTGAAAAAGGGTTCTTCCCTCTTGTGAGACCTTTGCATTTATTCTTTACTGTTACATATAATGAACCATGTAATACCCAGCATGTTGATGTAGTAGGTGAAATGACTTGTAGGTTAGATACAGTTTCTCTGTTCTTGGGAAGCTTGGGTTTTAACACTTGACTTTGATTTAGAGCAGTAGTTCTCAAAGATGGTCCCTAGGGGGTGGGGGCCCCCAGCAACTTGTTTGCAAAGGAAAATCTGGGGCTTTACCCTGAAGTTCTGGTGGTGGGCCCAGAACTGTGTTTTTAACAAGCTATTCAAGTGATCTGATGCACCTAAGTTTTAGGCTACTTATTTTAATTTCATTTATTTCTTAGTATTTTTCCCCAAAGTGATAATGTACCCTTCATTTGTTCTATAACAGTGACTAATATCCCATACACTGTTATTTTATGCATTAGACTGACTAAACTTGATGCTAAAAGAGGTAAGCTAAAGATAGGATTAAACATCGGTTATTAATAAAATTCATTTAGTGTTTTCTGACTCTTTGAGATAGTTTGACTTTTAAAAATTTGTAAGAATAGTACAGAGAGTTCCCAATTGCCAGTGTGTGTGTATATGCTTACATTTATGGTTGTGTATGTGTTCAAGACACATGAATAATTTATTTTGAACCAAATAGGAGTCCTTTATATCCCTAAGTACATCAGTGCCTGTTTCTTAGGAACAGGACATTTTCTCACATCTATTCACAGTGCAGGTCTCAATGTCTGGAAGTTAGGATTAATGCAGTACTTTTCTCTAACCTATAGGACTTACTCATATTTTAGCAGTTTTCCCCTTATTCCAGAGGAAAAAGATTTTTCCAAAATATCATCTACAATCACATACTGCATTTAGCTATCACCTCTGGTCTCCTTTAATCTGGAGTGATTCTTCAGTCTGTCACTGTCTTTCATGACCTAAACATTTTTGAAAAGTATAGGCCATAATTTATGAAAATTTTATCAAATGCTTTCAGTTGTGTTACATTCAAAGTCACTGACTGAATGCCTTGAATATAAAATATAAAAGTATAGGCAGATAATTTTAAATAGATATTGAAGTAGGAATAAGTTCTTAGTGTGTCTTTGTCTGTCTTGTGTAATTGAAGTTTGGGGATGGAGCCTGTTGACAAAAGCCTGGTGTTACACGTGAAATATGTCCGTCCACCCACGCGTGCGTACTCACACACACACTCTCCCCTAGGAGATGGTTACACGTAGAAGGGTGCAGAAGCACTGGGCTGCCCGCTGTCATCTGTGTCTGCAGTTTTATTTATTTACTTAAAAAAGTTTTTTTAACATTTATTTTTGAGAGAGAGACAGAGCGTGAGCAGGGGGAGGGGCAGAGAGAGGGAGAGGGAGACACAGTCTGCAGCAGGCTCCAGGCTCTGTGCTGACAGGCTGACAGCAGTGAACCCGATGTCAGGCTTGAACCCACGAACCTTGCGATCATGACCTGAGCCGAAGTCAGATGCTTAACCAGCTGAGCCACCCTGTTCCCTGTTGTTTATTTTTAAGTTTTTAGTTTAGAGCAGGGGAGAGGGGCAGAGGGAGAGAATGAGAATCTCAAGCTGGCTCCACACTCAGCATGGAGCCCGACACAATGGGGCTTGATCCCATGACGTGCTTGTGATTCTCTGTCTCCCTCTCTCTGCCCCTCCCTTGCTCGTACGTGCACTCGCTCTCTCTCAAAAACAAATGAATAAACTTAAAAAGTTTAAAAATACTTAAAGTCCTGCAGAAAATATTTTATTGAGAATCTAAGAAATGAATCAGCAGTAGTTGAGATGATTGGGTCGACTTAAAAACTGGTAAGCTGTCCTGATTGGGTTGATGTTTCTAGGGAGAAATTAAAGAGACGTTTTTATATTCTTGCAATGCATTTCTCACTACACATGTGTTTTATCCTGAAGGGAGTGTTTTAAATATCAACCTCTTTGGTTGTCTCATTGGAACAAGGTTTTTCAAATACTGTTTTTCCCTCTAGTTTGGCTCTGGAGCTGTGTACTCTTTGGTATCATTCCCTCGTCCCCTTGTAGAACCAGAATCCTTGCTTTTCATTTATTGTATTGAGCTGTAATGGGTGTTTTCTCAGTTATCAAAAATACTAAGTTTTAAAAAGTTCAAGGTAAATGTTTAGTTGATTTTAAAAAACATGAAATGAGTCTCAGATTTAATAAAATTTTAACTTTTTAGAAATCTATATGCACGCCATTTTTGTTTTCCTCTGTCACCGAATACTGCATCATTTGTTTAGATGAAAAAATTTTATTTTTAAATAGTAATGTGGTTACTTTAAGAGACTTTTTCCTGATCTCTCTTTGGTGTACGTGCCCGTGTGTATTTTAGTAGTTCCAGTGGCAACGCGGGCAGCAGAAAGGAGGAGGCGGATGCTCGAGATACTTATGTGTCGTCTTTCCCTCGGGCACCGAGCACTTCGGACTCGGTCCGCTTAAAGTGCAGGGAGATGCTGGCGGCGGCTCTGCGGACGGGAGGTGAGTGTCGTGGGCCCCTTTGTGGCCCTGTACCCCGCTTGCCCCGTCAGACTGCGGCCGCGTGCTGGCAGACAGGTCCGGGCGCGGGGTGCCCCACTGCCTGGTTCCCAGGGCGAGTCCTTCTCACGGACGGGAGTGCCCTGTGTTTACGTAACTGAGGGGGCTTCCCCACGTCTGCCCACGTCTCACCAGCCCAGTATGCGGGCCTTTGAACAGTGCTTGTGCTGCGCAGGTTCGCTCATAATGCAGAGTTTTCCAGCAAAACCAGCACAGTGCTATAAGTGTGTTTTCCTCATGATTTTCTTAATAGCATTTTCTTTTTCTTAGCTTACTTTATTATGAGGATGTAGTCTATAATACATTTAACATATAAAATATGTGTGGTTTATGTTATTATTGGTAAGGCTTTTGGTCAACAGTAGGCTATTACTAAGTTTTGGGGGAGTCAGGTTACAGGGGATTTTCTACTGCATGGGGTGTTGGGGTCCCTAACTCCTGTGTTGTTCAGGGACAACTAGAATTACCCTGTCCCAGATTGAGTGTTCATGATACTGTCTTTGGATCCTGTTCTTAAATGTTAGTATGAAATGTAGTATTTAAGTTGTAGATTTGTAATTCCATTTTCTACCTTTTTTTTTTAAGTGGGAGAGAGATCTTGATTTATATATATATATGGGAGCCTTAACTTCATTTGAAGTTATTCATTCTTATATAAAATTTTAACTTTTACGTTTTACATATAGGGATATTTATCATCTTATACAAAGTCATTCTTTTTCTTTTTTGTTAGTATGACCTGTTTTTCTCCTTACTCTGCCTTTTCTATTTTGATTCCCTGTTTCTTTATATATTTTTTCTTTTTTCTTCCTAGTTTCTTTTTATTTCCTTCTATCTGTTTGAATATTTACATAGGAGTCTTCTGAGTGTGTCCATATATGTGATTGGCAGATGAAATGAATGGTTTCTTTGCATTGAAGCCTGAGTCACAGGAGACAAGACAGTTCTTTCTGTAACTTTCTCTACTCTCTGCTGGAGCCACCAGAATTGATGGACTTGATCACTTCCTTCCCCACTCCTGAGGGGTAAGGAGTCCTCATTGCAGGAGCACTGTGGATGTTAGGTGAACCCAGGAGAGGAGTGTAGCGGGCAGGAAAGGGACTGAGTCCTAATGAAACTAAACACCAAGGATTCTTTATGAGGGCAATGGGTCTGAAGAACTAGGAATGCAGTTTAAGTTACTGTCTATTGAAATTTTCTTCTAATATGTCATAATCACTTACTCTTGACGATTCTTTGTGCCTGTTTAGATGACTACGTCGCCATTGGAGCAGATGAGGAAGAATTAGGATCTCAAATTGAGGAAGATATCCTTTGTGTGTATATTCGTGATTGTTTTAAATGGTCTGATATAGATTAACTGTTTTTTGCTTCCTGGATAGAATTTAGTTTCATTTTTCAGTTTCTGTCTTGATTGTATTATTTTGCTGGGAAAGGATAGGGCCATCCCTGTCATTTTATTCTTGTTTTCTTGTTATTCCAGGTCAAGAAAAGAGGTAGAAGCACTGTCTTGTTAGCTTAATCTAAATGGGAAACATTTTTGGAGAACTGCTTAGAAATTTCAGGAATTCTTATCTTGGTAAACTAGGGGGAAAAATACTTTTATAATTAACGTTTTTTTCCTTAACGGCTTCATACCTATATATCAAGAAATAAGGAATACAGACATGAAATACAAAAATAGAGTACGAAGTAGGATATCGAATCTTAAAGATGCTAAGAATCCAAATTTAAGGAAAAACGTACTGTGTGGAAATATTCCCCCTGACTTATTTGCTAGAATGACAGCAGAGGTGAGTATATGAGAATATAATGTTTCCATGATGTGATTACATGATGCCAAGTGAAAAGTCTGTCTGAATCATGAAGTACTATATAAATACTACATTTATAAATTATTATTAGCTATTCTGAAATATTTATATGTGTAATGTACTAGACAAATACATAAGGCAATTGAATCAGTTGGTATCAATACTTTGTTCCTTACACAACTGGACTGTGATCTTTGGTTGATTACCTTAAATTGTTGTCTAAAAACAAAAGTGTTTTTACTTAACTTTGGGTTCATGTGGAATTGAAGATTTGAATATCTAATTGCCGGCAGACTTTGTAACCTCTGAGTTCTTTTCATGGTTAAACCCCATAAAAGTGGTCACATCGTATTGACTATTCCTTACATTGTGGGGAATGATGGAGAAGACAGAATTCAGAGCCTGCTCTGTATAGACACAGCCGGTCTCATTATTTTATTATGTATCCAAGAGAACGAGTTTGTATAGCTAATAAAAAGTGTTGTATTTTTAAAATTCATCTTTTAAAAAACCTCATTAAGATGACTTAAAACTTTAGAGACCACAGTGTAATAATTCTCTATACATCAATCATCCAAACTTCAAGTATTTTCAAGAATTTGTCACCCTTTTCATCTATCCTTTTTTCTTTTTTATTCTTTTCCCTTGAGATATTATATCCTTTTACTTCATAAATCTGAGAGAGATAACCTTTAAAAATATGATAACTTTCTTACATAACTACATTGTCATCACTACATCCAACAAAGCTAACAATAATTCCTAAGATGTATTCATATTTTCCTAATTGTACCTGACCTTGTATCAGGAGCCAGGTCTGCATACTACCTTTAGTTTGGTCTCTAGAGATTTTGTATGTATGTATGTAGTTAAATCCATAGCAGTCTCTTCGCTTACCCTTGCCCCCTTTTTTTCCTTCACGACACTGACCTGTTGAGGAAACCAGTTTATTTCTTCTGTGTCCCACGGTATGAATGGTCTTTTTCTCCCTCATGATGTTATTTAAGTTTTCTGTCCTCTCTATTTTCTGTAAATTAGAAACTAGTTCTGTAGGCTTGATAACATACAAATTCAGCCATTTTCTCCATATAAACACTTTGTAATTGGCACTTTTTGCTTCTTATTGCTCTAGACTGTTAGCATGCTGAGGTCGGTCAGTGGGTTTGGACGTGGACAGTCCACTTCCTCCATTGTAAAGTTCTCTTCTGACCTTTCACCCGACATGTTCATCCACTGACGTTCCTTGCCCAATGTGGTTATTGTATGAGGAGTTGCAAAGTAGTGACTTCTAAGGTTTTGTCTTTCCCTTCACATTTTTAGCTAGATTTCTTTGACAAAGAAGAACTGTCCCTTATAAGCTCAGGCACTTACTACCCTTTTGGTTTGGGTAGGAAAGGCAGGGAAGTGTAGCCCTTTAGTTAAAAGTTATCAGAATGAGGAGTTGGTGCCCTGGTAACTGCCAGTGGGGGCTCTTGTTTCTGTTTTGCATGCCTGTCCTCTCTGTTTTCAGTATCATCATGGCTTTGTGACATTTTTATTTATCCACTGGGACTGGTTCTGCACTTTAGTAGCTGAAGGAATTGTCTCATCCTTGGCTAATGGGCCCTCCTTCATGTTTGCCCCTCTGTCCATACGACTCCAGCACAAAAGTCTTTGGTAGCTTCTGTGTTTTTCTGGACAGAATGATGACCCTGGCGTGTCCTGTGCATCTCTTGTCTCAAAATGGGAACCAAAGACTCCTCTAAAGGTCCCTGGTTCCTTTTTGGAAGGGCGATGGGAGAGACTGTAATCTGGATACTAAAGGTCCTCCTTGCTACAGGATTATTATGTATAGACCTTGAAACAGTAAATCTCATTTTCACATATAAACTTAATAAGTATTTGAAGAAATTTTAAAAGGGGGCAAACTCTTTAAGAGCTCTATGAGAAAAAACACTAATTCTTCACTTTTAAAACTTAAGTTGGTTTTTGTTCTATTATCATGAAGCTAACTGAACATACAGAGCACTCAGGATGCACATAGAAGACGCTGTAACTGAGTGGTATCTCCGCCTCCTTGACAGGAAATGGCTAGTGATGAACTCAAAGAGATGCGGAAAAACTTGACCAAAGAAGCCATCAGAGAGCATCAGATGGCCAAGACGGGTGGAACCCAGACTGACTTATTTACGTGCGGCAAATGTAAAAAGAAGAATTGTACTTACACACAGGTTTGTGATCGCTTATAGGTTCTTATTTTCATATTAAGAGTGCTTGAAGGTATTCTGCCAAGTCAGGTAAGACAGAAAGACAAATAACTGTATGGCTTCACTTACATGCAGAAATAGATAAAGCGGAAATGTTCGAAACACTCAGATACACAGAACAAACGTGATTGTTGGAGAAGAGCGGTGGAGGGGTGCATGAAGAAGGTGAAGGGGTGAAGAGGTACAAACTTCCAGTTATAAAATAAGTCACAAGGATGTGATAATCTACAGCATAAAGAATATAGTCACTAATGTAATAACTTTGTGTGGTGACGGAGGGTAACGAGACCTATTAAGATCATTTCATAATTATAAAAATACCTAACCACCATTGTACAGTTGAGACCTATAACAATATTGTATGCCAATTATAATTCAATTAAAAATAACCAAATAGAGTGTTTGCAACTCTTGTTTCAAAACAAATAGTAAAGATAGTTTCCAGTACATTGGTATTTCTCAGGAGGAGATGTGATCTCTTCAGTGTAAGAATGCTTTTTTTAAAACAATTTTTTTGAGAGACAGCATGTGTGCACACGAGCAGCGTGGAGAGGGAGAGAGAGGGAGGGAGGGAGGGAGAATCCGAAGCCATCTCCACGCTCTGCGGAGCCTGACGGGACTGGGTCTCAGGACTGTGAGATCATGACCTGAGCCGAAGTCAGGAGTCAGACGCTCAACCACCTGAGCCACCCAAGCACTCCAAGAATGCTTTCTTCATACTAACAGATCCCAGTCAATTCAAAATAAGTTGATATATTTATACTTTCATGGAAATTGTTACTGTGAAAGCTATATCAATCCAATAAAATTAATAAAACACATTATAGGATTTAATAAAATGGCCATATTCTTTTTCTAAGAGCTGAGCAGTTGATTATTGATTAGTATATAATCAGGTTATGATTCTTTTTATTTGGCAGGATCATATAATTTAAGGAAAGTTCTTTATTCTTCTTCACTTGGAGCATGAGTGCTTTTACCTTAACTGCTTTCCAGATACCGATTCCTTTTCTGCAACATATTGATGACTCGTATCTTCAGATATAATGTGACTACTCTTTTTGGTTCTTGAACAAAAGAACTGTGAAAAGAGCCACATAATGGTTATTTTCGTTGTCTGTGTGAAAATGGCTTATCAAACTGTCGTTAATCTCATTTGTCAAGAAGGTATTTTTTGTGCTCTCTAATCTACTAAATTCAAGATTCTCCCATTAGAGAACAACTTATAGTTAATATTTCAAGGTATCAGATTTAGGGAATTGAATTTTCTGATCGACAGAAAATGAAGCAGTTAAGAAAGAAACTCTGTAAGTTGTAGAAAGGAACCTTTAGTGTTTGTTTGTTTTTTTAAACTTTTGGAGAGTATTCTCTTCTCAAGGTTAAAAATTCAAAAGGTACAAAAGATGAGTAGAAAATTCCCTTCCCGCTTTTGCCTGGAGCTGTCCGGTCCCACCTCCCTGGAGGTGAACTGGGATTATTCGTTTGCTGTGTGGCCTTCTGTGTGTGTTCCCCATGCATACGCAAATAGGAATATATTCTTGTTTTCCATTTTATTTCGTGTGTGTGTGTGTGTGGGTGTGTGTGTGTGTGTGTGTGTGTTTGGCTTATTTTGTAATCTATGCACCCAGCGTAGGGCTCTAGCTCATGACCTCGAGACAGAGGCACGTGCTCCTCTGACTGGGCCCTACAGGCTCTCCTGTTTGCCCATTTCTTAAAAATGTGGTAGCACATTATATGAAGTTCTGTCTCTTTTAGTTTTTAAAGGTATGCAACACTCCACTTTCAGATTTGCTCTACTTAACCAGCCTAAAGTCCTCTACCTTCTTGATGTCTTTGATTTAATCATAGTTGTATGTCTGAGATTTCAGTATCTGTGGAAGTATTACGACTGATAGATACTAAAATATATTAACAAATGAAAATGGCTTCAGAAATTTCTGAGACTGAATTACTTTGTTTTCTTTTAATCAGGTAGAAAAGTCTCAGCAGTGAAATCTCAGCAATGTCCTGAAAATGTCACATAGTGGGAAGTATTAAGTATAAATAGAAAGGTATTTAAAAAAGAATAAAAAAATTCTGTCAGTAGATTTAAAACTTCCAAAGTTGGCAAAGTAACAGATAGGAAAGACTTAAGTTTGACTCTTGGGTTAACATGCATCTACCAGGAGACCAGATTTTTTCCAGAGCAAAGAATTCCTCATATTTGTAGGGCCCTAGTTTAGCAAGTATCTAGATATAAATACATGAGAATATTTCAGAAGGATTTTTCAAAGCATTTTTATCTTAAGGCCTTAAATAAGCAGAAAGCCATTCTTTTGAGAATGCCTCTTTATCTTGCTTTGGGCTTTTGAGTTAAAAATCATGTTGCTAGTTTACAGGTATCGTGGACTTCTCATCTTTGAAGTGGTAATATGCTGGATTTCATCAACCCACATTAAATTTAAATATACCTTATTCAGAGTACAATATTGTTGGTATTTAGGTTCATGCCTTCATCCATCTTCCTTCTCTCCCCTTTACTTAAACCTAAGAATAAGTTCTTTTTTTTTTCTTTTTAATGTTCATTTATTTTTGAGAGCAAGCGAGCCAGGTCGTGAGTGGGAGAGGGTCCGGAAGAGATGGAGACACAGACTCTGAAGCAGCCCAGAGCCCAATGCGGGACTCGAACTCACAAACCGTGAGATCATGACCTAAGCCAAAGTCAGATGCTTAACCGGCTGAGCCACCAGGCGCCTCACCTAAGAATAACTTCTGACTTTAATAACGTGTTGTCAGCGTCATTTCAGGAACGTGTACTTGAAAGAGATACTCTCTCTTTGGAACCTTGGTGTCAGGAATTCTCTTAAGTGGACAACCTCAGAAGTATGTTATGTTGATACAATTTTAAAAAATCATACTAGCTTGTTTTTTACTTTTTTCCTGGGTTGGTTTTCTTTTTAATTTAAAATTTTTAGTGGTGGTAAAATACACATAACCTAAAATTTACCATCTGAACCGTTTTTAAGTATACAGTTGAGTAGTAGTGCATTCATAACACCGTGCCACTCTCCAGGATCCTTTTTTGTTTGTAAAACTCAGTTCCCATTAAAGAGTCACTGCACATTTCCCTAACTCGTGACAGCCACCAGTCTCTAGATAGTCAAAGGGATAAATGGAATAATACAACAGTATTTGTTCTTTTCTGTCTCTGGCTTATTTCTGATAGCTGATTTATTCTAAGATAGTAATTAGGAACACAAATAAAGATCTGTATACAGAGCAACATCACTGATCGTCAGGGAAAGGCAGATTAAACCCATCCAACGCTCGTAAATGGTCATCCGTATTATAGCATGTGTCAGAGATTCCTTCCTTTTAAAAGCGGGGGTCACGATCCGTGGCGTGTATATATCGCACTTTGTTTATCCGTTCATCTGCGGCTGCACATCCAGTTCTGCCTTTGGGGCCGTATCGTGAGTAATGGCGGTGATGAACTGCTGTTTTACAAATACCTCTCGGAGACCCTGCTTTTCGTTCGTTTGCGTGTGTTAGGAGTGGAACTTCTGCATTATACAGTCACGTTAGCCTTTTAAAGCCATGCGAAGTACCTGTTCACAGAAAACTTGGAAAACGCAGGAGACCATGAACAAGGGATTTAAAATCACCAGTCAGTCTGTGCAGAGAGAACAGTGGTCAGTATTCTGGAACCTGCAGTATTTGGGGAATTATTTCTAATCTAGTGGCACCTCATCATTTTACGTACAGTTGATGACCCTTCAGCAGCTCAGGTTTGAACTACATCAGTGCACTTGCACACAGAGTGTTTTCAGTAAATATATATCCAGTACTGGAAATCTTTCCTTATGATTTTTAGTCACCTTTTATTTTCTGTGTTTTGCTTTAAGAATTTAGTATATAGGGGCACCTGGGTGGCTTAGTCGGTTAAGCGTCCAACTTCGGCCAGGTCATGATCTCATGGTTCATGGGTCTCTTTCTCAGAAAATGACTAAATATTTTTTCTTAATTAAAAAAAAAAATTTAGTACCTAGAGGGCTCAACTGCGTCTGGCTCGTGATTTTGGCTCAGGTCATGATCTCATGGTTCATGAGATGAAGCCGCCCCCTGTGGGCTCTGGGCTGACAGCATGGAGCCTGATTGGGATTCTCTCTCTCCTGCTCTCCACTGCATGTGAACCCACAGGGGCTCGCTCTCTCTCAAAATAAACATTAAAAAAGTAATTTGGAATATAGTATGTATAACATACAAACTATGTGTTAATCGACAGTGTGTGTTATTGGTAAGACTTCTCGTCAGCAGTAGGTTATTAGCAGTTAATGTTTTAGGGGGAGTTGGACGTGGATGTTCAACTGTGTGAGGAGCCGGCAGCCTTACCCCACATTGTTTAGGGAGAACTGTCCTTTTCACATAGCTCTTGTAAAACGTAAGCATTTCCTTGCATTATTTAAAAACATAAGACGTGTAACCATATTAATAGCTGTATAATATTCCATCAGAGGGGTATGCTCTTATTTCATTGTTTCCCCGTTGGATATTTGTTTCCAGTATTTGCGCTATTATAAAACTACACTCTCCAAACATCCCTATACACACATTTCCCACCCCCCAACTTTATGGGAATAGTCGGCATGTAATTGTATGTATTTAAAGTGTATGGTGTGATGATTTGATACACATACACATTGTGGAATTACCAAGGTAAGATAATTAACATATTCATTACCTAACATAGTTCCCTCTTCTGTTTTTTGTTCCTCCCCTCTTCCTTCCAGTGAGAATGTTTAAGATCTACTCTCACTGTAGTCACCACGCTATACATCAGATGCTTAGAAACTTTATATAACTGGAGGTTTATATCCTTTGACCTGTATCTCTCCATTGCCCTCTTCCCCCAGCCCCTGGCAGCCATCATCTAGTCTCTGTTTCTATGAAATTAGCTTTTTTTTTTTAAGATGTCACACAGAAGTAATACCATACAGTATTTGTCTTTCTCTGTCTGGAGTATTTTATGTAGGAAGGAAATGGCAGGATTTCCTTCTTTTTTATGGCTGAACAATATTCCATTGTGTTCATAGATGCCACTTTATCTTACCCATTCTTCCACGGAAGGACATTTGGGTTGTTTTCATATCTCGGCTCTTGTGGATAATGCAGCAGGGAACATGGGGGGGGGGCAGACATCTCTTTGAGACAGATTTCATTTCCTTTGGAGATACATGTGGAATGGGATTCCTGGATCATGTAGGGTTTTTTTGTTTTTGTTTTTGTTTGTTTTTTTAAGTAAAGTCTACTCCTAACATGGGGCTCGATCTCACATCCCTGAGATCAAGAGCTTAATGTTGTACCGATGGGGCCAGCCAGACACCCCTACAGTAATTGAAGTTTTACTATTTTGAGGACCTGCCATCCGTTTTCTGTAACGGTCATAGCAGTTTGCATTCCTACCCACAGGGCTCCCTTCTCTCCACATCCTTAGAACATTTGTTCTCTCTAGTCTTTTTTGATACCAGCCATTCGGACAGGTATGCAGTGGTACAAAGTGAAATATCCTTGTGGTTTTCATTTGCATTTCCCTAACCATTAGTGACGTCTGTACACAGGTCTTTATTTGTGTTTCTAATGACCATCTGAGATCAGATACCAAGTCACGGAGAATGGATATCTAAGGCTCTTCCCTTGTCGCTGCCTCACGTTTAGAAAGGTGGAGGCAGTTTATGTTTTGTAGAATGAAACACTTATAATTTTTACATCTCTGTTAATTTGTAAGAGGAAACTGATGTATCTTTTGTGTGATGATGAAATTTTTCTATATTTAGTGGGCATTTGTGAAAAACATGACGTGTGACTTAATCTCCACTTAACCAGGATACAGTAAACATGAAAAGACAAGGAATGGCTTCGAAAAATGAAGTTTTGAAATATGTGTTCTTTTGGCATTATTTAGCTTATTTCAACTTGTTTCAGGCTCTGACACATCTTATTGTGGCACTGTTGTGATTATTGTATATCCTAATACAGAATGTTCTTACTGAGATTGGACTTCTTAAAGTATTGTAAAAAGTAATATCTCTCTTGTGATTTTGCTGTAGGTACAAACTCGTAGTGCTGATGAACCAATGACAACATTTGTTGTCTGCAATGAATGTGGAAATCGATGGAAGGTATGACACTTTCTTATATTCATGTTTACCCATTTATAATAGATTTCTTCGCATTGTTTTATTAAACCACCTAGATATCTGAGTGTATGTACCTGTGCTCATGCTGTCCAGTATTACGCAAGTCCACGATGAGCTGTTTGTAAGGGAATATACTGTACTGTACTCTTAGAAATGACGAATATGCATTTTCCTCCCTTCATATTGTTTTGGTGCAGCAATAACAGGATTGAATCTTGAATGTGCAGTTACTTTATCATAGTCCTGAATATATTAGATTCATTCAGCGGCTTCTACTCTTGCACTTCCAGAAAATCTGTACACGCATATTACTGAATATACTAGATTCAGTCAGTGGCACTTCCAGAAAATCTGTACGCGCGTATTACTTATCCTCATGGGTTTTGATTCTGGAAGGATTACTTTACCTTGTTGAAATCCAGCCTGTGGTCTTAGTGTTTATTTTAGGAATTAACAGATGAGCACTGCCGTGGTTTTGGTAGGCTTTTCACTAAAAGCCTTCTTACCTAAACCATTGTTCTCTTGAATCAGTCCGACACAGGCAAGTTTCTGCTATTCACATGATTCCCTTCTTGAATGATATTTGGGAGCCACAGAAATATGATTTAAGCTTGGGAGAGGATTTACACATCACTTCTGAGGCCATTTTTATTGTTAAATGAGATAAGCTTATTTGGTTTGTGTGGTTGGAGAGCTCCCTGGTAGGAGGGAGTACAGTAGTCTTTGGAGCCAAACAGGTTTTGAACTCCTGTGTTGCTTCTCTTCTCAGTGTATTGTAAATTTATGTTACATGAAGTGTAAATAGTAATATCTACAGCACGGGCTGTGGGGAAGAGTACAGGTAACATATTTAAAGTGCCTGATAATTGTTGGTATTCCAGAAATGCTGGTTGTATTTATTAGATTTTGAGAAAGCTTATGTAATTCTTTTTTTACAGCTGTACTTAGCTTTAGACCTGTTACTCCAATGCTTATTTTGAATTATTCACATAAGTTCAAGCATTTTCTGAAAGTCAGAGGTGAATTAAAACTAGACAGTGGGCAAACATTCTCCACAAATATGGGACAGGACTTTGGCCCTAGACTTTTATTTTAGGGGTTCAGGACTGTACCCATTTTATTATATACAGAGATTTAGTTACTGGCATTGAGAGTGTCATGATTTGAAACTGTCTCTTGTTCCGAGTCGCCAGAAGATTTTTACATTGGTCAACGACAGAGACATTAATTGTTTTCAGTCCTGTCGAGCAAGTCTGGCTTTTCCAGATAGCTCTTCAATTTATTTTGCATAGTAGACGATGATGATTACTGTTCTTATTGGGCATGTTCCAGCTTGTTTTGGACATAGTGTGTGCAGCATAGTTCTAAAGATGAGGCAGAGGTTGGCTTATCTAAAAGTTTGGGTTTGAAATTAATTTTTTAACCTAAAAACATTAAGAAGGGTACTTAGTAAAAACCTTATAAACTATTTCTTCAGTTATGTATTTCTACTGGTTCTAAGATGGAAAAGTCAAACACATAGGATAGGTGACTATTCATGGCTGAGAAATATAATAAGCCTCTTCTTAAAAACGCCTCTCTCCAGCAGTGTGTGGGGTATGCTGTGTTTCAGTGGGGGCGGGGCACTCTCCGTTGTCTCTGTTTAAAGGTCTCATGAAATACTTCTCTCTCTCTCTCTTTTTTTTTTGACAGTTCTGTTGAGTTGGAAGAAATGGCAAAATGTCTGGACCATTACAAAGTGGATTTTGTAATTAGCTTTAAAACTAGGCCACCTAGTTTTGCTGCAAATCAGATTTTTAAAGTAACATACTTTGGGTTAGTCTTGGTTTTTGACATAGCATTCCTTCCTTAAATGCCTTCTGTAGTTTCAGATTGTTAGGGCGACCACAGAATAATTATATGGGATCTGTTTCAAAAACGTGTTTTTTTGGTTTGTTTTTCATTTTTATAGTAAGTTGATATTAATCTTTGGCAATTTATTCTTACCTTTTTTTTCTTTTCAAAGGAAAATGTACCTTAATTTTTTTACAGTCCAAAACATACACAGTAGAAATGTTATTCTTCTCAGTTAATACATAAATGGAAGTTAACATTTTCCCCCCATATTGGCACGTACCTGCAAATAGTGAAGGAGGAGAAGACATAATATAAGTTTATCAAATGTGGTGTGTATTGAGGTAATACTTGACCAGCTTATCTAAATTGTACATAATATTTGAACTAGCCTATGAGATTGAATTAATTATTATGTTCACAAGTCTGGGATAATTAGATATTATTTTGCATTTGTAACCGTGATAATCATTTCTTGTAATTTCTTGTACATGTTTATGACTTGTTCTTAATAGATTTTACTTTTGGAAACATGACTTGACATTGTTGATATCAGTTTGGGTTTGTTGTTTATTTACCTGTTTGACTTTGTAGTGTATTTTGGTTTTGCGGAACACTGTTGTAGTTGAGTAAGATTTCTCATGAATCCCAGCATAGGCAAAGAAGGAAAGCTTCTGACCATTTTCCCCTCATAGGAAGACAGTGTTCCTAGGAAGACAGTGTTCGTGTTTTAGTGCAGTAGAGTTACTGTCGACAGTTTATGACTTGATTTTGATTTGGAAATCTTTACTGACCAAGGATTAAGTTTAAGGACTACGTAAATCATTAAAGCTGCGGTCTTTCCATATGGAGGTTGATAGAAAATATTTTTGTCCTGAGCCCCAATTCGCTTACTCTCTTTCTGTCACACAGTGAATGAGGTTTATAGCCCATAAAGTGATATGGCCTATAATGCAGTTGGTTTAACAGAACAGATCTTCTAGTTAAATTTTATTTTTAAGTGCGTACCATTTGTTTTGTTAGAAATAAGAAAAAATGAGTTTCGTGTAGACTCCCTAGGGCACACTTGCTCTTGCGCATCTTAGAGGCCACTTTTACGAAGGCCACCTTTTTATCATGGTCAATCTGTATTCTGTCAGACTTCTGTAGAAAGACCTGACACACTTTGCACTCCCCTTTGCTCCCCCTTTCCCACTTGGTGAATGCAAATCAGTTTGATGTAATACGGGCGACAGCGTCACAGGCCTAGGTTAGGACCCCGTGTGTGAGCGCTGACCCCTGTGCCGTCCTGCCTCGACCTCGTCCGTTCTCAGATTAACCGTTATCACTTGAAAAATAAAGTGCATTTTTGGAAGAATGAGTTTTGGAAGAATAAAACTAAAACAGTTTAAAAACCACTTTTAAATTAAGTGACCCGTTTTTAAATTTGTAATCCAATAAAACTTCTTGTTATTAAACACGTATCACATTTTGTCATTTTGTTTAGACATTGACCTGTGCTCTGCCTTTTGTTTGAAAATTTCTCTCCCAATTCCTAAGGTGTTTATAAAGGATGGTTTTAGGTAAGTGATGCCTGCCTAGTTTTAAGTGAAAACTGGTGTTCGCAGTAGTACAGAGCACGGTCTCTCTTCTCCTCCTGGCCCCCCGGGGAGGGCGCGTGCCGTGTACGCTGAGCGGGATCTGGGAGCGAGGCCAGTGAGACATACTAGCCAGTTGTCAGAGCTGAGCCAGGAGATGCTGTCAGAGGTGGCACTCCATACATGTATTTCCAGGACAAAGTGACTGTGTTCAGTGCATATAGAGAAGAATTAAATTAGACCTATGTAGTAGGAAGGCAGACAATAACCACCGAGGCTTTCTTGTTCAGAGGTGATTACAAGCGTTGGTTGACAAGCTTTGCTAAGCCATGACAGAAGTTCTGAAATACTTACGCACACCCAACATCGAAATCCGTTTATATCTTAAAAACAGAGCGGGGCGCCTGGGTGGCTCAGCCGGCTGAGCATCCAACTTCGGCTCAGGTCATGATCTCACAGCTCATGAGTTCGAGCCCCAGGTCGGGCTCCGTGCTGACCGCTCAGAGCCTGGAGCCTCCTTCTGATTCTGTCTCCCTCTCTCTCTGCCCCTCTCCCACTCGCAGTCTCTCTCTCAAAAATGAATTAAAAAAAAAAAAAGGAAAAATACGTTTAAAGTATTAAGATATCAAAAGAAATAACAGGCTATACTTTGAATTCTTATAGGTACACTGTGATTGACCTTAGAGGTCAAAGTGTAATTCAGGGGTTTGAATTTACTTCTCAAGATACAAACTACAGTTAAAGGTGTTGGGCTTTAAAGAGTTTTAATCACTAGTTAACTCTCCTCCCTCTGCACTCCCACCACCACACATTTAGCTGTAGAAAATTAGCCCTTTAAGAAGAGTTATATCTCACCAGGAACTGTGATGTGAATAATCCCTGACATAAAAATCCACATAGTTTTGTCAGTTTCAAAAATAGGAAAGTACCCACATTGAGGACGCTGTTTCACAGTGAACAGTCAGGCTCTATGCAGACCGCTCGGAGCCTGGAGCCTGCTTCAAAATCCGGCTCTCCCTCTGTCTCCCTGCCCCGCGCCCTCTCTTGTCAAAAACAAACAAGTTTTAAAAGCCACAGTTACTGATTGACAAGTTCCTAGGTAGTCCTGGAAGAATGATGTTGTAGAAAGGGTAAGTACATCGAAGTTGGTCAACAGGAATAGCAGAGCTCTGCATTGGAAACACCTCATCATGGGCTGTCCTAGATGGCCAGTAGCTGTGAGGTAGTCCGATGCATTGGGTAAGTTGTGAGAAACTTCTTCATCTCTGTATCTTTAACACCTGGAAGAGTACTTGTCACACAGTAGATGCTCATGAAATAGTTTTTCTTGGTTATGTTTGTGTCTGTGTCGTACATTTCTTGACCATATAGGAGCCAAGGTATAAAGTGTGTCCCACATGTTGAGGACTGTGGAGGCCAATTAGATAACCACCGGTTGGCAGTGTTTTAGACTCTTGACTGACTGACTGATTTGTTTATCCATTTATTGCGAGAGCACGCCAGGAAGGGGCAGAGAGAGGGAGACTGAGGCTCTGAAGCCAGCTCTGTGCTGACAGCAGTGAGCCCGATGGCAAACCACGAGATCATGATCTGAGCTGGTCAGATGCTTAGCCGACCAGCGCCTCAGGCGCCCCAAGCCTCCCAACTTTGAAGGAAGAGATGTAACGAGTTAGAGTCTTGGGAGATCTCTTTCAGTACCTTCCTTCTGCAAAGTGATTCCACAGTTTTATTATTAATGGAAACACGTTTTTTTTCAAATTGGCTTGTGTACTCTTAAGTCCTTGTTTACCCAACTGGTGGATGGGAAATGCAAGCACAGGTGACTACTTCCGACGACTTGTTCTGATTCCTCTCCCTGGGTGCTATAAAAGACCCCTAATTATTATTATTATTTTTTCCCCTTAGTGGCTGTGTCATGACTGCAAAGATAGAGAAATTTGATATGTGATCGGCCATATGGTTCAGTTAAATAAGCCCAAGTGTTTCCAAAATTGGAGGACTGAGCTACTTTGAAATAAAAAGGGTTTTTTTTAGCCCTTAAATGTGGTTTATAGTTTACATCCAAATCATTTTTATAACAGTGCCATTTGAAAGCAAAAACCATGAGAGCCCTAGAATGGGGCGCCCTACCTGCACCGACTGAGCCTCCCAGGCGTCCAAAATAACTTTTTTTCCAGCTGCCTGTTACAGAAATGGGTGTCAAAGTAGCTAACGCATACAGTGGATATATGACATATTAATTTTAGGTGTAAAACAAAAATTTAATATATATTTTGCAAAATGATTATCACAGTAAGTCAAGTGAACATCCCTCACTGCACAGTTACGTTGTTTTCTTGTGATGAGGACTCTTGGGATCTTACTTCGTGACTTCCAAATATACAGTGCAGCATTGTTAGTGGTAGTCACCATACCGTTAATTTTTTAAAACTTTAATGGCTAAGTGGATAGTTATTTCTTAATTTAGATTTCCTTTTCTTAGGCTAATCAAGTTGCAACTTCTAGTTTTCTTATAGTGAATGTTTTGACTACTTACTTGCCTTTCCAGCGTATCCCACTGGCACAGTCCGTTCAGGTGGGTAGTTTATAATGCCAAGGCCACAACTTCATCCTCCATGAGATTAGTAAGTTGGCATTCCTCAGGAAAAGCCCTGTTTGGTGACTGTTTTACTTGAGATAACGCAAAAAAGAAGTGTTTGCTTATCATCATGCCAGGGAAGCTAAAGATGGTTTAGCTCCAAATTCAGTAGCTGATGGAAAAAAAATCTGACTCATCTAAGACAGCAGTAGTATTTTTATATATGAAAGCTGATTTTTAATAAATGTTTGCCATGTTATATTTAATAAGAAAAGTTGCTTCCTGATTCTAAACAAGTTCTGAAGGCAGAGAGGATTGATTCAAGGCTATTTTTGTTTGAGAGTGAGCATGCATGTGAGTGGGGGAGGGGCGGAGAGAAAGAATCCTAAGCCGGCTCCACACTATCAGCACAGAGCCCAGTGTGGGGCTTGAACTCAGGAACCATGAGATCATGACTGGAGCCGAAATCAGGAGTTGGGCACCCACTAAACCACCCAGGTGTCCTGGTTCAAGGCTATTTTTAACTACCACCTATGAAATTGGTTTTATTGCCTCAGTCTTTTAGGTCTAAATCATGAAAATGATCTCCCTGGCTCTGTACTTTATGTCTCTGTGTTTGTGTGTATGTGCTCTCCTGGGCTTTCTAGTCCTCTTTCCTAGAAACTTGGCGTTGCATAATTGCAGCGTTGGGTAAGAGCATAGGCTTTTGATCTCCGGTTCAAATCCAACTACTGCTTACTAGTGGTGAGACTTTGACCAAGGATCTTCACGTCTGTAAAGCGGAACACCGTCCTACTTTACAGGAGTGTGGGTGAGGGCTAAACAATAATTGGTAAAGACCTTGAAACAGTACCCAGCTCCGTCATGGGGGGATGCTTTTAGAGGGCATTATCAACATAAATAGGCACACATAACATATCCTACACATTGTGTTTGTTTGCTTGTTTGTTTGTTTTTCATTTAACAGTTGACCTTAGAACACTTCCCATTGGTTCATATGGATGCATGGTTTTTGTTTTCACCGAAGAGCTCTCTGTGGGCACATAGAGCATTTCCTTTTTTTTTTTTTTTTAACTTTTTTTTTTTTTTTTTTGAGAGACGGAGACCGATCATGAGCAGGGGAGGGGCAGAGAGAGAGGGACACACACAATCAGAAACAGCCTCCAGGCTCCGAGCTGTCCTCACGGAGCCCAGTGTGGGGCCCAAACCCACGAACCGTGAGATCATGACCTGAGCTTAAGTTGGATGCTAAGCTGACTGAGCCACCCAGGTGCCCCAGCATTTCCTTTAAAGACTAAGACTATTCCCCTCTGGGTAGCTTTTGTTTTGATGTTTTGTAGGAATTTTTTTTTTTTTTTTTTTTAGGGCAGGAGACTGTGAGTGGGGAAGGGCAGAGAGAGAGAATCCTGATTAGGTTCCATGCTCAGTTGTAGAGCCCGATGTAGGGATTGATCCCACAATCCAGGGATCATGGCCTGAGCTGGTATCGAGTCAGACACTCAACCGACTGAGCCACCCAGGTGCCCCTTTAGGATAGATTCGTCAAAGTCTAACTGCTCAGCTAATGGATATGTACATTCAGAATGATAGACACCGCCAGATGGCTCTCCAGAAAGTCAAACTGGTTTACTTACCTGTCAACAGGATAGAAAGGCCCCTTTCCTGACACTTTGCTAATACTGGATAATTGCAAACCTTTGGTTTTGGCAAATCCAGGGGCGTGGAAATAGTAACCACTGTCCTTTTGTTTTAATTTGAATTCGAATGACTATTATTTTGTATTTATTGTGCACATCTTTTTTAAATTAAACACTTTTAATGTTTGTTTATTATTGAGAGAGAAAGAAACCAAGTCTGAGCAGGGGAGGGGCAGAGAGAGAGGGAGACACAGAATCCGAAACAGGCTCTAGGCTGTGAGCTGTCAGCACAGAGCCCGATGTGGGGCTTGAACTCACCAACCATGAGATCATGACTTGATCTGAAATTGGATGCTTAACCAACTCAGCCACTCAAGCACCCCAGCTCATCTTTTTTTGTTTTTTAATGTTTGTTTATTTTGAGAGAGAGGGAGGGAGAGAGAGAGTATCCCAAGCAGGCTCTGTACTGTCACTGCAGAGCCAGACGCGGGCTCAATCCCACAAACTTCGAGATCATGACCTGAGCTGAAACCAAGAGTTGGACGCTTATCCAACTGAGCCCCCAGGTGCCCCTCTGCTCATCTTTATAGCCCATTGATTTCTTCTGTTAATTTTAATTTATTCTGTCTTTCCTTTTTAGTTTATAGAGTTGTCTTACTCATTTGTAGGCACTCCTAATGCACTCTGCATAGTAATCTCCAGTGTTTTATAGTCTTCTATAAATTATTTTTATGTTGTCTTTAAGGCACAGAATTAAAATTTTTTTCATCTAATCCAATCTATTAGCATTTTATGGTTTCTGGGTTTTATGTTTTGCTTAGGAAGGAAGACCTTTCCATGGGCGTCTGGGTGGCTCAGTTGGTTAAGCATCTGACTCTTGATCTCAACTCAGGTCATGATCTCATTGGTTCGTGGGTTTCAGCCCTGCATTGGGTTCTGTGGTGACAGTGCAGAGCCTGGTTGGGATATTCTCTCTCTCTCTCTCTCTCTTGTCTCTCTGTCTCTCTCTCTCTCTCTCTCTCTCTGTCTCTCTCTCAGCTTCTCTAAATACATCCATCCATCCATCCATCCATCCATACATACTTAAAAAAAAATGGAGCTTTCCCCTGGAATATTGGAAACACAGCATATCTCTTGTAGAGCAGTAGCACAGTGAAACTGAATTTTAATAGTGCTTAGTAAAGAGTCACTCTTAAGACAGGAGTCCTGAAGGAGCCTAGTAGGTGTCAGGCACTGCCCTGAGTGCTGGGGAGACAGAAAGCTGAGACGAATCCTTGCTCTCCAGCATCTCAGATCTCCGGGGCAAGGTAAAATATGGGGGCAGGGCAAGCTTCCTGGGCGTGCGCACTGTGCAGCTCTACAGCAGCCCACGCTCAGGAGGACCCCTGCTCCACCTGCCGCTGCGCTGTTGCCGTGAAACTCCTGAATGATTTGTGAACACGGGGCCTCCCCAGGTCTGCGGCCAGTCCTCTGTGCAGGGGCTGCAACTCTGGCAGAACGAGAGGTCAGGCGTATGGGAACACAGAGCAGGATGTTTCCATCCGCCTACACAGAAAAAGGCTTCTCAAAGGTGCTGACATCCCAGCAGCCCTAGGGTACATGTATGTAAGCATTCTCAGCAAGTAGCAAGAATTGTTTTTCTAGGTAGGCTTTAAGCCTAACATGGAATCCAAAGCTGGTTTCGAACTGGCAACCCTGAGATCAAGACCTGAGCTGAGATCAAGTTTAACCAACAGAGCCACGCAGGCACCCCTACAGCAAGAAGAATTTTGGTAGATTCTCTTTATCTCTTTAAAAATAGATCTCATGGTGCCTGGGTGAGTCAGTTGTTTAAAGTAGCCAACTCCAGAGGTTGGCTCAGGTTATAATCCCACAGTTCCTGAGATCAAGGCCCATATGGGGGTCTGCACTGACAGTGCAGAGCCTGCTCTGTATTCTCTCTCGCCCTATCTTTCTGTCCCTTGCCTCTAAAAATAAACAAGTAAACTTAAAAACAAAACAAAACAGGTAGTTCTCAAATGTCAATCTAAAAAACAATACTGAAGTTTTCCATAGTTCCCATTGGCCCATAGAAAACCGAGAAAAGTTATGGTTGATGAACTAGATGTTCTATAAGCGCCTCTTTTAAAGGTTGTACGCTCTGTTGGTGTAAAAATTCACTTTCTAAATTATGTCAGTCTTATGTTTTTCTGTGTGTGTGTGTGTGTGTGTGTGTACATGTACGTGTACGCATGTGTGTGTTTAAACGTTTCTTACCAGAGAAAAGTGGTAAACTTACCGTCTCTAATTTTTGGCTATTTTACTATAGATGAAATCGCAGAGTCTGGGATGACTAATTTAAGAACCCCACAGTAGCATTTGTTCACAAGTAAATTGGTAGGTTTTTTTTTTTTTAAGTGGTAGTTTGAAACAATTCTCTGAATAATTGAAGTCCTTCCAACTGTACTGTGAAACCAAAATCAGTTTTAGGGTCATGCATTTTCCAGCTAGCTATGTTGGCTAAAGTGATGAGGCGTGTCCCCAAGAATCAGCTATGGCTAGATGCAAACCACACAACTTCCCAGACTCATGTCTCTCTGCTCCAACATGTGCCTGTAAATACATGTCTATCAGTTTGTGCCATGTAACAAATCATCCCAAAATGCAGTGGCTTAAAATAACAACTCTTAACTCACAGCTCTGTGGATTGGCAACTTAGCTTGCCCTTAACTGGATGGTTCCTCTGCTCTTGGTTGGATTCCCTCATGCGTTTGCTGCTAAGTGCCAGGTCACTAGTGTGCTGGTTGGTCTGGGACAGCCTTCATTTGGGACAGCTCCTCCCTGTTCCATGACATTCCTCATAAACCATCAGACTAGTTCAGGCTGTTTCACATGATACCCGGGCAGGGATCTCAGTCACTAACATAAATCACACGTGGTTTATCGAGACCCAGGGTCAGAACAGGCACATTACTACTTGTGCCACATTCTGTTGGCACAAAACAAGCTACAAAGCAAGTTCATATTCAAGGAGGAGAGAATAGACATCTCTTAATTGGTAGAGTGGCAAAGTTCCATTGAGAAGTGACAGACGTGGTGCCTGGGTCACTCAATCAGTTAAGCATCTGACTCTTGATCTCAGCTTGGGTCATGATCTCACAGTCTGTGAGTTTGAGCCCCGTGTGGGGCTCTGTGCTGACAGCACAGAGCCTGCTTGGGATTCTGTGTCTCCCTGTCTCTGCCCATTACCCACTTGCAATCTCTCTCTTTCTCTCTCTTTCTTTCTGTTTATTTCAGTATATTTTGAGAAAGAGAGAGAGAAAGAAAGAAAAAGAAAAAGAAAGAAAGAAAAAAAAGTCAAGGGACATGCATGCAGTGATGTGTGAATCACGGTAACTTTTTTTCGTATCAACTGTCTTAGTCCTTCTGGGCTGCTGTAACTAAATGCCGCACACTGTAAATGTTTGTAAATAGTAGAAATCTATTTCTCACAGTTCTGGAAGCTGGCAAGATCAAGACACAAGCATGGACATTTTCTGGTGACAGTGCTCTTCCTGGTTCATAGCCGGCACCCTTTCACGATGTCCTCACATGGCGGAAGGGGTGATGGAGCCCTGTGGGGTCTCTTTCATAAGAAGGGTGATTCCATTCGTAAAAACCCCACCTCATGACCTAAGCACCTTCCACGGGCCCTACCTTCTAATATCATATTGGTTATTAGGATTTCCAGATGGGCATTTAGAGAGGACACATTTAGAGGATCGCACCAACTTACCAAACAGTTCAAATACCATTACTACCAACCATGGTTGAATAAAAATCTCCCTGTTACCAAGATTGCCCCACTGACAGTATTCCAGGAGAAACTTCTACACACATATTTTACTGTTAGCAAGGAAGCAACAGTCACATAAAGTCCCTCCCATCATGTAGCTCCGCCATCACAAAGTCACTTATATTTAACCCTGTGGTGGCCATATGGAGCCATAGAAGAAAGAGCAGAAAGATGGAGTGAGGTAGTTTATGGCCATGCTTGGGAAGAGGCATACATCATTCCCACCATATTCCATTGGCTGAACTCTGTCACATGGTCCCAACTTAAGCACAAAGGAGCCTGGGAAATGTAGTATTCCTACTGCCCAGAGGAGGAAAGAGGTGTTGAGTGTAGCACCAGTCCCTTCCTGGATGGTTGATTGTTACGCATAAGTGGGAAGTATGTCATCCTATGGGAACCAGGGAGGGTCTAATGTATTTAATATATCCTTGGATTCAGGTAGGCAGGGTGATAGGCTACATAGTGGCCCCCAAAGATATCCAAGTCCTAATCTCTAGAACTTCAAACCTAGGACCTGGCAGAAAGGACTTTGTAGATGTGATTAAGTTCAGGATCTTGAGACGGAGAAATTACTCTGGCTTATCCAAGGGGGCCCTAATTGTAATCATGAGTGTTCCTTTAGGCGGTAGATGGAGCGAGATTTGACCAGGGAAGAGAAAAAGGAGACAGGATGGCAGAAGCAGAGGTTGGAGTGATGTTCTCTGAAGATGGAGAAAGGGTCCACAAGCCCAAGAAACTGAAAAGCTGAGAAAAGCAAGGAGGAGATTCTCTCTTGGAGCCTCCAGAAGAAAACAGCCTGCTGACACTTTGATTTTGGTCTGATAAGACTCAATTTGGACTTCTGGCCTCCATAAGTAGAGGAGAATAAAGTTTTCTTGCTTTGAAACACGGAATTTGTGGTCATTTGTGACAAAAGGTTACAATTCACATATTTTTAGCATAAGAAGGCAAGTCACTCCTGATATCAGTCAGTCTGGTGCCTTGGGGGTCGGTGCTCAAGCAGAAACTGAGTGGGGGTTGAGTGAGCGCAGATGCCAGTTGCCATCGGACAGTGGGAGGCCTTGCAAACCTGCCTTACTTGAGAAATGGCTCCCAGCACGTGCTTTTTAAAAATCTTGCAAATGGTTCCAGTGATCCAATATTTTGTGGTGCTGAACCACCCCAGGGATGCCTGTACCTTAATATGACATGGAAAGTCGCAGAACCACAGATCTGTCCCCACTGGGGAGTCCAAGGCTTGCCTCTCCTGGCTGGGGAAATTCAAAAGTGAGAACTTAGGGTGGAATGCTGGTCTTTCTCCTTCCGCTGGGGGTTAGTCTTCTGTAACCATGTCAGCCAGAGAACGCAAAGTCCAAACTGTGACCACTTAACAGAGGAAAGAGGTTGGCATTAGAAGAAGTTCTAGGAAACGCGTCTGCTTATCCTCCAGGGAGACAACAGGTTAGTGTAACATCTATCTACCTGACAGATGTGCAGACGGGAACAGGGAGCAAAGGGCAGACTTGCTGAAAAGGGAAAATCCAATTGTAATGTGGATAATTTCTTGATGAGAAAGTGGTGTACTTCAGTCAGTTCTGTAAGATTTCTCCCCTGATACCTGTTAACAGGAGCAAAGCTTTCTCTTGAACTGAAAAAAGGGAACCTAGTCCGTCTGTATGTGCTTGTTTGTATCGATGCCAGGGAAGGGTGGGAGGAAGATAATGTCTGAGAAGTAGACTCAGTGTCGGTTTGCACAACTAAATTACCTGGACCAGAATCATGATGCTCCTATTGCTGGAGGAAAAGAAAAACGAGGCAAGACCTGAAGGGAATTGGAGTCTAATCTGAAAAGTACATAAGGACGTTGGGAGAAGGTGCGGGGCAGGGGGTGGCAAGAAGCTGCTGAGGGAAGGTGCTGGTGTGTCTCTTGTGGCTAGTTTGCTCAGATCAGCAAGTCATATATAAAGAGCAAAACACCATCCCAATGACATACTTAACTGCCTACACATACAAAGGAGATCATGGTGTGCGCTGATTAAAATTTCTGGCCAATATTTTTGTGGCCAGAAAGCTAGAAGAAATTTGTAGTTCGTAACGCAGGCTGAGGACTGGTAAAATAGTGTTGCAGCAGAGACAACAGTGATTGGGGTATTGAAACCACAGGACAGGGTGGATGCTTCCTAGGGGGTAACTCGGCATCCCATTGCGAAGTGCAGGAGACAGCAGGAAATCAGCCTCTCTGTGTGTGTGTGTGTGTGTGTGTGAACTCCCACCCACACATTTCCTCCACCTAACAGCAAACTGGCCTCTTCACAGGTGATTTTACGAATTTCATCTTGTGCAAGCTTTAAACTCACCAGATGGGAGTTTATTATTTGGACTTGTTTTGATTTGCCCTCACTACTCTTACTGTGTCCCAGTCCATGTAAGAATGCCCTTCCATGATGGATGTGAACTCAGCTTAATGTGGTAATCATTTCATATATATGTGTGTGTATACATACACATTTATGTATATACATAAAGTCATTCATTATGCCGTCTACCTCAAGCTTGTGGAGTGTTCTGTGTCAATCACATCTCAAGAAAACTGGAGAAAAAAGAAACCTACAAATAGACTTGGTTACTCATTTCATTCGTTATTTAACAATATTTGTTAGGGGCCTACAATGTGCTATGCATGGTGTTAGGCATAGAAGATATAGCAATGTAAAACCACAGGCAAGAGTTCCCACCCACTTGGGACTTATGTTCCAGAAATATACTGTCCAATATGGCAGGCCGCACAACATGAACGATTTAGTACTCGAAAAGTGGCTAGTTTATCTTCTTTTAAAAGTGATCTCTACACTCAAAGTGGGGCTCAAACTCATGACCCGAAATCAAGTGTTGTACGCTCTACTGAGCTAGCCAAGTGCCCTGAAAAGTGATTAGTCTAAATTGAGTTGTGCCATGAGTATAAAATATGGGATTTCACTGACTTAATGTTGAAAAAGCATGGAAAGTATGTCAATTTTTTTATATTGATACATACTGAAATGACAATACTTTGGATATTAAGTCAAGTACACTATATTTCACTTGTTTTTCTTTATATGTAGCTACAAGAAAATTTAAAATGAGTTGTGTGGCTTCAAGTATATTTCTTTTTAAAATTAATTTATTTATTTTGAGAGAGGCAGAGAGTGCACATGAGTAGGAAAGGGTAGAGACAAAGGGAGAGAGAGAATCCCAAGCAGGCTCTGCACTTTATGGGGCTTGAACCCCCGAACAGTGAGATCATGACCTGAGCTGAAACCAAGAGTCAGACACTTAACCGACTAAGGTATCCGTGTGCCCCGGAGTATATGTCTATTGAATAGCCTTGTTCTAGAGCAGTGGTTCTGAAGTGGGGGATAATTTTGCACCCACTCCCAAGGTGTGGGGCAAGCAAACATGAGTCTTCCTTTCATGGCTCTGAATCTATCATCACTTCAGAAGTTCAAACGTTCAAGGCCAACTTTTTTATGTTTATTATTGAGACAGAAACAGCATGAGTGGGAGAGGGGCAGAGAGAGGAAGACACAGAATCTGAAGCAGACTCCAGGCTTCAAGCTGTCAGCACAGAGCTTGATGCAGGGCTTGAACCCACGAACCGTGAGATCATGACCTGAACCAAAGTCAGACACTTAACTGACTGCGCCACCCAGGTGCCCCCAAAATTTTCAGAGCCAACTTTTGAGAGATTCTTAGGCATCGCATCTCGGAATTTATGGAACTACCCCCATGTCTAGATTTCTCTGCAAAGTTTAAACAGCTTTGTTCCCGTTGGAGGAGGTCGTGGAGAGGACATGACCTGTGGTTGACCTGCAAGCTGGATCCAGATAATCAGAGGCTCCCCACCTCCTCCCCTGTCCGTGCAATGTACACTCTGGCCACCATTGCTGAGCTAGCAGCCAGTCCAAGGACATGGCCTTGAGAGAGTGAAGGATTGTGGAGACCCTCTACAAAATATACACAAATGAATATTAAAACCTCTAAATAAACCGGTAAGAATCTGGCAGGCGTGGGCGGAGAGCCACTCGCTCATGGCCACCTGTAGTTTCCCTTGCTTATTAACCCTGCCACTCACCCATCTGGACTGGTCTGCCTTTTTCTTCAGTTCTCTCTGCCCTAAGTATACTGAGGCTGACAGGGTGACCAGGACACACCTGTCCCTAAATAAGGAGGAATGCTGAAGTACCTGGCGATAAATTGTTCCCTCTGCTGTTGCTCTGGGTTCAAACCTCCAGAGAACGAACTCCTTGGAGGCCACTCCCCCGTGTAAAATAAACCTCCTTCCTTCCAAAATCTCTGAGTGCTGTTCGGTCCTTCTGCCAGATGATCCAGACCAGATTCTGCAGCAACGTCAGTTTGTAAGCGAAGACTTCCCCAGGATTTCGAGGTTAGCTTTTCTCGCCTTCCTTTGTAGCTTTACAACGTATAGGTATTCTTTGTATCTTGCTTCTTTTGCTCAATGTTGTTCTTTAGATTAATCTTTATATTTTTATTAGCTCTCTTAGGTTTATTTTCAATGCTATATTCATGTAATAAGTTCATGTAACATAGTATATATTATTACATGAACATGCAATGTATTTATCCAGGCTAGTGATGGAGAACATTTATCCTCTTTCCACTTTGGGGCTTTTTAAAAAATATTTTTCACGTTTATTTATTTCATTTATTTTTGAGAGAAACCACAAGTGGGGAAGGGGCACACACACACACACACACACACACACACACACACTCACGATTCTAAGCAGATTCCAGGTCCTAAGCTGTCAGCGCAGAACTCAACACAGCACACGAACTCATGAACTGTAAAATCATGACCTGAGCAGAGGTCAGACTCCCAACCGACTGAGCCCCCAGGCACCCCTCACTTTGGGGCTCTCTTTAACAAGGTGCTTATGAACATCATCCTATAGCATGAAGGTTGAGTTCACGTACATTGGTTTCTCTAGGATACATTCTCACCAAATTCTAAATAAAAAGTCTCTACAAAATCTGACTCTGTACCTACTCCTGAGGTTGAATAAAAGCAACTCTTTTGAATCTCTTACCAGAATGTTAAAGAACAAAATTCAGCTGAGTGAATCTGAAGATCTAATTGGCTTTAGTAAGCAATTCACAAACCAGGCAACATCCTGTAGAGCAAGTAGAGAGGAGCTCCACGGAGTTGTACAAGAAAAAAAGGATTTTTAAAGGAAGGAGGTGAGGGCAAGGAAGTTTTTATGAGAGACAGACAGATAGACAGACAGACATAGGACGAAAGTGGTGTTCAAGTGCACCTTTCCTTTGGTGGGGAGGATGCAGAGGGTATAATTGGGTGTATTACCTCAGCTTCCTTTGGGGGCCAGATAGACAGGGTCCATGAAACAGAGCACCTCACTGGTACTGACCAGAAGATTGCTGACAGTTCTCAGGGAGGTTGGAATTGCAGTTAGGTTAGGTTTTAAGCCCAGGTTTGGTGACAGCCTAAGTGGTACCAGTTTGGTCCTGTGGTTTTCTTGTTAACAAGAATTCTAAAGGTACCTAACTCTCCTCCTGGCTCCAAGTTTTAGCTTCAATACTGACTGAAATCAAAGCCTCAGGGACTCTCTCCTCACCTTCTTCTGTTCTTCTCCATCTCTTTGTCCAAGGAAGGGAAGAGGTCTTCTGTTTCCCATCTCTGCTTGCACTTCCCTCACTCTGTTTACCAGAGGGATTTAGCTAAAACCAAAATGTGTTCCAGGTATGAAACTTTTCACGGACTCCCTAGTACCCTTGGTACAAAGTCCCAAATGCTTAGTACAGCATTGGAGTCTCCTCGGATTGCCAGCCACACTTAGTCCTACTCTCCTTTGTGAAAGTGATGCTCACCGGCTTACTGTTCCCACTACTACCCACGATTGTCTGCTCACCCATGCCTTCCACCACACTGATCTTTCTGCCTGGAGCAGCTTTCCAGCATCCTGTTTTCCACATAAGCTCCTACCCATCCTTTAAGGCTCCACTCAGACATTATCTTTTCCAGGAAACCCTGCTCCTTGCTGCTCCCTTATCCTTGGCCAGGCTGGGTACCCTTTGCTTGTACCTCCATAACCTCAGGTACTTAGGTCTGTACTAATATGCATTATGCTGTATTATAATTGTCAGCCGTCTGGGGCGCCTGGTGGCTCAGTTGGTTAAGCTTCCACCTGTTGGGGTTTGTGCCAACAGCTCAGAACCTGGACCCTCCTTCAGATTCTGTCTCCCCCTCTCTCTGCCCCACCCGTGCTCATGCTCTGTCTCCCTCTGTCTCTCAATAATAAATAAAAACGTTAAAATACTTTTTATAATTTGTAGCCCTCCTCCCCACTCTGCTCTCCCCTCCCCAAGATGAGAGACCCTTCCTTACCTACCTCTGTGTTTTCAGAGTCAAATCCAATGGTGTGATGGTTAGTATTATTCATCAACTTGACAGAATCCTAGGGGTCCTCTGATAATTTGGCTAACCATTACTTCTGGATGTGTCCGTGAGGGCGTTTCTGGATGAGATGAGCATCTGTCTGAAGCAGACCACTTTCCCCAAGGTGGGTGGGCATACCCAATCCGCTGAAGGCCTGGATAGATCAACAAGGTGGAGGAAGAGAGAATTTGCTATCTTTGCCTGACTTCTGGAGCCTAGACACTGATCTCCTGCCCTTGGACCAGAACTTAATACCATAGGCCTTGCTGACTCTCAGGACGTCAGACTTGGCCTGGAACTGTATCAGTGGCTTTCTTGAGTCTCTTCCCTGATCAGCCTCCAAGATCAATCGAGTCTTTTCATTCTTTCTTTTCTTTTTTTTTCTTGAGATCAAACAGGAACGTTTTATTACCAAATGTAACAATTCTGTGAAAACTCAGTAGTATTGTAGTTAAGTATTTGTCTTCAAGACTTTCAGACAGCATCTTAAAGCATCGAGTATAAACAACTCTTTTTCTGATCTTAAGTGCCAGTTGTCACCAGTTTTTTCACGCAAAAAAGTTTTGTTTTTGTTTTTGTTTTCTTTTTCCTACTGCAGTTAAAGGACCATTGCTGGTCAAGGGAAGAGGGAATATTTGGCTCTCCATTCAAGGTGTTATCAAAGTAAATAAAACCATAGCAGCCACACAAATCTGCATGGCGTTATATCCAAGCCAAGGACAATATGAGTAACGCAGAGACACGTGTGCACTTAGTCAATCAAATCCTGTTTTCCTCTTCGGAGTTGCATGCGGCCCAGCACTAGCTAGCTGGTGTCTAAGACTGTGCTTCTGTAGCATACGTATGACTACACACGTGGTGCCAAACACCGACGGCATCAGTAACTGCTCTGGCGTTCACCTCTCGGTCCACCATGCTGACTCCAATCCTGTGCTTTTAAAAGTTTTAATTATCTGACAGTTAAGGCTTTCGAGAGAAAGGTTTAAGGGTATATCTTAATATATACAAGCATTAACTTCAGTTAGTATATTGCTTTCTAGAACACACTGTTCAAATATTCTCATTTTGCGATATTAAAAACTATGGAATTTCTCTTATTAAAGTCGAGACCCTCAACAATGGGAAAAGTACAATATTAAATAATACATGTGAAACCACAACGTTCAGTTCCAGTTTAAACTAGAAGTTACTAACTACGCATAGCTGCTTCATTTCTGGTTTTGCATTTCGGCCCCTAGTTCATTATTTACAACTGGTACCTGGTGAGGAAACAGATGCAACTTTTAAACCTTGTATATGTTGTGGTGGGTGTGCAAGCTCTTTGAATTTATCCCAGGGGGTTTTAAAAATCATTCTCATGGGATTTTAACTATAAGACGTCATGATGGCCAAGAGAGTGGGAAAATAGTAGTTTTATTTCTTCAGTTTGTGACTTAAGTATTCCAAGACCTTATTCTTAAATTACTTAGCTCACTCGTGCAGCAGACGGGGATGTGGAGATAGAAAAATGGAAACACACACATGAAGCTTCCACAACACAGTTCCTGATGGAGATGGTAGACAGGAGTATTTTTGATCCAAGATGTAAAACTTAGGAAACGCCTCTGATGCCACATTTGCTGCAAGTGTTGGAGTCACTTGATTTCCAAGTCACATTTTAAATGCCTGTTTGAATCAGTAAGGAGCCGGGCATGCTGCTTGCTGGAAGGATCTGGCTTCACTGGCTCAAATTTTGTACTCTACCAAAAGGTCGGGCACAGGCCCATTGTCTATGTCCAATCATATCTGCTGAAAATACTACAGCCTGAATGTAGACAAACTTCCCCTGAAGTTGCTAGATGCTGTCTTAGCTGATGGTTTTGGGATCACCACAAATCTTTCAAACACTTCTTTTCTGAGGATGGTCTAACTGCTGGGGCCCTTAAATAAATTGCTAAACTTATATTCCTTATGACTTCCAACTCGAGAGACTCCATCCCAGGAGACTGAACTATTCTTCTCAAAGTTTAAACACTGTCACTGCCGCAACCTCCAGTTTATCAATATCAGGGGAACGAAGGCAACACTTCTTGAATTCTTTTCGAAGATCACAAGAGGAATAGAAGTATTCTGTCAATAATCCATTCTTCTTGGCAGCCTCAGGATGCAAGATTTGCCTGACATGAAGCTGCCCGTCAGGACAGAGACAGAAGGAGGTTCCAACGTCTGTCAAGCCAGCCCAGACACACACCTGCTGGCCCTCCAGGGCCCTCCACCAACCCCGTCAGTAATGGCAATGAGACCCGGAGGAGCAGCAAGAGATAGCAAGACATTCTTCCTCTCCTCCCACCACCCACGAGAACTCAGGTGTCTCCTAGAGAACACAGCCTTTCACTAGGCTTCTGGCTTTTGGGGGATGGGGGTGGATAGGCAGCAGTATTTTACCCAATGAGTTTCACTGGAGGGGTGGTGGGCCTTATCCACCCTAAGCCCATGCTCCCTGCCTTGCCCAGCGAAAGCTGCCTATCCCCCGGGAAATCCTCTGATTTCAGTACAGCCTTATATGTTTTTAAATAAGCAAGGATAGAATGAGCAATAGAGTTTTTAAGAATATGTTGAGAGACAGATGGCAGTTACATCAAGTGATCTGAATGAATGTGCATAGGTAACCAAACACCTCACATAGGTGGAATATTAATGCCATAACCAACCCATATGGCCCCCAGTTTCATTACGACTACTAGATTCTCTAGAGGAGCAAGAGGTAAGTTTTCTCAACTTACCCTATTCATAACTTATTATTGGCACAATTTCTACTTAAGCTTCTGGTGAAACTACCTACTATCAAGGTAAGTGTGTTTGCCTAGAACAGGATTGCAGTCTTGTTAATATTAGAATCAGCAGCGGGAACTTAACATGAAAATTCTAGGTCAAGAATCTTATAGGAGGAGTCTCCGTTCAAAACTGAATTGTACAGAGACTTAAGTAAAAACCACTTCAAAGAATATGTGAACTTTAAGGTTAATAATGTCTTCAGAGATGTAGCATGTTAAGAACCCACTGGCACTACATAGAGTGAACAAAGAACAGAAAAAGGTCTTTTGACTGAAGTGGGGAACACGGTAGAAAAATATTTACAAAAAGGATTCAGAATAAGGTAGTATTTACAAGACATTAAAAAATTAATCTTCAGTCATAATGAGGCCTCTTTGAGCTCCCAAAGCCTTTGCTTTCTTCTCCTTTCATGTTTCTCATGTGGCTTCTGTTGATCCCCCCTAGTCTGGAGAGGAGGTTGTCCATCGCTTACTGACTGGTTGAACTGTTGGAGGGCGTGGTCGGCTGTGGGGTGGAGGACAGGCTTTCTGTGTAGGTCTTAAGTTTCTTCTTTATGATCCTCTATCAGCTCCAACTGATTGGTCTCACTAGCATTTATGCACTGTCCCACCTTCGTGTTGGCCATATCCGTGACTTTGCTAACAACAGGATCAGCTCCTTCTCATCGGAGCCCAGCTTGGCCCCTGTGGCCCCAGAAGTGATCCCGCAAAGCACCACCAAGTAAGCCAGAGATGCTGCCTTCATGACAATAGGTGGAGAGGGGGAAGGAGGGTCTGGAGGCAGTGAGGCCGGGAGGAAGTGAGTCAGTTCTTTTTAATCAATCAGTTGATGAATCCATCCTACATATTAATTCTATTGGTTCTTTTTCCTGGAAAAGCTTTACTAAGATACCGGTATGTGCTGAATAAATATTTGTTGAGCTGAAGTGAAATTGGCAAATGAACTTGAACTTGGCTTAGATGGAAAGCCAGGAAGCCACACTCACTGTGTTGCAAATACTTGTGTTACAAATGGCTTCTCCCAGAGCTGTGCAGGACAGAAGGCCTGCTATTCGCCACCCCACTCCTCTTGCTAATAGTGTTGTCCAACCGAAACATCCTTTTATTGTGACCCACTTCTATTCTTGATTCTTGATCTCAGGCAAAACTCTTATTTTATTTAGGCCTCAGTTTTCCCATCCTTAAAATGGACATAAACATAGCCCCGACCTCAAAGAGTTCCTCCAAGGACTTAGTAAAATAACTCTAAAGCCAGGCATATGGTAAGCATTCATTTAAGTATTAGTTCTTAGGGGCACTTGACTGGCTTAGTGGATGGAGAATGCGATTCCTGTTCTTGGGGTTGTGAATTTGAGCCCCATGTTGGGTGTAGAGATTGCTTAAAAAGAAACCTTGGTGCACCTGGGTGGTTCAGTTGGGTAAGAGGCCGACTTCAGCTCAGGTCATGATCTCACGGTTCGTGGGTTCCAGCTCCGCATCTGGTTCTGTGCTGACAGCTCAGAGCCTGGAGCCTGTCTTCAGATTCTGTGTCTCCCTCTCTCTCTCTGCCCCTCCCCCACTTGTGCTCTGTCTCTCTGCCTCAAAAATAAACTATAAAAATTTTTTAAAAAAAAACTAAAAATTAATAAGTCAGTAAAGGTTAGTTCTCATTATGATCATGCAATCTGAGATTGGTCTGTAATTTTAACATCTGGCCTTATACATTGCAGACTTTTTATGTTTAACAATATGTTGGGGCTCCTGGGTGGCTCAGTCGGTTGAGCATCTGACTTTATTTAGCTCAGGTCATGATCTTGTAGTTCATGGGTTTGAGCCCCATGTCAGGCTCTGTGCGGGGCGCTCAGAGCCTGGAGCCTGCTTCAGATTCTGTGTCTCCCTCTCTCTCTACCCCTCTCCCACTTGTGCTCTGTGTCTCTCAAAAAATGAACATTTAAAAAAAAGAATGTATTATCTCCACTGATGAAATTTAAGCATCTCAAGGCCATGGGTGAGTTCATCTTCTCCATCTGTATCAATTAGCTCTGGTGGGTCACAAAACGCTCCAAAACTTAGTGGCTTAAACTAACACCCCATACTTAGTTTAGTGTGTCTTCAATTTTAGCTTGCTCCACAATCACCTGGAGGGTATTTTGTTTTCTTTTGTTTTTTTTTCTCACTCAAAGGTCATTCGGCTCTCCTCTCAGGGTATTTGATGCAGCAGTTCTAGGGCGGGTCTGAAAATCCGCACCTCGAACAGATTCCTCGGGTGATGCTGAAGCTGCTGGGCTGGGGAATATACACTTCGGGATCTTCTGCGTGTGCTCACGATCACGTGGTTGGCATTTGGGGCGGGTTCGCCCGGGCGGTTCTTCTGTTCTCACCTGTGCCCCCCTCAGGCCCCCACGGCCTGCCGCTGGTCAGCCACACTGCTGTTTCTGGGGGGCGGCTGACTGCCCCCTGAGGTGGCTGGCATGAAGAGGGCATAGCTCTCCGCTAGATGCAAGAGGCGGGGCCTTAGACTCCACCTCCTGATGGGGGAAGGGCAGTCATGTTGGGAAGGGGTGTGGCTAGTGCGAAAGCCCAGCAAAGTCCTGTTTACTGTCTGCCAAAGCACTGCTCAGTCTAGCCCCTACCTGCTGTGCAGGAAACCCTCGATGATGAGTAAGTGTTTCTCCTAGCAACTGAATTTACAACTTTTGCAAATGCTATTTGTTTATTTGTGCACTGCAGCCAGGCAGAGCCTGCCCTGGGGACCGCTGCGAAGCCCGGGATTTCCTAGTTACTGGCTGTGGGATCTTGACCCTGAGCCTTGGGGGTTTCATGAATAAAATGGAGATTATAAATTTCACCCCTCAGAGTTGTCATTTGAAAACGAGTACAACTTAACCTTTCTACACCTCCATTTCCTCATCTGAAACATGGGCACAAGTCATTCCCCTCTCACAAGGCTTTGGGAAGCATTTCAATAGGATGGTGTGTGCGAAGTCCTTTGCTGAGGAGACCATGATTGGATGCCATCGCTTCACGTGGTGGGTTAACACTCAGTAAGTGTTGGGTCCAACAGAGCGCCCTGGCTATGGAAATCCAGCTTCTGTTCAATTTGTGGCCAAAAGAGAAGCCTAAAGCTCTCCAGGTGAAGAACTCGAGGTCCATGGATGCTGCCTAAGGAGCTCTTGGAAAACCTGCCCCTGCAAGCAGCCTCCAGCAGTCCCACCCAATAACCTCTGGGGCCCACTGTTCCTGTGTGCAGAACACCTCTGCCCGTTTCTCAATCATCCAGCCACAGCGCCATGGCCAACGCCTGCAAAGCAAAAATAGGTCACCTGGAGAGTTCAGAGTTTAGAGACGAGCCAGGGAGCCAGGTGTAAGAGAAAGGGATGGAGCGGGTGAAGCCTGTTGACAAGGGTGAGAAGTAGAGGGCGGGGAATGCAGAGAACCTTTGTCATGTTCTTAGTCGGGAAAGGAGGCAGGCAGAGAGGAAGGGAAGTTTGGGAGAAGGGAGAAGAAGAGAGGAAGAGAGAAAGGAGGAGGAAAGGAAGGAAGGATGGAAAAGAAGAAGGAAGGGAGAGGGGAAGAGGAGGAAGAAGGGAGGCAGAAGAGGTGGAGGATGGGTGGGACGGAGCCTGGGAAGCAGATGAGGGATTTGCAGGCTGCAGAGCAGACAGTTCTGGGCGGCCTCAAAAACTAGAGGCTGGGCACGGGAAGTGAGCAGCACTTAATTGCCTGGGGAAGCCACCGTGACAGGGGAGCCCCGCCCTGGGCTACAGCTTTCAGGGTGGTCCCTGGGGCTTCACTCCCTCTGGGTGACTCCCGTTTAGTTAATGGGTCCCCTGCTGAGAAGCTCTGGACTGTGCAATTAAAAATGCCCCATTCAGAAAATCACCGTCAGAACCCTAAAGTCCTCTGGGCTGGAAAGGCGAGCTCAGGCTGCCCTTCTTGGCAAGCCCAGAGCAAGGCACCTCTTCACCCTCCCTTTTCCAGGCAGATGGCAGAGTTGTGCAGACTCCAGGCTTGCACTACGAATAATGCTCAATAGCGGGAGGGCCGTTAGTGCAAACCCAGGATCAGATTTCAGGTCAGGCCTGACTGCAGAACCCGGAGGAAATCCAAGGCATCTATGATCTCCCCCAGGGAGGCTCCTGGGCAAGTAGGGAGGCTTCCCTTTCTGGGCACCGGTCCCTGTTGCAGGCGCTGGGATGCTGTAGCCCTGCTCCCAGGGAGCTTAAGTTCCCCAGAGGGGACAGAGAGGCTACATAGACCTCTGCGTAATTAAAATAACTCTAGAGGGGCACCTGGGTGGCTTAGTTGGTTAAGCGTCCGACCTCAGCTCAGGTCATGATCTCATGCTTCCTGGGTAGGAGTCCCACGTGGGGCTCTGTGCTGACCGCCCAGAGCCTGGAACTTGCTTCCGATCCTGTGTTTCCCTCTCTCTCTCTGCCCCTCTCCTGCTCATGGCTGGCGTTCTCTTTCTCTCTCTCTCTCTCTCAAAAATAAACATTAAAAAATATAATTTAAAAATTATAACAAAATCAAATCACTTTAGAAAGTGGAGAGAATGCACAGGATGGTGTGCTAATTCTTGGCCTGGAGTGGGCACCATGAAAAAGGGCGTCATTAGACAAAGTGACCAGGGAAGGCCTCTCTGAAGACAAGACCCTCCAGCCAAAGCCTGAATGTTGCTGTAATCAGAGCTCCAGAGGTTCAGTGCTTGGCATGTGTCAAATTGAACAGGACCCGCGGAAGAGTTGAAAGTAAAGAACTTTTCATGACTTGTTCTGAGTAAGGAGATGAGGATGCGCCACCGTTTAACCGCAGACCCGGAGAAGGGCGCTTAGGTTGTTCCCCGGCTCTGGCCATTACAGATACAGCTGCAGTCCACATCTGGGTACAGACGTTTGAACCTGAGTTTTCACTGCTCTGGGATAAATGCCCCAAGATTTCTGCTGCTGGGTCATAATGGTAAATGCACGTTTACTTTTGTAAGAAACTTCCCCAGCGTTGCTGTCTCCTGTACGTTCCCACCAGCCCTCTAGGAGGGAGCCTGTGTCTCTGCACCAGAGCCAGCATTTGGTGTCTGTAACATTTTTAAATTTTGTGCTTGGTTTCTTCGTTTGTTGTGGTCACTGCCAGTTTTTCTCCTGCCTCTTTGCTGATTGAAGGCTGCATATTCCATTTTTGTTCTTTTGGAAATTATCTGTATGTTTTAAAAAATTTTTTAATGTTTTTTAAAATTTATTTTTGAGAGACAGAGAGAGTGTGAGCAGGAGAGAGTCAGAGAGAGGGGAAGACACAGAATCCGAAGCAGGCTCCAGGCTCTGAGTTAGCTGTCAGCACAGAGCCTGACGCGGGGCTCGAACCCACGAACTGTGACATCGTGACCTGAGCCGAAGCTGGATGCTTAACCGACTGAGCCACCCAGGCACTCCTGTATATATTTTTTTAAATAAGCTTAAATTTTTTGTTAAATTTTATATAGAGTGTGTGAGTGGAGGAGGGGCAGAGGGAGGGAGGGAGGGAGAGAGAGAGAGAAAGAGAGAATCTTAGACAGGCTCCAAGTAGGGCTCGATCCTACACCCTGAGATCATGACCCAAGCTGAAATCAAGAGTCAGATGTTCAAGCGACTGAGCGACCCAGGCTCCCCTTAAAAAACTTTAAACGTTTTAGAACAACTTCAAATCTACATAAAAATTACAAAGATAATAGAGACTTCCATATGCCCTGTACTTCAATTCCCCCATTATATATATCTTAATCCAGTATCACATTTGCCACAATTAATGAACTGATATTGATAACACTTTTCTTAATGAAGTCCATAATCAGATTCCTTACTTTTTACCTAGTGCCCTTGTTCTGCTCCAGGATCCCATCTAGCATAGTTCGCCTCACTTAGGTGTCACATCTCCTTAGTCACCTCCTGCTGTGACAGCTTCTCAGACTTCACTTCTTTTTGATGACCTTGGCAGTTTTGAGAAGTCCCGGTCGGGTATTTTATAGAATGTCTCTCTGTTGGGATGGGTCTGATGGTTTTCTCATGCTGGAGTCCTGGGTTTGGGGGAGGAAGATCACGCAGGTGTAAAGTGCCGTTTTCGTCACCATCATCAAGATGCATCAAGGAGTGCATGTGGTCAAACTGACTTTATCACACCTGTTGCTGTTGGGCCAGTCTCTCCACTGTAAAGTCACTCTTGGAACGAAGTCCCTATGCACAGTTCACACCCATGGGTGGGGAGTTAGGTTCCTCCTCTTTGAGGGTGGAATATCCAAGTAAGTGATTTGTTATCTCTGTGGGAGACTCATCTCGTTTCCCCAAATTTACATATTTATTTGTTTAACGTTTATTTATTTACGTGAGAGAGACAGAGCGTGAGTGGGGGAAAGGGCAGACAGAGGGAAACACAGAATCTGAAGCAGGCTCCAAGCTCTGCGCTGTCAGCATAGAACCTGACGTGGGGCTTGAGCTCACAAACCATGAAATCATGACCTGAGCTGAAACCAGATGCCTAACTGACTGAGCCACCCAGACGCCCCTTACATATTTGTTTATATTAATATGGACTCGTGGGTTTATTTCCTATACTTTGGGTTATAATTCAGCAGTAGTTGTAGCTCAAATTGTGAAGCTTTGGCTATGGGAGCTCTTCAGTTGATTCCTGTGTTCTCACCGCCTCCTGCAACCCCCCCCCCTCCCGCCACCATTATTGGGAGCTTTTGAGCACTTCCTTACTTTCTGGCCCAACAAGATGCTCCAGGCTCATTTGGTGTATTTCTTGCCCCAACCCTACAGTCTGTCATTTCTCCAAGGATCTATATCTCCTTTTACTGAAGACTCTGATCTGGACACTAGGTGTGCTCATTGTTAGTTAGTTAGTATGTGCCCTTGTTTCTACGCTGGGAAAAACATATGTGTATGCTAACCTGTGTCTGTATGCCTTTATAAATGTTTCTGTGTGTCCTCCTGTTTTTGACATCTGATATTCAGGTAAACATGAGTTTCTATTGATGTCTCCACCTCCCCGTCCGCTGCCACATGGTCCATTCCAGCTTCCTCCCCTTCTCACACAGTTTTTTGCATCTTTTACTGACTATATAATCTACATACCGTAAAATTCACCCTTTTAAAGTATAAATTCAGTGGTTTTTTTTTTTAATGTCTATTTTTGAGAGAGAGAGAAACAGAACATGAACGGGGGTGGGTGGGGGTGGGCAGAGACAGAGAGAGGGAGACACAGAATATGAAGCAGGGAGTGCAAATAGGGAACTGCTAAAAGGAGAAGGTTATTTTTTTAACAGTTTGTTGTCACGTTAGTATCCATGTAACAGCCAGTGCTCTTCCCACAAGTGCCCTCCTCCATGTCCATCACCCTGTTATGCCCAAGTTTCAGTATCGTCCCCCAAAACCAGAGACCGCCAGGGAGACCGAGTCATGCATGCAAAAGCAAAGGGCTTTATTATGGGTTTAGGCTCCCCGGGGCCTAAACCCGGGCTCACAGACTTCCCCAGCGCAGCGGATCCATGCTGAGAGCCCGGAACAAAGGCGGGGCAGGGCCTTTACGGGTTTGGGAAGGGGGAGCTACAGGAAATTGTGACACAGGTACAGGGGTCCAGTCATTATCGCCTACCGTCATTGGCAGTAACTTTAACCATACACATCGTCCAGAGTGTTCATTAATTTTGGCGGGACCCAACCACAACATTTAGAGCGTTAACCAATCACAGAGTGGACCCAGGACCCAGGACCCAGAACCCTCCTGTAGGGTGTAACTAGCCTTAAGCAATCAGTGATTACCTATAGCTTCTATTCTAGGCCCGCCCTTAGGAATGTTAAGGGTGTTAGCTGGCCTTTCCTGATTGGGTGTTACAAGGGTGGTCCCTCCTGCCTTGTGCAACGTGTGCCCTTCTATGGTCTAATGATTCTGAGAAACCGACACTTAGGCCTCCAAGGTCAGAGGGAAACTTGAAGTCTGTCCTGGAGTCAGTTTGGTTCAGACCTGCGTCTTTACAACCCCCTTTCCTTCCCCCCTCCCTTTCAGCCCTCAGTTTGTTTTCAATATTCCAGAGTCTCTCAGAGTTGCCTCCCTCCGCAGGAGAAGGTTATTTAAGGAGACCTAAAATGGGATTTTCAAGTTTTCAGCGGGCTTGTGGATGGGTTGGGGAGATACCTAACTGCATTCACCTTTTACAATAAATAAATGAATTTCTAGAACTCAGTCCTGTTTCCCCTGAGGTTAGAGAACAGTGGGGAAAGGTCTATAGTAAACTTTATGGAACTGAGTAAACAGAACGTTTCATACTCCCTTGTGATTTCCAGCATCACATGGTTACCAGGCCCTGATAGAGAGTTACAAGGCAAACCCTAGTTGAAGCCTGAACAATAACACTAGGAACATTTCCCTTATGAGCTACAAAAGATACCAAGTTACAGATAACTTTGGAAACTATATACACAAGATACAGTTTCATATTGTCCTCTGTTTTCTCACTGAATAGTGTTGAGGCAAGGTGGCAAAAATATCATTTGCATTTACTTGAACTCTTAATACTTATTCCCCAAGTAGTGCTTAAAGCAGCTTTGTGCATTCATGAAATTAAGTAGTGATACTGTATTGAGCAGGGGGTAACAGTAAGGTTTAGAAATAAATCACCAAGGCAAGTTCTATTAAAAGCTTTTACATAACCTCATAGTTTGGGTTACACATGCAAGAGATAGTACTTGACAAACAATATTTTTTTAATAACTTCATGAAATACTGTCATATCACTCTTAAGATATATATACATATATATTATATATATATTATATTTTACTAACTAAATTCTCTTTTTCCTTTCATGAATTTTTATTTCCATTATTTCTTTACCCTTAGTGAGTATGCACATATACACACAGATATGCAGATTAGATGTTTCCTTTAAATTTTTTTTTAAATGGTTTATTTATTTTTGAGAGAGACAGAGTGCAAGTCAGGGAAAAGCAGAGAGAGAGGGAGACACAGAATCTAAGCAGGCTCCAGGCTCGGGGCTGCCAGCACAGAGCCTGATGTGGGGCTCAAACTCACAAACTGTGAGATCATGACCTGAGCTAAAGTCAGATGCTTAAGAGACTCAGCCAACTAGGTGTCCTGAGGATGTTTCCTTTCAATGAATCCTAAAGGACCCAGGTGGATTTTTTAAAAAAATAAAGAAACAGGGGCCCCTGGGTGGCTCAGTCGGTTGGGCATCCGGCTTAAGCTCAGGTCATGATCTCACAGTTCGTGGGTTTGAGCCCCGCGTCGGGCTCTGTGCTGACAGCTAACTCGGAGCCTGGAGCCTGCTTCAGATTCTGTATCTCCTTCTCTCTCTGACCCTCCCCTGCTTGCACTGTCTCTCTCTGTCTCTCAAAAATAAATAAACATTAAAAAAATTTTTTAAAAACCCAAAAACCAAAACCAAAAATAACCCTATGCAAATAAAGTTGATTGAACATAAATAATCACAATTTACCTTACATTATTGTGTTCTGATACTTGTCTTTAGAAAGTGATGTTTGTGGGGGCACCTGGGTGGCTCAGCTGGCCAGCGTGCAACACTGGCTCAGGTCATGGTCTCACGGTTTGTGAGTTGGAGCCCTGCGTTGGGCGCTGTGCTGACAGCTCAGAGCCTGGAACCTGTTTGGATTCTGCATCTCTCAAGGTATCTCCCCTAACCCCACTCATGCTCTGTCTCTGTCACTTTCTCTCAACAATAAATAAAATTAAAATTTAAAAAAAAGTATGTTTTGTGGCTCCTGGGTGGCTCCGTCGGTTAAGCGTCCGACTCTGGATTTCAGCTCAGGTCATGAGCTCCCAGGTCGGGAGATCAAGCCCCACATCAGGCTCTGTGCTGACAGCCTGGTGCCTGCTTGAGGTCTCGATCTCGATGTCTCTCTCGCTCTGCCCCTTTCCTCCCCCCACAAAATAAATAAACAAACATTGGAGAAAAAATATGAATAATAATAGATACCTCATAGGGTTATAATAAAAATTAAAGAAGACAATAAATGTGGAAGCATTTTGAAAAGTAACTATTAAATATTATGAATTACCCTTTTTCCTGAGTTACTTAAGAATAAAGATATTTAAAACCATATTTTAAACTCCCAGTCCTTAGCGAAGGATGTAGCACTGACTAAGAGGGTGGATCAATATTTGTTAATGGAGTTAATCGCTCATAACGGATGAGCTCTTTCTACAGACTATCTCATTTAACATAGCCCTGTGAGATAGATGGATATGATTATGAACCTCATCTTACAGATGAAGAGGGAAGGCTCAGAGAAGTTGACGGTTTCCCAAGGCCACACAGTAAGTGGTGGAAGCAGGCCTTGAACCCCGTGCCCTGCCCTCTTGGCGGTCACTCACAGCCGCTGCATTCGACTGGACGTGGGCTGGGCTTCAGGCCCAGGAGCCGCTTTGTAAGCCCAGGAGGAAGAGGCCACAGAGCAGCAAGGTCCACCGGATCCTACGAGAGGGCGGGAAGAAGCCCAGAGGTCTGGGCGCTGTTTCAGAGACCTGGGCATTGGACTTGAGCTTCCCAGCTGGCAGCGTAGACAGAGGCTCTGCGCTGCACATGCTCAGCACACAGACCCCGCCCGCCTCCCCTGCCCCTTGCCCCGGCAGCAGGGGCACCTGACGGATGCATCTCGGACCAGCCAGCCCACCGCAGTCGGGAGGCGGCGTCAGGACGCGCCAGGATCACCTGTGAAAACCATGTGAGGGCCCCTGTCGCATCACATGCATTCCGAGTCACTGCCTCCCCGCCTCCAGCGGACGTTTCATTCACAGTTATTTACTTATTTTTTGCTATGTTGTTTTTCATCTCAGCAGATCATACATTCACAAGGTGAAATTTTCAAATCACATAAGAAAATATACAATAAAACAACAGATCTCTTTTTTTTACCCCAGACCTCTGAGGGCTCTGAGGCCACTTCCCCACAGACCACGACTATCTTAATAGTCTCTCCTGTGTCCTTGCAGAAATCTTTTAGCCGTATACACACTGCAAATCAGCACACAGTCCGACACAGGGCTCGAACTCACAAACTATGAGATCATGACCTGAGCCAAAGTCAGACGCTTCCCGGACTGAGCCACTCAGGCTCCCCATCTAATCCTTTAAAAACACATCCACGGAAGGTTTTTGTCCCGGTGACAGGGTATTAGGGGCAACTCCCAGGGTCCCTACATGCCAAACTGGCACATTCCTGTCAAGGCTGCCCAGCACACTTCGTGGCATGGCCTCTGTCTTGTACTTGTGGATATTTATGTCACCTAGGGTCATCTGCTCTTACTGGCAATGCTCCAGTGAGCTGCCAAGACCATCTGCCTTTCCATGTGCAGAATATCCACCGGAAGCCAATTCCTGGTCATGGAAACGGTGGCCAATGGCTAAGTGTGGTTTTCATTTCAACAGACCCTTCCCAGCAATGGCATCAGCTCACTCTTCTTCCCAAATGCGTGAGTCTCTGGGGCAGGTGTCACTTCACTCCACCTGCTGATTATGTGCATCCATCCAGTGTCATTGGGATTCCACAGAACCTCCCTGAGCCCCTGCTGCGTGCTCCCCTCCAGGCAGATCCTCTCTTAGAACACAGGTTTTCAACCAGGAGCATGGGGATGGCTGGTCATTAGAAGCTTTTCAAAAATCATTTGGATAAAGTAACTAATGTCTGCTCATAGATGGGATGGAAAAGACGGTCTCATGGTGAAGGGAAATGTTAATGACTTAATAAGTATTAAATGACAAATACAGAATGCAAAGATGATTCTCAAATTCTTAAACGGCGTCGGCATCCCTGCGAACAGTGAAAATTACGTGCGGGTGGGGGGCTGGGTGGCTCAGTCGGTTATGCGTCGACTTCGGCTCAGGTCATGAATGATCTCACGGTCCACGGGTTCGAGCCCCATGTAAGGCTCTGTGCTGACAGCTCTGAGCCTGGAGCCTGCCTGAGATTCTGAATTTCCCTCTCTCTGCCTCTCTTCTTCCCCTCTTCTTCTCCTTCTTCTTCTTCTCTCTCTCTCTCTCTCTCTCAAAAGTAAATAAACATTAAAATATACTTTTAAAAAATTACATGCCAGGGGCACCTGAGTGGCTCAGTCAGTAGAGATCTGACTTTGGCTCAGGTCAAGACCTCATGGACTGTGGGTTCAGGAGCCACGTTGGGTTGTGCTGACAGTGTGGAGCCTGCCTCAGATTATCTGTCTCCCTCTCTCTGCCCCTGCCCCTCCCTTAGAAATAAAAACCACATATACCGACTCAGTGGGCTTGGAGTAGAGAATGGAAAAGGTCTGTACTTCGAGCAAGCTCACTGTGAGATGCCATGTAGCCCTGAAATATTACATATTCACTTCAATCTCAAATATGGATCAGAGAACAAAAACAGAGGGATTCGTCCAAGAGGGAAGAATGCTTATCTGGGTGCAGTGAATCCGAGAGAAGTTTCTTCTTAGACTTGGCTGTGTTCCCCAGATTTTCCTACTCAGAAACGTTGATGTTGAGAAAACAAAGGGTCCTCTAAAAATGTAGACCAACACTCCCTCCCCGCCACCCTCCTTTCTTTCTTCTTTCCTGATTCAGCCCAGATTGAAGGAGGCAGGAGAGACATAAAACGTGTTACAATGCATGATCGTGGACTGGATGTTTTAGGTTAAAAAAGCATCATTGGGCAATTATTAAAATTTGAATGAAAGTTTGGGTAAGAAGCATCTGAGAGTTCTTTGTTGGAATTTGTAACTTTTCCTGGAAAATGGAAACTTCAAGGCTTTGTGGAAACAGCTTGCCATCACCTGGTGAGATAGTAAGGCTCTTCTGAAGCTAGAATCCTAAAACATCAGAATATGCCTCTTAGCACTTAAAAAAAGGTCCCATATCAGGCTCTCCAAATACTTTATAGTTGGAAGTCCACACTGCCTCCTCCATAAAAAAATATTTATCAAACTCAGGAAATTAACATTCATAGGGTACTATTTAATCTATAAGTCAAATTTCCCAATAATATCTTCTATGTAACATTTTCAAATTTTTCAAAATTTTCAAAAAAGTTCTTTATTAGTGGTTTAGGATATAAGCTAGGATTATCTATTGCATTTGGTGGTCATGTCTCTTTAATCTCCTTTCATCTGGAATGTTCCTCAGCTTCCCTTTGCCTTCCATGCCCTTGATGTTTGTGCAAAGTGCAGCAGACTATTGTGTAGAATGTTCCTCAGTTTGGGTTTGCCAAACGTTTTCTTGTTGTTAGATTCAGGTAATGCAGCTCTGGCAGGAATCTCGTGGTTTTCTTTGCACGCCAGACGAGGAGGCTCGGTGTTGGCCTGTGTCATTTCAATGTCTTTAGCTCCAGTCACTCAGTTATGACAGTGCCTGCCAGGATTCTCCACTTAGAGTGGCCCCTCTTTCCTTTGTAATCAGGGAGTAACCTGTGGGGAGCTATTCTGAGACCGTGTGACTATCCCATTTCTCATTAAGACGTCTTTATTATTTTTTATTAAAAATTTTTAATGTTTATTTATTCTTGAGAGAGGAGCAGAGAGAGAGAGAGAGAGTTAGAGAGGCAAAGAGAGAGAGAGGGAGACAAAATCTGAAGCAGGCTCCAGGCTCTAGCAGCTGTCAACACAGAGTCCAGAGAGGCGCTCAAACCCATGACCCACAAGATCATGACCTGACTCAGGACGCTTAACTGACTGAGTCACCCAGGCACCCCAAGCCTTCACACTTTAATTTTGGCTTCTGCTGGTGATTGTACCCTGAAACAAGTATTATGATGGTTGCCAAATGGTACTACCTTCGTGAGAAAACTAGAAGCGAGTGTATATCAAAGGACTTTGACTTAGTAATGGTATTCCAAAGAAGATGATCTTATGAGTCAATTATATCTCAACAAACCCAGAGGAGAGGGAGAGAGAAAAATCCCAAGGAAACAATATGAGACGTGAACAAAGATTTAGGTGCAAAGATTTTCATGGCAACATCACTTATGAGAACAAAACTTAGAGATCACCTAAGTCAAGCAATATGAAAAATTGATATCAAGAAATACGGAGCAGTTATTTAATACAATGTTTCTGAATGCTTTTTTTAAAAAAATACAGATAATGTTAAGTAACAAAAGATATGCTATAAAATTACATTTGGCAAAATGCAGTTCTGTATCGTGAGTTGAATCCTAGAACAAATAAAAGGGCACTGTGGAAAATTCAGCAATGTCATCCAAACGAAGTCTGTAGTTGAGTGAATAGTAATGTGCCAATATCAAAGTCTTGGTTGTAATAAACATACATGGAATGTGAGATATTAATGTTGGGGAACCTGGGCCTGGGGTATACAGGAACTCTCTCTTTGCAGCTTTTCTGTAAATCCAAACCTATCCCAAATTTAAAACTCCACCTAAAATATTGACTTGGAAGTGATGGATACATTCGCTTTCTTGACTGTGAAGTTTCATAAGTGGATATGTGTTAAAACATATTAAATTATAAACATAAAATATGTACAGCTTATCCTATGTTAACTATTCCTTAATTGAGCTGCACAGTTTCTTAAAAAACTGTATTTGATAAGCTCCCAATTATGTCAAGCATATGTCTAGAAAAGGTACTGCATGGAAATGTATCAAAATATCAGAGTGTTGGTATTGTACCTGGTGGGGTTAGAAAGTGAGTATCACTTTTATTCTTATAATTTATAATATTTTTATAGTGGCCCTATAATGACCATGCAAGACTTGAATAAATGGAGGAGACTCCTATTTTTAAACAGAGTGATTTGTAATCGTAAAGCTTTGCCTCTTTGTAAGTTGTCTGACTCTCGGGGAGAGCTAAGGGCAGTTACCATCTTTGCCCATTAAGAGAACACAAATAAACAAACCTGAAGAAAGAAGCAGACCCCTCCTCACAACTGAGGCCCCTCAGAGGCCGCGATAATGAACAGCCTCGGAAATACACACCTAGCGATCCAGAGCCGGGACCAGTGGTCCCCAGACTTTCCTCTGTGTGTGTGCATGATTGTGTGTACACACTTGCACTTGCTAGAAGTTGCTTGTGAAAAGCGAATGCCCATGTGATTCGTGGGTCTTAGGTGGGGCTGCCTTGGGTGAATATGGCCAGGCACTGGAGGTTAAGACTCCACCCCGGGGCCTCATGGGTACGCATCAAATCGGCATGAGGGTCGTTTTATCAATCCTCCTGGCTTAAAGCCAAGCTTATCCGATCCTTCCCAGCTGGCCTTTTCCAGATCTTCTGCAGGCCTAGGCAGACATCCCTGGAAACCAAAGAGGTGAGTGGCACTTTTCTTGTGTTTTGCGGCCTCACCCTGGTGACCCAGCCTCACACCAGGTCTCTGAGGCTCACCCAGCTCTGGGGAGCTCCCTTGCTGCTGGAGTTTGGGGAGCGGAGGGGGTCAGCTGAGAGAAGCCGGGTAGAAACGGCTCTTTGGGGGAGCAGGCAGAGTGGGAGCCCTGGTGTCCCTGAGGGCTGCAGGGATAGACAGCACGGCTAGGTGAGGGAGGCCAAGAGACGGTGGTGCTGGATGAAGTCTTAACACTGCCAGCTCCGCATTCTCTGGGCTGCTCTGGGAGAGAGAGGACGGAGGCCTGTGTCTGCGTTTGCTCTTTGAACTGCTCTTTCATCACTACTGCCAACTTCTCTTGAGGCTCATTTTTTGTACTTTTAATTTGTAAAATATTTAAATCCAAGTTACCATATAGTGTATTAATGAATTCAGGAGTAGAGTTTAGTGATTCATCACTCACCTATAACACCCAGCACTCATTCCAACAATGCCCATCACCCTTTTAGCCCATCTCCCCACCCAACTCCCCTCCAACAACCCTCAGTTTGCTCTATTTAAAGAGTCACTTATGTGAGTGCCTCGGTGGCTTAGTTGGTTGAGCGTCTGACTTTGGCTCAGGTCATGACCTCGTGGTTTGTGAGTTCGAGCAGCCGGTCAGGCTCACTCCTGTCAGCGCAGAACCTGCTTCTCACCCTCTGTCCCCCTCTCTGTGTCTCCCTCTATTCATCCACCAATAGACATTTGGGCTCTATCCATACTTTGGTTATTGTAGATAGGGCTACTATAAATATTGAGGTGCATGTGCCCCTTCAAAAAAGCATACCTGTATCTCTTGGATAAATATCTAGTAGTGTAATTTCTGGGTCATAGGGTAGTTTTAGTTTTAATTTTTTGATGAACCTCCATTCTGTTTTTCCAGAGTGGCTGCACCGTTTGCATTCCCATCAGCAGTGCAAAAGAGATCCTCTCTCTCTGCATCCTCACCAGTATCTGTTGTTGTCTGAGTTGTTAATGTGAGCCACTCTGACAGGTGGGAAGTGGTATCTCATTGTGGTTTTTATTTGTATTTCCCTGATGACGAGCCATGTGGAGCATTTTTTCATGTGTCGGTTGGCCATCTGGATGTCGCCTTTGGGCACTTTGGAGAAGTGTCTGTACCTGTCTTTTGCCCATTCTTCACTGGATTATTTGTTTTTTTGGGTGTTGAATTTGATAAGTTCTTTATATATTTGGATACTAACCCTTTATCTGACATGTCGTTTGCAAATTCTTCTCCCATTCCATTGGTTGTCTTTTAGTTTTGCTGATTGTTTCCTTCACTAGGCAGAAGCTTTTTATTTTGATGAGGTCCCAATAGTTCATTTTTGTTTTTGTTTCCCTTGCCTCCGGAGACTGAGGATTTTGATGGCTGCCTGTTTTACATTTAGGTCTTTCATCCATTTTGAGTTTGTTTTTTCTGTATGGTCTAAGAAACTAGTCCAGGTTCATTTTTTTTGCATGTTGCTGTCCAGTTTTCCCAGCATTTGCTTTCCCATTTGCTTAAGAGACTGTCTTTATTCCATTGGATACTATTTCCTGCTTTATCAAAGATTAGTTGGCCACATGGGTCCATTTCTGGGTTCTCTATTCTGTTCCATTGATCTATGTGTCTGTTTTTGTGCCAGTACCATCCTGTCTTGATGATGACAGCTTTGTAACACAGTTTGAAATCTGGGATTGTGATGCTTCCTACTTTGGTTGTCTTTTTCAAGATTGCTTTAGCTATTTGGGGTCTTTTCTGGTTCCATACAATTTTATTTTTTTTTTATTTTTGTTTTTTAAATACATTTTTAGTCTCCTTTTTATTTTTATTTTTTAAATGTGTTTTATTTTTGAGAGACAGCGAGAGCAGGGGAGGGGCAGAGAGAGAGGGAGGTACAGAATCTGAAGCAGGCTCCAGGCTCTCAGCTAGCTGTCAGCACAGGGCTTGATGCGGGGCTCAGACCCACAAACCGTGAGATCATGACCTGAGCTGAAGTTGAACGCTCAGCCGACTGAGCTACCCAGGCACCCCCATACAAATTTTAGAGTTGTTGGGTCCAGCTCTGAAGAATGCTGATGTATTTTGATAAGAATTGCATTGAATATGTAGATTGCTTTGGGTAGTATTGACATTTTAACAATATTTGTTCTTATCCAGGAGCAAGGAATATTTTTCCTTTTTTTTTTATCTGCTTCAATATCTTTCATCAGCTATCTATAATTTTCAGTGTATAGATTTTTCACCTCTTTGGTTAGATTTATTCCTAGGTATTTCATGAGTTTAGGGGAAATTGTAAATGGGATTGATTCCTTGATTTCTCTTTCTATTGCTTCATTGTTGGTATATAGGAAAGCAACTGATTTCTGTGCATTGATTTTAAATGCTGCAATTTTGCTGAATTCATGGATCAGTTCTAGCAGTTTTCTCGTGGAATCTTTTGGGTTTTCCATGTAGAGTATCATGTCATCTGTGAAGATTGAAAGGTTGACCTCCTCCTGGATTATTTGGATGCCTTTTATTTCTTTGTGTTGATCGATTGCTGAGGATAAGACGATCAATACTATGTTGAATAATGCTGGCAAGAGTGGACATCCCTGTCTTGTTCCTGACCTTAGGGGGAAAGCTCTCAGATTTTACCCCCTTGAGGATGATATTAGTGTTGAGTCTTTCATGTATGGCTTTTATGATCTCAAGGTATGATCCTTCTATCCCTACTTTCTGGAGGGTTTTTATTGAGAAAGGATGCTATATTTTGTCAAATGTTTTCACAGCATCTATTAAGAGGATCATGTAGTTCCTGTCCTTTCTTTTGTAAATGTCATGATTCACATTGATTGTTTTTGCAGATATTGAACTAGCCCTGGATGCCAGGTATAAAGCCCACTTGCTCATGGTGAATGATTTTTTAATGTACTGTTGGATATGCCAGCATTCTAGTGCTGGACCAAGAGGGCTGAGTTCAGGGCACATGGAACAATGCTGGCCAGGCTTAGTGTTTGGTTTCAAGAGCCTTTCTCCTCTGTGTGCCCAGCTATGGTGGGACCTCAGGACACCGCTCATGCTGCTATTTCTAGGCTTTGTAAATGTCATGGTGATGTTCCACGTTGCATGCTGATGCAGCCTGCCCCACTTCTGGGCCACATGTTTGTAGTGTTCTCAGACCTAGGACTCAGGTCCCTGAGGGGGCCGAACCTTGGCTAGAGTTAGGGTTCCGTCAGAGGGAGTTGCCAGGGCAGAAGTGGCACCCATCCTGTGACCTCCCTGAAGGGCTGAAAGAAGGTGAATGTGCGGGTGTAGGGTTGCTACTAAAGGTAGGGCTAGGGGTCAGATTAGGGTTGGGTATAAGGTTAGGGTTAGGGTTAGGAGTGGATACCAGAAGGCTCCAGGCACTGAACCCCTGGCAGTGCAGTGGTCTCCTTGGAGGGCTGAGGTGAGGGTGCATGGGAGAGCGCCGATTAGCCTTTGGCTTTGGTTTTAAAGGCCGGCCGCCCCTTTGGCCTAGGTTTCAGGTGGACCTCAGCAGCCCCCTCTTGCAGCTCCACCTGGGCATTGGCAATGGCATGGTGGTGTTCCATGTGCCACGCCAGTCATCCTTCACTGCTTCTGGACCCCAGGTCTGCAGTTTTCTCAGGCTGCAGAATTGGGTCCTCAAGGGGAGAGAGCGACTTAGCTAGGGTTAGGGGTGCATCCGGGGGAGTCGCCAGGGTAGAAGCCATACCACTACTGTGATTTTCTTGGAAGGCTGAAAGGAGCACAAAGGCACGAACATGGGTTAGGTGTAGGGTTACAACTAGAGGTAGGGCTAGTTGTCATGTGATGGTTGGGGGTAGCATTAGGGTTAGGGTTATGGTTAACATCAGAGCCCAGGAGACTCCAGGTGCTGAACCCCCAGCAGTGCAGTGGTATCCCTGGAGGTCAGAGGCGAGGGCGAATGGGAGTGGCCTGTCAGACGTAGGCTTTGGCCTCAAAGGCAAGCCTCCTCTTTGGTGTAGGGCATAGGAGGTCCTCAAAAACCCCCTCTTGCAACTTCCTCCGGGCTAAGAAAATAAGATGGTAGGTTCCATGTGCCACGCTGAGTCACCCTGCACCACTTCTGGGTTCCAGGTCCGTGCTTTTCTATGACATGAGATTCGGGGTCCCATGGGAACAGAGCCTAAGCTAGAGTTTGGTATCCCTCCTCAGAGTCGCCAGGACAGAAGAGACACCAGTACTATGGTTTCCCTGGAGGGTTGAAGTGAGGACCATGTATGGGGCCGGGTCAGGTGTAGGGCTGCAGCGGGCCTTACTTACGGGTAGGGCTAGTGTTAGGGATGGATGAAAGGTTGGCGTTAGAATTAGTGTAAGATCCCAGGATGCTCCAGGAACAGATCCACCAGCCGTGCAGTGGTTCATCCAGAGGGCTGAGTTGAGGGCTCATGGGAAGGTGTCGGCTAGGCTTAGTGTTTGCTTTCAAGGGCCGGCCTCCAGTATGGGCTAGGGGAGAGGAGGGCCTCTGGAGCCTCCTTGTGCAGGCCCACATGAATGGGACTGTGGAAGTAGCATGGTGATGTTCCACATGCCACAACGTGTCACCTTGCACTGTCCTGGGCCCCAGGTCCGTGCTTTTCTCAGACCCAGGACTCGGGGCCCCATAAGGACAGATCCTTGGCTAGCCTTAGGGTTTTGTCAAGGGGAGTCAGCAGGGCAGAAGCGACACCAGTTCTGTGATCTCCCTGGGGGTTGACGTGAGGGCCCATGTGAGGGGTTGACTCAGGTGTAGGTTTGCGTTGCGCCTTAGGGGTAGGGCTTGGATTTGGGTTAGGTTTAGAGTTGGGGTTAGGGATAGACTGAGAACCCAGGAAGCTCCAGGACTGGATCCTTCAGCAGTGCAGTGGTCCCCCCAGAGGGCTGAGGTGAAAGTGCCTGGGAAAGTATTATCAGCCAGGCTTAGCATTCGGGTTCAAGAGCCGACCTCCTCTTTGGGCTAGGGTAGATGAGTACCTCTTGAACCCCCACATGCAGCTCCATCTGGGCAGTGGAAAAGGCACTGTGACATCCCATTGTTCACATCAAGTCACAATGAACCAGTTCTTGGTCCTGCTTTTCTCAACCCAGTACTTGGGGCCCCATGGTAACAGAGCCTTGGGTAGGGTTAGGGTTTCGTCAAGTGTAGGCTATTTGGGTGTCTTGGTAAATATAGAAAATGAATGCAAATCCATTTGGCCCTAGGTAGGAGCTGCACAACATCTTCAGAAGCTAAATCATGGATCTGCTTTTCATCAGAATCCTTGTAAACCTGCTGGGAAATGGTCCTGGAGGTGGCGGGGGAGGGGGGCGGGGTGTCAGAAGAAAGCTGAGGCTGACATGGAAGCCTGGTCTTTCTGATGGATTCTGTGTCCAGAAACGTCAAGCAAACATTTCTCCGTTTGACGTGAGATCTCACCAGCTAAGTAAATTCCAAAGGGGGGTTGCATGTTTGGGAGGAACGCTAAGAGGGGCTCTGTCCCATAAGCCTGTGTGAGAACACAGTCAAGACATCAACTGGTTTTATCCCAAGACTGACCAGGTGAATAATCTTCTATGGATGCTTTTCTAGACCCTGGGAAACACTTTTTATACTGTGGTAACAAGAGCTTTGTAATTGCTGCTGACTTATTTAGTGTGTTCAGTCTTTCCCACGTCGTTAAACAATACTGCACAACCAAATTCTTCCATCGAGCTGGCTGCACAAAATACAATGTGGTATCCTGGGACAGAAGAAGAACATAAGAAGAAGAACTAGTGAAATCTAACCAGTATCCCCCGTTTAGCTAATAATAATGCACTAATGCTGATGTCTTAGTTCTGGCAGGTGTACCAGTGATGAAAGATGTTAACATTAGAGGAAAGTGGGTGAGGAGACTACAGAACTCTGGGTGTTATCTCTGCAATTTCCCTGTAAATATAAAACTATTTCAAAATGAAAAGTACTTACATTTTTTAAAAAGTGTACTGCTCACACAAATGAGCTGTGAAACATCAGTCTGGGCTCTCTCCTTTTACCCACACCTTTCAGTCACATAGCCCATCCTCTTGCTTTTAATGTTGATTTTTAAAAGACAGAGACAGAGTGTGAATGGGGGAGAGACAGAGAGAGAGAGAGAGAGAGAGAGAGAGGGAGTGGGGCACAGAATCTGAAGAGGGCTCAAGGCTCCAAACTGTCAGCACAGAGCCCAACATGGGTCTTGAACTCACAAACCACGAGATCATGACCTGAGCTGAAGTAGGAGGCTTAACCAACTGAGTCACCCAAGCACCCTTATGGCTCCCATCCTTAAGATGAAAGGGAGCCTGTTTCCTCTGCACTCCCCAAAAGCATGGGGCGCGTCCCTGGCAGGCTGAGAGGATGGGGTGCAGGAGACAGACGCACATTCATAGAACTTGAGGACAAAATGTGCTGTCAGAAGGAAACCAGAATTATACAGAAGCTGAGGAGCATTTGTGAAAAGTCACTATCTTATCTCAATCTACATCCTGTTCATCACAGAAGTCGAGGCCCTTTGGATTATCACACTAAATATTTTAGGCAATGTCACGGAATGCCTAGAAATAACATGAACAGCATCTGCTGCAGAATATTCATCTTCAGATACGAAGGAAAGTCTTGCATCTCACAGGCAAAGTCAACCTTAGGGAATTTAGAAAGGAAGCTGACAACACTTCCCCACATTGAAGTTCTCTCCTCGCCCACCCCAGTGTGCCTTTACCCTAGTCCGTGTCCTTCTAAATATCCCGATTTCTGCAGATTTTTTATTTTATTAGCTTGAACAAAGCATAATGGAAAGTTCAGAAAGGGGTCTGGCATTAGTATTAAGATGAGGAGAGAGGGACACCTGGGTGGCTCAGTCAGTTAAGTGTCCGACTTTCACTCAGGTTATGATCCTGTGGTTCGTGGGTTCGAGCCCCACATCAGACTCTGTGCTGACAGCTCAGAGCCTGCAGCCTGCTGCAGAGTCTGTGTCTCCTCTCTCTCTGCCCCTCTCAAAAATTATTAAACATTAAGAAAACAGATGAGAAAAGAGAAATAGACGGAGAGGAGGTATTCTCTGAAAGCTATGTGAGGGGCTCACTGAATAGAGATAAAAATGGCATTCAAGTTTGGGTTATCAAACTCCCAGTCAAATCTGGGAACCTGAATGTTCAGTGAAGAATACTCCAACAATGGCATGATGTGCCCCATCTTGGTGTATCACAAATGGATGCATCTTTCTTTCATTTTTCGTAATTGTAAATCTTCGTTGCTCAAAATGTCCAGAGAAGGGTTCAATTCCCAATAGGTGCATTCTAATTCTGGCACCAAGAGCTGATCTAACTTCTCCGTTGGAATGGATTCCTTCTCTCCTAGTTCTCTATAGGTCAAAATGGGCTCTGGTGACTGCCTGGCCTCTTGAACCCCTAATAATTGATAAATATCATTGAGGCCAATCCTCTCCAAGAACTCCCAAAATCATTCCGTCTTCTGAACCTGTGAATTTTCCCTGTGTCTACAATATGTAAATAGCTCTTGTGAATCAAAAAGATAAAATCACTACAAGGAAGGCCATCTTTACTACCAACTACTAAGTTAATTGTAAACATTAATCTGATTAAGGGGCCCCTGGGTGGCTCAATTGGTTAAGCATCTGACTATTGGTTTTGGCTTAGGTCATGATCTCAGAGTTTGTGAGTTTGAGCCCCTCATCAGGCTCTGTACTGACTGAGTGGAGCCTGCTTGGGATTCTTTTTCTGCCCCTCCCCTGCTCCCTCTGTTGCTCTCTCAAAAATAAATGAATTAAAATTTTTTTTAACAAAATTAAACCGATGAATGTAAACCTGTGGAAGAGTTATATGCTTCTTATCTTTCCAGATGTTCCCAAAAATCCTAGGAAATAAGGACCGGATCAACCCAGCAGCACTGTATGAAATCGATAGCTTCTAAGACCGCAGTAAGTGCCTGTATCCACCTGGAATTCTCTTCTGTCATCCACCAGGAACGCGCTGGTGTACATCTACCCAGTAGACTATCACAAGGCATTTTTTAATTGGTATAAATATCTCTGGTTACTGAGACTCAGACACAGACCAAGAGCAGGAATCACAAATAAACCACGTTAGTCTGTCACAAGAGACTTCTGAATTCCTCAGTGCCTGGACACCCATCTCCGAGCAGTAATTTGGTTTCAGTACAACTTTACACAGACCTCCCTCATTTAAACAAGACTCATGAGTGTTCCTTGCCCTCTGGCCTGATGCAATGATGGAAGGTGGGTGACTTCAATGAGTTTGTCGTTCCGATTGAGAGTTGATTCAAAAATCATCTTAAAGCTTATAACTTCACATGAGTACCTTGTTAGCAGTCCCCTGGGACAGCTACGGACTCAACACCATTTCACTTTTGTCTACTCCAAGATCACATTCTCTCACACGTGACGTCCGGACCCGCATACCGCTAGGTTCCATGTACTTCCCAGTGACGTCTGAAAGGGAATGTGCTCATTGCCATCAGAGCCGGACTGGGACGCAGCAACGGCCGTTTCAGAGTTGATGCAGCTTACTGTATCCTTCAGGGTTGCGAGATTTGGTCATAAAACTTCCAAATGCTGATGTATTTCGCTCTAAAATGTGGCTGTTCCTCGTGTTCTATGGCCTGATTCATAAATAAATAATGCCAAATCATTGAATACATTGAAACCTAAGACAGTCTGTTTGGTAGCCCATTGCCAAACCATGAAAACATTGACTTGATAAGTATGTGGCAACATCTCTAAGGCTGTGGAAAATTATTACAAGGCAGGATCGGAGAATCTACATCGCCTGTGTCAAACACCACAGATTTATTCCTCTATGCATCAGGCATAAAAATGTGTAGCCAAACAGTCAGAAGTGATGATTCAGCAAATAAAATGTCAATGCAACTCCTGTAGTGGGACTTCAGCAAAGGTGACCGGACTATAAAATGTGCCGTGAGGGAACTTTCTGGAGTGGTGGTTACACAGGTACAGGAAAAGCTCCTCAAACCACACTTAAAACTTCAAGGCCTACAAAGCCCAAAGAGAAGTAACCTGCCATGAAAAAGAAATTACAGAGATTTCTCCATGGCCAACAAGATGTGCCCGCATGGGCATCTCCAACCTGGGAGCTGGTTGAAGCCAGAGGGTAACGGTAGATGTGCAGGAAAAAGGGGAAGCAGGAAGAAGAGAGAAAAGGCAAAAGAAGGGAAGACAATTTATCATTGATGCCACTTCTTTAAAAGGGACTCCATCTCTTCTGAATTATGTTTAAAAAACACACAGGACGTTGTGCTGTGTAATTTGGCACTTGGATTTCTGATTCTGTTGGAAGGTGGGTGAAATAATGACATGTGTTCCCTACTGGCTTGGAGTGTAGGGAGTTCCAAACATGCACTCCTGCCTCCAAGTTCATTTCTCCTCAATGTCTCCTCCAAAGGTGACGGCCCTGCCAGCAGCCGTCACAGGAAGCGTTCCTGGTCATGATCTTACAGTGGCTCCTTAACACATGTGTTGCCACGTGCAGAACAGCAAGCACTTCTTTGTGAACGGAGAACGTGGAAGTTCCGCATGTGTCCGCTCAAACGCCGTGCAGCCTAGTGGTCAAGGACCTGTGCTCTGGCCATGGACTCTCTAAGTTTGAAATTCGACTCCTCTTGCCAGGGCCTTGTTCATCCTCAGGGAAAATGCTCTGTGCCTCTTCAAAGGCACACTGTCATGTAAAGCCCGCCTCACTGGGGCAGGACCTGAAATGCAATGAGAATTTACACCCAAGCTGCAAAACAACAGGCAGGACAAGGGTTCTTTAATATCGCCCAGGCCAACACGTTGCAAGGCATTCGATGTGGCCGCACCTGGGTCTTCTCTCCTACTCTGAACCTGTCACCCTCTGCTGCTTAACTCTGAAGGAGTTTGGAGACTGGACAAATGTCACACAGATAAAAAGATAAAACAGAGCAAGGGCTAGATACTGAGTTTCAGACCACAGCATTCACTCCTTTGGCAGATAAGGGGTAGAAAATTCCAATAATAAGGCTGATGGCAAAGGGGTAAACTTTGCTGAGCAATGACCATAAAGAGGTCCTGTGCTAAGGGCCTCCCAAGCCCAGTGTCGGTGAGGACATAGGGATCATCATGGACTCATTTTACAGACAAGAATCTAAAACTCAGAGAGGTGGAGTAACTTTCCCAAGGTCACACAACTCGTAAGCGGCCGGGCTGGATGGAGTCTCTGGCCACCTGACTTGAGGTCGGCCCGGCTGCATCTCCAGGGGCTGCAGGGACCAGCACTAAGTGAACGGGGTGGGGGTGGAGATGGAGGCAAACCTGAGAGCTTCCTAAAGAGGAAAGTCACCACTGGGTGGCCACCAACAGCTTCCCAGGGAAAATTCACATCCGGTGTTGTTGGAACTACCAGTTTCTCAAGAGAAGACAAAAATCTGGATTTCTATGTGAAATCTCCTTGGTTCTAAGTTGGTTTTAAAACACAATATAGAACAGAGACTGCAGAAATTTCACAGCCAGATGCAGTGAGCCTTGATTGGATCTGAGTTCAGAAGCCCAATCTCCAGAGGACATTTCAGGCATGACGGGGAGAATGTTACCGTGAATGTCTGTTTGATGGTATTGCAGAATCTCTGTCCTTCTTCCTGAGTGTGATCCTGGGATTGTGTTGTGTGGGAGAAGCTTCTTGTTCTTAGAGGATCCACGCTAAATATTTAGGGATGAGGTGCCATGTCGGCAATTTGTTTTCAAAAGTTTCAGCCAAGAAACAAAGGAAAAAGAAAGAGAGAAAATGAAAATATAGTGTGTAATGAAGCAAAGAGGACAAAATACTAATAATTGTGTGGCCTAGATCATTGGGGGTGGCTCTACCCCGGAGGACATGTGGCTATGACTGAGGACATTCTTTTGTAACGGTCACAGCTGGGTTGTGAGCCGGGTGCTACTGGCGCCTGACGGGTGGAGGCGGACCATGCGGCCAGACACCCTCCAATGCACAGAACAGACCCCCACAGCCAAAAATGAGCCCGCCCCAAATGATGGCAGGCATACCAGAAGTGACAAACCCAAAAGGCATTTTTATCCTTCTTTTGAGGCTTTTTTTGGCATGTGTAAAATGTTTCACAGTTAAAAAAAAAAAAAAGAGAGGGAGAAACTTAAAAATTAACGTAAGAATACATAAATAGCAATACCTTGCAGACCAAACAAAACATGTCTGCGTGGTTGGGTAACCACAGCCGGTCACTGTGTGCAGTCACTTGTTTTGATACAAAGTGGCTGGATGGACCTGCTGTGGCTGGAGGGTCTCTGAGGTTCTTCCAAGATCGTGGGCAAAACCCAGCCGCTCCCAGAATTCCTGACTTTCTTCTGTTTTCAGATCCCAGTTGGCCCAGAAGGGAGCAGGCGACATGCCCAGGACTCTGGGTCTGAAAACGGCCATCATGGAGGCCTCTTCTGGGATCCCACAAGTGCACGGGGCACCAGGAGCAGCTGGTGACTGTGGGGGGTGGTTTCTGATGAAATGAGTATGAACCCCTTATTTCAGTGACCCGCACAGCCCAGGACAAAATAAATTAAGAGGCTGTGACTGAGACATTAATTTCACCCGGAAGCTCTCAGGTGGCTGGGTGTACCCCACCCAGGTACCCCCTGACCTGTGGCTGGGACTTGACACGAGTAACTGTATACGCAGTGCTACATGCATCTGGACAATCCTTGGGGCAGCCCCCAGCACCACAAATACACAAGCAGAAACACGTGCAGAAAACACACATCCAAATGCAAATAAGAGAGTGGAATTGAATTAATGCATCCATCCCCAAGACTGTAAAATAGTCCAAGTTCAAGAACAGTCTTCCTCAAGGAGACAAGGCCATTTTTGACAAGCCATTCAGGGGGGCTGTTACATGCGGATTTCTGGGGCTCATCCTAGACCTTTACTGAGCCAGAATCTTTCCAGACAGAACACAAGAACGCAGTTTAGGAAGCACCCCCACCCCCACCCCGCAATGCTCACTCAGGCTGAAAACACAGTCGAAACCAGGAGGCTGAGTCTGCAGTTTTATACCTGTGTGACCTTGGAGAAGCCCCCCGAGTTGTGATTTTCTCATCTCTAAGTGGGAATTGATAGTACCTGTCTCCTAAATTGGTAGTGCACACTAAAGGAGTATTTACACACACATGCTTGTGAGTACACACACACACACACACACACACACACACACACACACACACACACACACACCCTAGCATGGTGCCTGCCAAATGTTCCTTCCTTTTCTGTAACAGTGATTGGCCACACACTGGAAAGGCTAGAGAGCTTTCCAGAAGTACAGAGACTCAGCAATCCTAGAGATTCTGACCTAAGTTGTAGTGGGCTCGGTCCCTAGCAATAGGATATTTTTTTTTTTTTAAAGCACTCCACGTGGTCCTAAACAGCAGCTGGGGGTGAAAACCACATGGTGTAAACTGCCAATAAAAATCAACTATCCTTTCTCTTCAAGAGAATGTACTTCCACTGCATTCTGGAATCCCCGAAATGTGTACAAGGCCTCATGTCTAGGCTCTGCTATCAGAGGACTAGGTGCCCCAAGATTCCAACCCCAAGCAGCCCTTTTGTGGTCTGTGCAGAAGTGGCTGCAACCAACGAAGCTGGGGAAATTCCTTTTCTCCAGAGCTGCAAGGCAGCAGGACAGGAAGGGGTGTCCCCCCTGGGCCCCTAGGTCAGTGGTGGAGTGCTTACTTACTGTCTCAGCAGGGTCCCCAGATCACACAGGGCCTGGAGATCACACACCACTTTCTCCCCCACCGCTGGCCTAAATGAGCTTCCTACCCTTAGCCCGGCTCGCTGGCCCTGGCCCACCTCTACTTCTGCCTTTCCTACCCTCCTCCACCCGCCCCCCCAAAACACCCAGGAGGGTCCTGTGAGCGCGGGTTTGCAAGCAGAAGGCTCGGTGGTTACTATAGCAGAGGAATTAACCCAAATATGCAGGGCAGCCGACCGCTCCCGGGGTGACACTGTCGATCCCGGGGTGACACCTGCCACCTGCCGCAGTCGTGCCTCGGTGTGCTTCCTTCACCTTAACACAGACCGTGGGAAGCTGCAGAGACCGGTGGGGACTGAGCGGAAATGAAACTCGGTCTGTGGGGCAGGTGACAGGGTATCTTGAAGACGCAGGAGGTGGGCGGGGCCAGCGTATTACTCTGAGTTGGTCAGGGCTTCCTGAATCCCCTTGAAGCTTACTTGTGTGCCTCAAGACCCCGACGTCCACCCACACCTCCCTCCTGACCCAGCTAAGGGGAACTTCCTCACCTCTTGCCCCAAATCCCTCCCCTCTGGGAAAAAAATCATCTATACTCTGTATAAATAGAAAATAATTACAAGTGAGGTGGTAATGTTTCTTCGCCTATTTTTGGTGGGTCTCTTTGTTCAGATTTTTATAGGCGGGCGCAGGGAGCGTAGCACGCGCATCTACACGAACACACATGGGCCCCCACCGGAAGTGTGGGGAGAGTGCGTGTGTGTATGTTGGGGGGAACACATGTCCACCACCTGCTGCCAACACTAGCAAGAAGATTGAGCTAGCAAGCTAGCTAGCGCCCAGCCATCCAGCTGTTCCAAGACTGCCAGTTACTCTTCAGCTTGCTCGCCCAGACCTCCCACCAACCCTGGCCTCGGTCAGCTCTCCGGGGGCTGCGTCGCAGTGTCTGCGTCCTCTGCCTCTAAAGTTACTGGGTTGTGCGAATCGAGTGAGACACTTTTTAAAAATCGAAAGGAAAACAGCTCCATCAATCCCCAAATGCCTTCTCCCATCTGCTGCGACTTGCGGTCACTGGGACTCGCATAATGAGTAAGACAACCAGGCTAGTTGAAGAATCAGGGGAGGGGAGAGCGGGGCAGGGCGGCTCCCGCCATGGAGGCCACGCCTACCCCAGCAACCCGCTAATCGCGCGGGGAGGGGGCGGGGGGTGCGGGGGGAGGGGGGAGAGACCCTGGCCCCCAGCAGGGAGAGGTGGCCACAGGCTAAAGAGGTGAAGGGTCCGGTGGCGGGGAAGCAACCAAGATCCCAATTCCAGGGACTTGGCAGCTCAGGGAGCGGCGGCTGTTGGAGGCAAGACTTCTGTTCTCGCCCTCCCCACTCCCTCACCTCCCTCGCCTCTTTTGCGCTAGCCTTAAGAGTTGCAGGCGGGACACACTCCTCACCTCGCTCATACAAGCAGCGGGCTCACAAAGGCTCCCCTTCCCTTTAGGTCACCTGCTCTGTTTGCCTAGAAGCTAGGATCTGGAATCCGAGAAGTAGACCCCTCCCCCAAACCCAAGACTCCGGGGCCAGTGCTCCCGGGCTGTGGGTCTCAGATCGGCTTAATCCTAGGCGGGAGGGGACGGCGAGAGGGTGAAGGGGTAGAGACCACCTGTCACATACACACACGCGCTCAAATCCACACCCAGGGCCCCCTCTCTGCGCTGGGAGCCAAAGTTGGCTTCCCGGGAAACCTACCCCAGCGAGACGGGGGCGGGGGAGGAAGCGCCATTGACCCTGGAAGGGTGGAGGGGGAGAGGAGGGAGAGCGGCGCCTGGAGTGGAGGCGGCAGGGTGGGTGGGTAGGAGGCAGGCCACCGGGACACGTGCTCCCTTTGCTGACGGGGCGCTTTCTCCAGCCCCAGCTTGGTGAAGATACCTACAAGCACCACGACGGCCACCACCCCGCAGATGACCTAAACGATCAGACTGGTCTTGACCTTCGTGAGGTCGTGCAGGGGGTCGTCCTTGCGCGCGGGGTGGGGGTGGGGGCTTGCCGGTGTTGAGCTACAGCGGAGTGTCATAGTTGGTGCCTGTGCTCTGATTTAGTCGCCGCTTCTTAACTGTGCAGCAGAACCAGAAGGCACACCTCGCACAGCAGAAGATGAAGTCGCCGGAGCCGCAATTGAGCGGCGGATCCCACAGGTCCATGACACCAAAGTAGCCCTAGCGGAAGTCCGGGGTGGGCGCCCGGATGGGGGTGTGTATCCGAGACCCCCGCGCCCTCGCCGGCCTCTCCGGAGGAAGTCTCGGAACTGTAGCCCCGCGCCGGCACCACCACACCGGCCAGCTGCCACGGCCCCGATCACTCCTGCGCCCCGCACACGCGTGCGCGCAGCTCGGTGGGCAAGCGGCGGAAGAACAGCCGAAGGACTCAGCGCATCGTGTCTCTCAACCCGGGCTCCGGCCGCCGGCCGCCGCTGGAGCCGTTGCTGCCGGCTGTCGAGGCGCAGCCGATGCTGCCGAGGCTGCTGCCAGGGGCTGCGAGCCATCGCCGGCAGCAAATGCAGGGAGCCGCGCGGGGCAGTCGTGGTCGGCTGCCTCTGCTCTGCTCAGCCCGCGTTCGCCTCCAGCGCCCAGCGCGCCCAGGGTCCGCCGGGTGGAGCGCGTCTGGCCGGGTCGGGGAGGATGAGCGAGGACTAGTGCCGGGTGCAGAGCCGCGGGCTAGGGGTGGAGTAGGGGGCCGGAGAGCAGAGGGGAGTGGGTCTGTCCGCGCCTCGCCTTGGCTGGCCGCTCCGGACTCGCCGCCCTGCGCCGGCTCGCAGGGTCCCTCTCACCTGTCCAGCTCGCCGAGGGCGCTGGAGAGAGCTAAGCAGCGCTTGTGGACTGAAGGGAGGGCAGGAGGAAAGGGGGAGGCGAAGGGAGCGGACTGAGGAGGAAGCCCGCGAGCTCCGGAGGGGCGGGGCGCGGAACAGGTGACTCGGGCGGGCGGCGGGGAAAAGTTGGGGAGCGGGCGGAGCCGAGCTAGGCTGGCGGGCGGGGATGTAGGGGCTCCGGCAGCCACCTGGGCTGCAGGCACCGCTCGGGTTTCGGGCCACGTGGAGTACGGCTCCGGGACCTCCCGCGCCCTCTCCGGGCTGGAGGAGCGACTCAGACCTGCTCCCCGAGCAGAGGCGGCCCCGGCCCTGGCTTTTTCGGGTGTGCGTGCCCAGGAGTTGCGGCTGGAATCTGACCTCCAGGGAAGGGGAGACTCGCAAGGGTTAGTGACAGACCCAGTGGCTTCCAGTCCATGGCAGACGGGGGCACAATCTCATCAAGGTCGCCCCTCCGTGGTGCATGGGGCCGCCTCGCCCTTTTCTCCCCCTGACCCTGACCCCCGGGCAGGCCCGCATCCCGGTGTTTCTACTCGCTGGGACTTGCCCAGGACCAAGGCTTAGCTAGGAAGGCGGGATGGCAAGCCACTGGCACCGGGATAAGCAGCGCCGGGAGAGGGCCAGGGGATGAACTGAATCAAAGAATCTCGGGGTAGGGAGAGGCAGCAGACCTGGCCGAAGCAGGGGCAAGTCCCACTTCCCCGAAGGTCTTTCCTTGGGACTCTTCGAAGCCCCAGGACCTGCCATTTTCTGCCCCTCCAGGACCTCGCGGCGTTCCCTGCGTTCCCCAGGCGGGCACACCGTGGCGCCGCCACTGCTCCCCCAGCTCTGGGGCAGCGCAAGGCCTGGACCCCGAGCCTCGGCCACCCTCCCGCGCCTGGAGCCCGCGCGGTCTCCGGAGACGGCTGGCCTCTGTGCTTCCCGGAGTCCCCCAGACATCCTCGCCCGATGTGGCGCAGTCCCGCCCTGCTTCCTTGGCCTCCGGCCGCCCGTCGCCCCGCAGCATTTCCAAATCTGCCCTTTCCACTCAGCCATCCATCGGCCCTCTCTCATTTCTCCCACTTCTTTCCTCTGCTTGAATTTGACACCAGTAGCCCCTCCAACAGGATTTGTACCAAAGCTGCTACCCTGAATCTAGATCTCCACACGCCACCCTGTGTTGTGTTGTTTTCATTACATTAACTAAGTATACACTTTGCAGGTGGCTGGGCCATTTGCAGGGAAATGATGTCTCCACCACCTCCATCCTCTACTGGGCTTCAATCAGGGGCATTTTCAAAGCACCACGAAATTGGGCCACATATAGAATAACATAGTGCATCCCTTTTACTAAAAAGCATAGTGGGGAGGTGGTTATTGGACTCTACTGCAAGTTTTCTCAGACTGACAGGGAGCTTGGCTAGTTACGCCTTCTCTTGGAAGAGTGTCACCTACTGTCTTCCGAAAGACTAGCATAGAATGACCCAGTTCCAAAAAAGGAACCAGGAGGACACCGATATAGCATGTCCAGGAGTATGCCAGCCCTGGGGGACTCGTGGAGTTACGGGCTGTATTTTGTTCCAAACCCACCCGGACAAGGTGTGAGATTGTTTCGTCTACATTCACAGATCCATTGGAATGAGATTCCCAAAAGAGGGTAGTGTGGTATGTCTGTCGACCCTCAGCCACCACCACTGTGTGAACCTCTACAAACACAGGCATTGGTGTGTGAGAACTCGTGATAGCTGACACTTAGGTGATGCTTACAACACAGCCCCTAAGCTTGCCTTTTCTAAAATCCCCTCCTCACAGATGCTCAAAGCAGTGCCTAGTGGCTTGCACAGTCTGGAAATAGTTGCTAAACCACTTGAGTGACTGTTCTCCTTTAAGTCTAGGTGATATTACCAGCCCCACACCACAGACGCAGAGACTGAGGCCCAAAGCAATTAACCAGTTGCTCACAGTAGCGCAGCCAGGAACACTACACAACCGGCATCTGACCCAAGAAATGTGACTCCTGGGTCTGTGTTCTAACCGTTGCAGGTAGTGCCTTCCTCAAATGGGCCGCCAGACTCCCTGTCTATCTGACACTGTATTATAGAGTTGGGTTTTGCCCGCCTGCACACATTGAAACTAAGCCCCAAAGCAGAAAGAGACCTTGACTACTGCAGTATCTCCCAGCACCTACAACAGTGAGAAGCATGAGAAACACTAAAAAATATTTACAGGCTGTTTTGATTAACTTACCAAGCTCTCGTACACAAGGCCGTTGGTGTTAACCCACCGTAGGAAAGGAACGCGCACGGCAGGGACAGACCATGGAGTTTCCGCTGTCGGGACCAGGGATGGGGATATTTCTAGGCACTGAATCAGAATGGGAAAGGACTGTTCCAGCAGACCTGCCAAGGGCCAGGAAGCTGAGCTCTGAGAGGTTAAGAACTTTGTCCCAAGGCCACATGGTCAGCAAATGGGAAAGCCAGGGCTGGGTGCAGAATACCAGACTCCAGGGGCGCCTGGGTGGCTCAGTCAGGTAAGCGGCCGACTTTGGCCCCTGTCATGATCTCATGGTTTGTGAGCCCCATGTCAGGCTCTGTGCTGGAGCCTGCTTCAGATTCTGTGTCTCCCTCTCTCTATCCCTCCCCTGCTCACGCTCTGTCTCTCTGCCTTTCAAAAGTTAATAAACATTAAAAAAAAATACCAGACGCCTAATGTCTGCTTTCCTGTCTGCCCACCCCCACCGCACCCCACCAAGGAGCCTCCCAGCAAGCCTGGGGGCTGGGAGCCTCGGTCAGGGTCCTGGTGGAAGAATAGATCACAGACACTTTCCCGCAAGAGTTTGGGGTGTTCAGACAATTCTAAATCAGATTTTAAAAAAGAAAAATGACAAAATTTAAACAGAAAAGTCCATTTTAGAATCTGTCTCCAATCTCTAAATGTATTGTCTGTCACCAGGATATTGCCATCAGGTCCTCAGAGGAGACTGGCTCTGGCTTTAACGAACAGAGACCGCACCCTGTTGACCACGAGGAGCCTGCAGGGAGCCTGCATCAGAAGACCTGACAGACCCAGCCTTCGTGGCTTATTTGCCAGACCCCAAAGTTTAAACCTTCTACTCCTGTGAGCTTCACCCCAACCAAATTCCCTTGCTTTTCCTGCCTGCCCCTCTCGAATCTTGCCCACACCTGTTTCCCGAGCCTTTGACAAAATGTACAAGAAGGGGAAATCAGGTTCATTTTACTCTTTAAAGGAAGAAAGCCACTTTCCTCTGGGCATGTCAATTCCGAAAATAGAGGCACTGCCTCCTAATAGACGTGCGGTTTTTGAGAACACGTTCCCATGCAGAACACGTGGTTGAGAAAGCATTGTTTTCAGGTTCCTGGAAGGGAGGAGTGCAGTGTGTGTTGGGGTGAGAATGTGGTTATTAGCTTCCACATCGAAACACCTGTCAAGTTCATGGAGCTGAAAAGTCATCCTCAAAGCCGCCCCTCGCCACTACCCAAATGAATTCATGCAAATGTGTTGTAATAAAAATGCAGCTCTTAACGAAGGTGCTTTCAATGAAAGAGATGATGACATTATTATTTATAACACAGGCACTTTTAATATCTAAAGAAGAATCTTCTTGCTCTAGGCTTACTTATGTCAGTTTGCAGCACAGTTTGCAAGGAGCCGGCAACCATACTCCCCAACATTTAGGGGGGAGGAGCCATGTTACAGAGGAGGATTCCCCACAGGGCTTGGAACCTGTGTGTATCTATATGCAACTCTGCAAGTTAGACTCTGTGTGTTGTGGCCCTCACCAGAAGGCGGGAGGCCTTGATTGTTAATAGTCCTCATCAGGTGGCTTTTAGGGTTTCAGAAAGCTTTCTTAGCAACTGTTAGCCTTGAGAAAAAAGAACAGAGGTGACACAGAGGGCTGTTGGGTGGAAACTGTAAGAGGGGCTGAGGGGAGGGAGGGGAGATCAACACTGGACGCCCTCCCCCCCCATACAGAGGGCAAGGAGAGACCAAAGAAGGAGGCAGGTGTCTCCAGATGGGTGGGTGGTGGGGTAATAAGCAAGGGAACTTACAAGGCCCGCCCTGGGCCCAGCAAGACAGGTGGATCGCTGCACCTGCCTGCCAGAATCTGACATGTCTATATTGCACAGAGCCCGCAGTGGGTCCAGATGGTTTCCACAGCACTTTGCTCTCTCAAAGCTGTGTCCTTGAAGCAGACTAGTAGTGCCTCAACAGGGGCCGAATATACGTGGCAAGGACAAGGAGGGGGTGACGAGCCTCGATTGCTCACCTCTAGCTCGGGGTCAACTAGAGGTCACGACACCTTGATGACTTTCTCCGACAGAAGCCAATTGTGGCTAGCACCTTGCCACACCAGAGCAACACTCTGATTTGATACATTTTATTCTCTTGTTCTGAAAAGACAAAGGAAAGTACAGGGGAAGTGAAGTGGGTCTAAAGTTTGGTTACCCCAGACTACAAGTAGTAGGTGAGATGGTTTTTGGTGGTACCCAATATGTTTTATAATAATTTTATATTTATTTTAATGTGTGTCAGAAAAAAATAATGACACGTCAAACACTTGGCTTCATGGGCAGAAACATTTAAGATGCACATCAATCCAAAGTCCATCTAAGAAGAAGAATAAATACATTATTGTTGTTTATTAATAAAATACAAATAAAGAAAATAAGATGAAGTGTCTGGTGTTTAGGAACCGTGGGTTTTGGTATGAGGACCGGGTTTCTCAGCTTCAATGTGATCAACATCTTTTCAATGTTTAGTTTTTAGTTTGGAGAGAGATACACAGAGTGAGCAGAGGAAGGGCAGAGAGTGGAAGAGACAGAATCTGAGGCAGGCTCCAGGCTCTGAGCTGCCAGTGCAGCCCCTGACGTGGGGCTCGAACTCAACCGGCGGAGCCGCCCAGTGGTTCCGTGCTATTGACACTTTTGCCCCAGTGCTATTGCCATTTTAGAGTGAGTCATCCTGCGACGTGGGAGGGGAGGGCCGGCTGGGGGGCTGTCCCGTGTATCATAGAAGGTCCAGCAGCAGCCCTGGACTCTGCCCACTAGATGCAGCAGCACCTCGCAGTGCCGCAACTGGCCACTGTTGACAAGCAGACACTGCGAAATCGACTGACAACTGCTGACTCTCGCCTATGCTTAAACCCTAGTTCTTTCTCATATGAGGCTTATGACCTCAAATGAGTCACTTAACCTCTCTAGCCCTCAGTTTCCCCATTATAAGATGTAGATATGAATGCTGCTTTTCTGGGCCACTGGGGGGATTTAGTCAATTAAGTCTCTCTGACTCTTGATTTTGGCTCAGATCATGATCTCATGGTTCATGGGTTCAAGCCCCATGTGACAGTGCAGAGCCTGCTTGGAATTCTTTCTCTCCGCTCCTCCCCCATGATCTCTCTCTCTCTCTCTCTCTCTCTGCCTCTTCCTCACTCACATGTGCACTCTTTCTCTCAACATAAGTGAATAAACTTGAAAAAAAAGACCTTTCCCCTCTGAAGTCATGAAAATATTGTCTACGATTTCTTCTAATATTCTTATAATGTTATTTTATTTTTATTTTTGTTTTTTTTCTGTTTATTTATTTATTTTTTTAACATATGCAATTATTTTCCATCATTTACACTACAGTAGTTACAATTACTTCTATTTCATGTAATTAGACTTATACAGCAATTAGAAGGTTAAGGAACAACGAGTTAATCACCTAATTTCAGAGCTATCTGAAGTGGCAATCGTTATATAGCAGCTTATCTATGATACATTCAAGATACATGATACAATTTATTACTTGTTCATAAGCTAAAACACAGCCTGCTTAATACCTTTCCTTAAATTCCACCTCTATACTACAATATACTTGAGGTCCATGCAAAATATAATGTTATTTTAAAAAGCTTGTAGATCTTTAAGCTGTTTTGGAATTTATATTTGTTTATATATTCATTTTTTTCCACATGAAACACCATCCACCCCAACAAAATAAACTCTTCAAAGTTTACTTAAGAATTTTCAAAAACCTGGAATTGCATTGAATTTGTAGGATACTTTTGGAGTGGCCTCTGGATTCTTTCCTACACTCAGCTGTCATGAGCGGTTTATTCCCTGGATTAGTCAGTGGTAGTGAGTTCTGGAACCACATGGGCTGCGGTGACCTCTTCTCTGAGATGTGGCACACTGTGAAACAACTTTGGAATGGAATTTTTGTTTTTTAACTATGGAAAATTCCACCTTCATGCTGTCACTCTCTAGTTCTACAGTTATTGAATACTGTTCTTAACTAGATTAGGTATATAATGAGGGGTAAGGTTTATTTCCAAGGCCTCTGGAGCTTACTGTCTAATGGCAGAGACAGATACGTGAACATGGTTTGTAAACTCAGTAAGTACACCCTGGAATCCTCCAGAATGGCACCCAACACGATGGAAGTATGGATGAGGAGGTCAGGTCAGGCTTCTTGGGGCAGTGACCCGTGGGAAAATCTTCAAGGGGTGACTGGAGTTAGCTGACTGAAGGGTGGTGCTTGAGAGGGATCAGGGAACAAAGTACGAACACATGAGCGGTTAGGAGAGGAAGAAGTGCCTCGTCTCTAAGCGCATATTCTAGGATCTAAACCATGTGTGGGGCTGGCTAGGGGGCCATATCCCGACTACAGAGGTCCTGCTTACACACCATACCGAGAATTTGGCGTTTGTCCTCTGGGCAGTCGGGAGTCACTCAAGGTTCTAAGGAATAGAGAGAGGGTGTCGGGCAGATTTTCGTGTACAAAAGATTACCTTGTGGCTCTTTGAAAGGTGGATTTGAACGGCTGAGATCGGGGCGGGGAGACCAGTCGGGAGGCTCTTGGCAAGGATAGTGGCGGGAGTGAGATAATGGGGACCGGAAGAAGGAAGGAGAAGAGACTCATGAGAAATATTTAGGAGGAAAGAAAAGCAGGGCTTGGTGATTTTGTTTTCGAGGAGAAAGCAAGGAAAAGTTGGCACCTGGATGAGAGGTTAGGTGACTGGCTGGGTGACCGGGGTGGGGCTTGGAGGCCGAGGGGCTGTGGGATAGTAAGTCAGAATTTAGATGAATTTCACTTCTCTGTGGGATCCACAAGGGGAGATGTCCGACTGGCAGCTGATTGGGATGTGCTGGAGGATGTCCACCACGTCCTGATTTGGGAGCCGTGAGCGTGTTGGCAGTAGTTTAAATAATGAGAAGGGGATAGAAGAACCAAGGGATGCAGGGCGCCTGGGGGGCTCAGTCGGTTAAGCTTCTGACTTCGGCTCGTGTCATGATCTCACAGCTTGTGAGTTCGAGCCCCACGTCGGGCTCTGTGCCGACAGCTCAGAGCCTGGAGCCTGCTTCGGATTCTGTGTCTCTTTTCTCTCTGCCCCTCCCCGCCTCAAGCTCTGTCTCTCTCTGTTTCAAAAATAAATAAACATTAAAAAAGAATAGGGGCACTTGGGTGGCCCAGTCAGTTGAGCATCTGGCTTTGGCTCAGGTCATGATCTCAGTCTTTGGGTTCAAGCCTTGCATCAGGCTCTGTGCTGACAGCTCAGAGCCTGAAGCTTGTCTTCGGATTCTGTGTCTCCCTCTCTCTGACCCTCCCCTCCCTCACGCTCTCTCTCTCTCTCAAAAATAAAGAAATAAATAAAACCTTTAAAAGAAGAAGAAGAAAAACAACAACAACAACAACAACCAAGGGACTCTTGCAGATTAGTAGGGGAAGGAAGCCAAAGCTCAGGCCTTGAGGGCCACGGCATTTAGTGGATGAGTAGTAATGGCAGTAACTCACATATAGTGAATGGTTAGTATATTTTACATGGATTAGTTCTTGTAAGATTTTATTTTTAGGGTTTTATTTATTTATTTTGACAGAGAGAGAGAGAGAGAGAGAGAGAGAGAGCGCGAGCACAAATGGGGGAGGGGCAGAGAGAGAATCCCAACCAGGCTCGCACTGTCAACGGAGAGCCTGTGCGGGGTTCAATCTCAGAACCCTGAGATCATGGCCTGAGCCGAAATCAAGAGTCAGACCTTTAACCAACTGAGCCATCCAGGTGTCCCTTTAAGATTTTATTTTTAAATCATCTCTACATCCAACGTTGAGGTTCCAACTCAACCCTGAGATGGAGAGTGGTGCGCTCTACTGAGCGAGCCAGCCATGGATTAGTTATAATTTGCGCGGCAATGCCAGGGAAACGAACCATCATGGTCCCGGTGTGTGGGGCCCAGGAGGACTGTGGCCCCAGCACCCTCCCACGGCGAGCGGGGTCAGAAGGTCCGGCTCCAGAGCCCACACCCTCTGGAGCCATGCCCCACTGCCCGGGACCGAAGCGGAGGGCGAAGCAGACATGGAGAACGAGAGCCCCCCGCCCCTGGAGACAAGGACACGGTCTTTCCGGTGGGGCGTCCTCAGGGTCAGGGAGCGGAGTTGCCCCCCCCCCCAGGAACACTGTGTCAGGCTGGCTGGTGGGGACCCCGCTGCACAGGCTGGTGCCCTGCCGAGGTTCAAGGAGTGGATGTGGGGAGGGCGAGATGGAGACAGCAAGAGTGACAAGTCTGATGAGGAGGAAGGGGAGTCAGCTGTTCTGTGACGCAGACTCGCTTTAACTGGGGACCCAGGGACGCACGAGGTCCAGGAAGGCGAAGGTGACAATGACACAGGAGCACAGGAGCGAGGGGACAGCGGGAGCCGAGGTCCAGGTAAGAGCCTGTAACTCACCTCCACGCGCCCCAGACCCGTTCGCGGGCCGCCGTATCCCCGCTCCCCCACTTGCACTGAGAAGGCAAATCCTCAGTTTCTTCAGGAGCCCTCGTGTCTCCGTCCATCCTTGCCAGGACTTACCTCCGGCTTGTTTCAGCTCCGACTCCTCGGACAACCTGACTCATCTGCGTTGAAAATCCCGAACACACCACATAAAATCTCCTCTGCCCAGGGTGCCTGGGTGGCTCAGTCGGTTAAACCTCGGCTTTGGCTCAGGTCAGATCTCACGATCGTGGGTTCGAGCCCCACGTCGGGCCCTGTGCTGACAGCTCAGAGCCTGGAGCCTGTCTTCAGATTCTGTGTCTCCCTCTCTCTCTGCCCCTCCCCCTCATGCTCTGTCTCTCTCTGTATCAAAAATAAATAAAACAATAAAAAAAAAATCTCCTCCGCCTAGATCCCTACATCCACCTGGTGTCTCGACATCGGTCACTACATACTCCGAATGTCCACAACCAGACACGGTTGGGGTTGCTTCCACTACAAATACCTTCCCTCAACCTCCGCCCTGACACACACACACACACACACACACACACACACACACACACACACTTCTGTAGGAGGTAGCTTTGGTGTCCTCTCTCCCAAAACCTAGTCGCCCCTCAGGACTTCTCTAGCTCAGTTCCTCCCTGTTACTACAGTACAAGGTAGCAGCCGTGGACACCTGCTGTCCCTACTTAAGGTAAACCAGAGAGCAGGGCTCATGCTTCACCCACCATCATATCCTCTGGCTAGTGAAAAAACGAGATTGTCAACCATGGAATCAAAAGCGCTGTAAGGGGTTGATGCCTTGGAAAGGAGGAAAGAGGGACCTGAGTGGCCCAGTCGGTTGAGTGTCTGACTCTTGATTTTGGCTCAAGTTATAATCTCCTAGTCGTGAGACTGAGCCCTGTGCTGAGCTGTGCCGACAGCATGGAACTTGCTTGGGAGTCTCTCTCTGCCCCTCCCCTGCGCACTTTCTCTCTCAAAATAAAAAACTTAAAAAAATAATAAAAGGAGGAAAGAGCATATCATTCCACGGGACGAGACAGACAGAGGTGAGATGCCCATCCGGACGCATCTGTAGGCTGCACGGGAAGATGAAGGGGGGGGTGTTCACGGTAAAAGTAGGAGGTGGTGTGCTTCACCGAGAATGAGGCCAGAAGGCTCAGTCTGGGGCTTGACGAGAGTCATGAAGACATTGTGAGGCCCACGGGCCACATGGATGACCAGGAGGAAAGCCCCCCACCTAGGGGGAAGCCTGCTGGGGGCCCCTGGCACCTTACTTTCTTTCCTTTTTTCTCTTCTCTTCTCTCCTTATTTCCCATCCCGTCCACTCCCCTCCCCTCCTCTTCTTCTTTCTTTCATATTTATATATTTTAGAGAGAAAGAAGCAAAGAGACAGGGAGATCGAGAATCCCAAGCAGGCTCTGTGTTAGCGAAAAGTCCAATTTGGGACTTGAGCTCATGAACTGTGAGCTCATGACCTGAGAGCAGAGATCAAGAGTCACCCAGGCGCCCCCTTGCACGTTAATTTCCAACCTGCCGCTCCACCATTCCAGATGTTGGGTGTCCTTCCCATCCACTGCAGTGATGGGTTTTGTCAGGTTGGTTCAGATATACAAACCCGTAAGCTATTATTCCATTTGCCTACAATAAAAATAGTAGGATCTAAAAACAGAATCCTAGTCCGGCAAATCAACAGAACCTTGCATGTACCCAACTCTACCTACTTAATCTTACATTCTCAAATATTTACATGTGAAAAAAAAAAGGAGATAGAACTCTTGTGCTTTATTTTTTTTAGAGTGAAAATGCCCATATTTCTTTGAATAATAAAAATGGAAATATGCTTATTTGAAAGTTTTGTTACAAACACGACTAAGCTGTGGATTAAAAATTCATTATTTAGGTTGGCAGATTCCGATAATAAAACAATGGTGACTTTGCAACAAAAGAATTGTCTAAACACTACTCTTACCACATGGGGGACCGATCGCGCAGGAGCGCAGTACTTTGCATTAACCACTATATTTGCACCAAATGTGCCTGCATACATGTATTCTGAGCGTGGAATACCGTTTTATAAGTAGTGGTGACGCGTCTTTATAAAACAGGAATTTGGGTCCAGTAATGGCACTGATAAGCAAAATAGTCAGAACAGCTTGACGGAAGGAAGGAGTAGCTAAGAAACACTTGAATGCCTTTTCTTTGGGAGGAGATTCATCAGATCCTGAACTCATGCAAAACAAAAGCAGTCCTGTTCCAGTGGACTCAGACAGGATACTTTTCTAGTGTGTTCTTTGCCATTTGGGACATGCTACAGTTACCGTAAATGTAAACATACTATCTTTTTCTAAGACAGCCGGACCATTGTTTTCTAGAAGAATCACTAACCGTGGCTGCAATTTACATTGTGAATGTACAGCCTTCCGTAGAAGGCAGCATCTGTTATTAAAACAGCCGGAGTATGACTCTGGCAGGAGATGCTGCGATCTCTAAGTTCCCTGTACTAGACATAGTCCATGAGTTCTTATTTTATTGGTAATAAATATATTTGAGAACATCCTATGCTTCAACTGATTTCTCAGACAAGGACTGAAGCAGATCTTTATAGAGGGCAGAGTTCATGAACCGGGGGTACGAGTCTCTGTGCATCAAGGTGTAGATCTGAAGTTGTGCATCATCAAATATGTGTTGGGTTGGCTCCACCATGTTCCTGTTGATGACCTCTCTCACTCGGGAGTCCAAGCTGACCTGCCGATCGACACAAACACGAGTTGTATGACGTACATTTCTTTTTGGAAATCCCTCCCAAACTCCCATGGCTTGTTTTGTTTTTCTTTTATTATTATTATTATTATAAATTTTTTTTAACATTTATTTCTTTTTGAGAGACAGAGCGGGAGCAGGGGAGGGGCAGAGAGAGAGAGGGAGACACAGAATCCCAAAGCAGGCTCCAGGCTCTGAGGTGTTAGCACACAGCCTGATATGGGGCTCGAACCCACGAACTGTGAGATCATGCTCTGAGCTGAAGTCAGAGGCTTAACTGACTGAGCCACCCAGGCGCCCCTTGTTTTTTTTTTTTTTTTTTAAAATCCCAAACCAAACAAGGTCATCCACAAATCTAAATCGCTGAAAGACAAACAGCACATAATGAACGGGGGCTCTCTCACTTTGGCGGCATCGGAAGCCCCTGGAAGGCTTGGCACACACATGGCCGGGCTCCACCTGCACAGTCTGACTTGGGTCGGTTTGGAGAAGGTCGGACACTGTGAACTTCCCACAAGCAATGCTAGTGGGGATCATGATGCTTTAGAAAACCACAACACTGTTTTCCTTCTTTATCTATTAAATTTTTTAAAATTTTATTTATTTATTTTGAGAGAGAGAGAGAGAGAGAAAGAGTGAGAACAAGTTGGGGAGGGGAAGAGAGAAGAAGAGACAGAACCCCAAGGGGCTCGATGTGGGGCTCGAACCCACACACTGTGAGATCATGACCTGAGCTGAGATCAAGAGTCAGATTCTTAACCAACGGCGCCCTCCAGGTGCCCCCGCTTTCCTTCTTTGAAATGACTCTACGAGGTGCCTGGGTAGCTCAGTCTATTAACCTTCTGACTTCGGCTCAGGTCATGATCTCACGGTTTGGGGGTCCGAGCCCCACATCAGGCTCTGTGCTGACAGCTCAGATCCTGGAGCCTGCTTCGGATTCTGTGTCACCCTCTCTCTCTGCACCTCCCCTTCTTATGCTCTATTTCTCTCTGTCTCAAGAATAAATAAACATAAAAATTGTTTTTAAAATAAGGAAAAATCATGACAAAAATAAGAATATGTAGAAGTTATAAATTGAAGGACAAGAATTCTCTAGCTTTTATTAATCCAAAATGGAAACGACTTTCTGAATCTACCTTCACACATCTGTCACCGAAGGATCTCCACCTTTAAAACACAGACTTAAGTAAGCAAAGTGGAGCCCTGCTGCCTCTCGCCCAGGCATGGTCCCAGGCTGCCGGCCTAATTTCCACGAACTGTGCCACTGCCCAGTCTGCCCAGACATGGGGGATAGTTCCAGAGGCTGGGATTCACCTGGAATCAAACTCCACCTCTCTGGTTTCCCTTCCGCGGGCCCCACTGCGGCTCGCATGTGCGCCGCTGAGCCCGTCTGCCAACTCCCCTCTGCCTCTCGGCTTCTCCTCCTCCTCCCTTCTGCGGCCACCCTGGTCTTGCAAAACTCCAAATTCGATGACATTACCAGGCTAAAATCCAAGGGCTCCCCGAGATAAAAATCAGGAAACCTCAGCATGGCCCCCAAACCCCTCGATGCCCTCAGACCACTCCCTTTTCCACACCCTCTTCCTGCTGCCTCCAGGGTTTGCAGGCGCTCCGGGTTTGGTTAACAGGCCACACCCGCCCTCCCCACTGCTGGCATTTCCCCAGTGCCTGGGGCCGCGCGTTGCTATCCTGGGCACATCTAGTCCTGGTCTCTGGAAGGTCTTCATCCCGTTGTGTTTCTGGTAATTTCCTTCCCATACCCTTAGTCCATCCATGGTCTCTTCTAGGACGTCTGCCTCATTCTTGCCCTCCGCACCCCCACCGATGGCTCACTCCACCAGCCCGTGTCACCCCAGGGGCTCCACTTCTGTCAGGCCCCTTGACTGTGGGCTCCTTGACAGGTGCTTATTGTCCTTATATTCTTAAGGGCACAAAGTAGGAAATAATGGAGAATTTCACAATTGGAGCTACAAGATACTCGGTTTTGAGATCAACCTGACCCCTTAGATTCTGGCTTTGAAGGAATAAAAAGTGGGTGATGGAAACTTGATTGATTTCACTCATCTGATAGTTTCTCTGGTCTAAGGAAAGGACGGACGCCCAGGAAAAACCTACATAGCCGCCGCACTGTTATTAGTGATGCTATTTCTACTAAAATAAAAAAAACGGTAAAAAAAGATTATGCTCAGAAGGAAAGGATACTTTTGTTTAATGCTTACATGGTAGGATATTTTTTAAACAGTGTTTATAATAAAACACATAGACTCCCCCTTCTGGAGAATCTGATGAAAGCTATTAATAGTTTTGTTTTTTTTTTCCTTCCAGAAAAATGCACAAAATCTGTCAGAGGGTTTGGGGGCACTTAGAGCCCACCTGTGAGACCACAGTCAAAGGCACCTGGATACTACGGGCCTGGGTGTGGTGTTTTCTGTCCCACGTCAGGTGACCAAACAGTGATGGGCCATTTGACCAATGGCCTCCTGGGAGGAAACCTGTGGCAGGCACATACCTCTTTAGGAGAAAGAATAGAAATGTAGTCTTCATAGATTATCCTTGCTTTCTCTTCAATAATGCTTTTATTGGCTTCTTTCTTCAGCTCCTCACACGCCATCCAGAAGAGCATGTTCTCCTCACTGAACTCTGTCCGGAGGAACTCCCGGAAAGCATTCCTGCCGGCCGGCGTGAGCATCACCTTGTCGAATGACTGCGCCCACGCGTTGACTTCTTCCAGAGTGGGACTCGGGCTTAGTGGTCACGGAAAGAAAGGGGCAAGAGGACCGATGTTAGTGGTCGTTACTTTGAAGTTCATCACTAGAAACACACCTTCCCCCATCTGAGAACGGAAACGTGTGCTGCTTTTAGGAAGAGCGTGAGCTTCTTCTCATTTCCGGAGCCTTTGGCAAGAACATGTGAGTATGAAATTGTTTTTGCTGGAGGGCATGGCCACTGCCAACGTGCTTGCAAACCCATCGCTAGAATAACTGCTAAGAATACACGTGTTTGCATCTAGAGGAGTCCCGGCAAAGCTTTGAAATTGTAACAGTGAAGAAAACTTCTAGAAGCATCTGACCAGAACTCTCCAGTCCCCTGTGACAGTACTAAGTCAGACCTCAGCACACTGCCTTCCAGAACAGCAACGGGACTGTGTCTCTTTAGTGGTTCTTAAAATTGGAAAGAGATGGGGAGCCTGGGTGGTTCAGTCGGTTGAGCATCCGACTTCGGCTCAGGTCATGATCGCACGGCTGGTGGGTTCGAGCCCCGAGTCGGACTCTGTGCTGACAGCTCGGAGCCTGGAGCCTGCTTCAGATTCTGTGTCTCCCTCTCTCTTTCTGCCCCTCCCCAACTCATGCTCTGTCTCTCTCTCAAAAATAAGTAAACATTAACAAAATTTAAAAAAACATAAAGAAAAAATTAATACTATGTACCATTTGCCCAGTTTCCCCAAAGTGACATTTGCAAAATTTAGTATTTCAGTCCTCCTGGACATTTTTGATAGTTGAATTCTGCTCACTAATTTTTGTGATTCCATCTTCAACTGGTCTAAACATTTCAGAGACAATGTTTTACGTCTTATTACAGAAGTCTCATACCTGAGGTCCTTCAGGCTCTGAATCCACATATTGTTTCTACTGCCTGTCATTGTGGGCTGTAGCCTTCTAGTTTTACTCTAGTTTCTGGTTGGTCTTCATCATTAGAAAACGCAGAGTCAAAATTGGGGATATTTTCTTTCTTCTAGAGACGGTGGGTATCTGCTTCTTTGGAAATATATTTCGGAGGTGTTACTGGTGCAGGACCACTTGGGCTCCTTTTACGGATCAGGGCTCAGTCTGGGATCTCCAGCAACACCTTGTCCCCACGCCTCTCTGCACTTGATCTTAGAGAAAACCCTTCTTCCTGGAGCTTAGCAGTCACTACTCAGGGTTGTGCTTATTTTTCATTTGGTTTTGTTTTTTGGGTATTGTGTTATTTTCCTTACTATCTATGAGTCCAGCAATGCGAAAACCTTAGAATTATGCAACGTCTGCTGTTGTGTATTGGGAAGGCCCTCCGATGAGCCATTCTGCCACCTGCCGAGAGTGCTAGGTTTAGTTTGGAGGGGGACAGGATGTGTAGCCAAAAATCTGATCTGTAACTACGTGTCCTAGTTATTCAGAGAAAAAACACACATACACAGAGGTTCATGGTGTAAATTCTATGTCCCTTTTTTTCTTTTTTAAATTTTTACTTATTTTTGACAGAGAGAGAGTGTGAGCTCAGGAGGGGCAGAGAGAGGGAGACACAGATTCTGAAGCGAGCTCCAGGCTCTGAGCTGTCAGCACACAGCCCGATGCGGGGTGCAAACCCACCAACCAGGAAATCATGACCTGAGCCCAAGTCGGATGCTAACTCAGGTGCCCCTAGGAAAATTAGTTTTGAGAAAAAATGTTGTAAAAGATGCTGAAAAGATTACTTTAAAAATAATAATTTAGAGTAATCTGCATAAAAATCTTAGATTCTTTTCAGAAAGGTTAATTAAATTGGTGGGGCTGAGTAAAATATGCTAACTTACGTTCCTTAAATAGGAGGATTCAAAAGGTATCTTTTTACAGTCCTTCAGTTTAAGACATATATATTAAAGAACGATTCTGAAAAACTTAAAGGCAATTGGTAGTAGACTGTTTAAAAATAGGATAGGGCAGGGGCACCTGGCTGGCTCAGTCAGTAGAGCGTGCACCTCTTAATCTCAGGATCGTGAGTTTGAGCCCCTCATGGGTATGGAGCCTACTACATATATATATGCATATATATATTTAAAATAAGAGGGAGCATATTCTTTGCATAGTATTGAAGAACCTAAAAGCAAAGAAGGCACAGTTCATATAGCAAAAGTCAAAACCAAACAAACAAAGTAAGGAAATAATTTGGAAATAATTAGTATTACCAGGAATCAAAGAATATGCCAGAAGATTAAACTTATGAATCATCATCAAAATAACTGAGCTCCTGTAACTGGATTCTAATTCCCCATTTAGAGACAGACCAACACTGGGCCAAAATCCAACCTAATGCTATTTGCAGGAAGCTTACTAAATATTTAAAAAATTAAGAATAGGGAAAGACATATGAGGCAAATGCAATAATGATTTCTAAGTAGAATTGGAAACAAAAGGCATTAAGTTAGGAGAAAGAGTCATTTCTTATTATTGAATTTGATTGAGAACAAATAATGGCCCGCATATAGGGCATGCTCCCAGGCTCTCGACAACAGCCACAATAAACTATTATTATCCCCATTCTACATACAAGGGAACTGAGGCAGAATGTGGCCAAGTGCCCGAGGTCACACTGGCAGAATGGGTAGAGCCAGGCCTAGATGTGGGCATTCTGGTTCCAGATAGCAGAGCCTTAAAGCTTTGGGAGAGAATACAACACACTAGAATATATAAGGTAAAAGTCGGTTTTAAAAGTTTATTTATTTTAGTCATCTGTGCACCCAACATGGGGCTTGAACTCACAGCCCCCCAGATCAGGAGTCACACGCTCTTCCAACTGGGCTGGCCAGGCACCTCACCATAAAAGCTATTTTTAAACAAACTCATGAACTATGGAAGATTCTTTTAAAAGTTTTTATTTATTTCTTCCGTAATCTCCACATCCAATGTGGGGCTCAAACTCACGACACTGAGGTCAAGAGTCTCAAACATCCCCAACCGAGTGTGCCAGGGGCCCCACATGGTGGATGATTTTAATATGCTTACCAGATTTTGAAAAATCTGGGTGAGGATAAATAAGATAAAGCATGGGAAAAAACACTTAAGTAAACTTTTAGGTGACTTTTTTTCCCCCCAAAATAAACAATGTAATACAAGGCCTATTTGAACACAACTTTTAGGCTATTTCTCCAGTATGTGTAGTTCTATATGAACAATAACAAGAAAAGGCATTAAAATGGGTAAGTAAGAGAAAGTCAGTATAGGACCCCAAAGAGAGAATGTGGGCGCCTGGGTGGCTTAGTCCCTGAGGAGTCCACTTCTTGATTTTGGCTCGGCTTGTGATCTCATGGTGGTGAGTTTGAGCCCCAAGTCAGGCTGACAGTAAGGAACGTGCTTGGGATTCTCTCTTTCCATTTCTCTTTCTCTGCCCCTCTCCTGCTTTCTCTCTCTCTCAAAATAAATAAACGTAAAAAAAAGAGAGAGAGATAATTTGAAAATCTGACATCATGGAAAGTAATTTATGTGTTTTTTCTTCCCCAAAATACTTAAATTAGAATAGTAAAACATTAGCTAAAGTATACATTTTTGGTTAAGAAAAAAACAGACTTTCAAAACTTTCCTGAAAATCAGACATGTCTGTTTCGCTACAGTCTTTTAAACGTTTTTTTTAAATGTTTATTCATTTTTTTGAGAGCGGGGGAGAGAGAGAGAGAGAGACAGAGACAGACAGCACAAGCAGCGGAGGGGCAGAGAACGAGGGAGACACAGAATCTGAAGCACGCTCCAGGTAAAGAGCCTGATGTGGGGCTTGAACTCAAGAACGGAAAGATCATGAGCTGAGCCGAAGTCGGATGCTTAGCTGACTGAGCTATTCAGGAGCCCCTCACCATGGATTTTTTAAAAGTCTAGCCATATGAAAATAGGATAATGTCTTGTCAAGAAGCATTGATTTGTATTTGTGAGTAGCAGGGATGCGGTTAATAATGGAACTAATTTTTCTGTCACATAATGAATTCTGCGGAGAGAAAACGTGGTGCCACATTATGATTTGATATTACTAAATTGCAGTTGAGAGAAACTGTGTGTTACAATGCAAAATAATCAAAATAAGAAGGCTAGCATTTCCGTCAATTTAGTAAGCTAAACAATAAGGAGGCTTTACCTTTCCTCAGAGGTAGGAAGGTCTTCTTGTCTGAGTTCCTGGGAGGCCCTCCTGGGTCTCTGTTCTTCTTGGTTTCTAACGGTAAGACTGTATGAGACAAGACATTTAAATGTCACTTGAGATCATCTTGTATCAAGGAATATTTTAAAGATTTTATTTTTTTGGTAATCTCCACACCCAATGTGGGGCTCAAATCCGCAGCCTCAAGATTGAGTTGCATGCTCTACTGATTGAGCCAGTCAGATGTATCAAAGAATATATTTAATATTTTTAAATGTTTATTTTTGAAGGGGAGAGAGAAAGCGTGTGTGTGCATGCATGCGTGCGTGCGTGTGTGCGTGCACACACACAAGCATAAGTGGGGTAGGGGCAGAGAGAGAGAGAGAGAGAGAGAAAGAGAGAGAGGGAAAGGGAGACACAGAATCGGAAGCAGGCTCCTGGCTCCAAGCTGTCAGCACAGAGCCTGACATGGGGCTCGAACTCACGAACTGCAAGATCCTCACCTGAGCCAAACTTGGATGTTTTAAATGGCTGAACCACTTAGGAGCTCTTCAAAGAATATTTCATATTTTTAAAATTTTTTAAAAATGTTTATTATTTATTTTTAAGAGAGCAAGAGAGAGAAACAGCAAGTCAGGGGGGAGGGTTAGAGATAGAGGGAGACACAGAATCCAAAGCAGGCTCCAGGCTCCAAGCTGTCAGCCTAGAGACCAATGCAGCCCTTGAACTCAAAAACCATGAGATCATGACCTGAGCTGAAGTCAGATGTTTAACCGACTGAGCTACCCAGGTGCCCCCATGAAGGTTTTAAAGAACTCCAGTTTACCAAGTAGAATTTCTTTCTTTTCTTGAAGATTGACCCTGATTGGTTTTCTTAAGAAAACCAAAACTATGATGCTAAAGTATTAGCAAAATCAATTATAATAATGTGGTCTACACTAATTAAGGAGAGTCTATGTTTATAATAATAGTTATTTTCATAAAAACATGTCCACTAGAAAGTGATAAAAAGGTCAGGCTATCAGGATTTTTGGGGTTTTCATTTCATTTCTGTACCTTAAAAAAGTATATGTCATCAAGATAAAAAGCTTCTGCACTGCAAAGGAAACAATCAAGAAAACTAATAGGCAACTGACAAAATGGGAAAAGATAGTTGCAAATGGCATACTGGATAAAGGGCTAGTATCCAAAATCTACAAGGAACTCACCAAACTCCACACCCAGAAAACAAATAACCCAGTGAAGAAATGGGCAGAAGACATGAACAGACACTTCTCCAAAGACATCCAGATGGCCTACAGGCACATGAAATGATGCTCAACATCACTCATCATCAGGGAAACACAAATCAAAACCACACTGAGATACCACCTCACGCCAGTCAGAGGGGCTAAAATGAACAAATCAAGAGACTATAGATGCTGGCGAGGGTGTGGAGAAACGGGCACCCTCCTGCACTGCTGGTGGGAATGTAAACTGGTACAGCTGCTCTAGAAAACAGTGTGGAGGCTCCTCAAAAAACTATCCATAGAACTCCCTTATGACCCAGCAATAGCCCTGCTAGGGATTTACCCAAGGGATACAGAAGCGCCGATGCGTAGGGGCACATGTACCCCAATGTTCATAGCAGCACTGTCAACAATAGCCAAATCATGGAAAGAGCCTAAATGTCCATCACCTGACGAATGGACCAAGAAGATGTGGTATATATACACAATGGAGTACTACATGGCAATGAGAAAGAATGAAATCTGGCCATTTGTAGGAAAGTGGATGGACCTTGAAGGTGTCATGCTAAGAGAAATAAGCCAGGCAGAGAAGGACAGATAGCATATGTTTGCACTCATAGGTCTAACAGGAGAACAGGAGAGACCTAATGGAGGACCAGGGGGAGGGGAAGAGGGAAAGGGAGTTGGGGAGAAAGAGGGACGCAAAACCTGAGAGACTACTGAATACTGAAAACGAACAGAGAGCTGAAGGGGGAGGGGGAAGGGGGAAAAGAGGTGGTGGTGATGGAGGAGGGCACTTGTGGGGAAGAGCCCTGGGTGTTATTTGGAAACCAATTTGACAATAAACTATTTAAAAAAAAAAAGTATACGTTCTCCAGTCAAAATGTGTTTGTTTCCAGTCAAAATGGAGGTTTTAGATTTTCACAGGCACAAATACAAAAGTGTTAGAGAAAACCAGGAAAGCGTATAATCAAAATTTATTATCTGCCACAAGATTTTACGTTTCCTTATATCCTATACGTGCCTTTGTAAATTTATTTGAATTCTTTTTGTTACTACTGCAAATGCAAATTCCACCTAATCTCCTAACTGGTTACTGTTGGTATATAACAAGGCTGTTATTTTTTTTTTAACATTTATTTATTTTGAGAGAGAGCGAGTGTGCAAGAGAGAGAGTGCACGAGTGGGAGAGGGGCAGAGAGAGAGGGAGAATCCCAAGCAGGCTCCGAGCCGTCTGTGCGGAGCCCAGTGTGGAGCTCGAACCCATGAACAGGGAGATCATGACCTGATCTGAAATCAACAGCTGGACACTTAACAGCCACCCAGGCTTCCATTCCCTTCTCAATAGCTTTATTGAACCACCACTAAAACATCATGAAGTTACCAGTTTAAAGTGTACAAGTCAGTGGTTTGTAGCAGAAGCAGAAGGTGCACAACCACCACTACTAACTTCAGAACGTCTTCACCCCTCTAGGAAGAAGCCCTGTGTAGCTTCCCCTCCCCGTGACCCCCCACATCTCACGTCCTCCTGCCCTGGTCGTGTGCTCGTCTATGTCCTGTCTCTGTGGACACACCCCTTCTAAACGACATGGCATGTGATCTTTGGTGACTGCCTTCTTTCACCTGGCATCATGTTTTTAAGGTTCATTCATGTCGTAGTGGGTATCAACGCTTCATTCCTTTTTGCAGCTTAATAATGGTCCATTGTATGGACATAGGACCATCCTCAATCAATTGATGAACATCTAGGTTATCTGGACTTTTTGGCTGTTATTTTAAATAATCCCACTGTGCACAGTCTGTGGATGTTTGTTACTTCTCTTGCGTTGATACGTAGGACTGGAAATGCTCTCATATGCTAACTCTATTTTGAACATTTTGAAGAGGACCCAAACTTCTCCAAAGTAGCCGCACCATTTGATATTCCTACCAGCAATGTTGGAAGGACCCGGTTTCTCCACATCCTTGCCAACACTTGTTATTGTCTGTCCTTTTCAGTCTTTCCAGTTCAGGGGGTATGAAGTGGTAGCACAGTGTGGCTTTGATTTGCATTCTGCTCATGGCTAATGACATTAAATATTTTTCCATGTATTTATTAGCTATTTGTACATCTTCTTTGGAGACCTGTCTACTCAGATATTTTGCCTGCTTTTAACTTGGTTTGTTTTGTAGGGGCACCTGGGTGGCTCAGTTGATTAAGCGTCCAACTTCAGCTCAGGTCATGATCTCATGGTTTGTGGGTTTGAGCCCTGCATCGGGCTCTGGGCTAGCAGCCCAGAGCCTGGAGCCTGCTTCAGATTCTGTGTCTCCCTCTCTCTCTGCCCCTTCCCTGCTCTCACTCTGTGTCTCTGTCTCTTTCTCTCAAAAATAAACAAACATAAAAAAATAAATCTTTAAGAGTTTTTAAAAAAGATATTGATCAAGTTTGCTTTATCTAATGCCACTGTATTATCTTTTCTATCCTTTTTTTATATGGCTTTCCTTTCCACTCTTTCTACCTTTTTATAAAAGTAATGCAGCCTATTTTCAGCACAGTTGCTTTATGGATTTTCAGTAACGGGGCGGGTGTGCTGGTCTGTTTTTCTTTGATGCAAAGTCATTAGACACGCAGGATGTCTCCGCCTCATTGCTTTCATGGTGCCAGTTGCAGTAAATATTGGTTTCTGAAAACAAACAAACTTCAGGGCACGTGGACGGCCTGCTTGCTGTGAGGGCGTTAATACTGCTGGACTTCGGCGTCTTTTGTTAAGCAGAAAACATTAGTACACGGTGGGAATGAAAAGGCAAGGGAGAAAAGAAAGGATGAATTTGACACAAGACTTCTAAGAGGCCTGGAAGGTATACTGTGAATTAAATAACACAGCCTTTATTTAAGCTTTGACATTTTTTCTGTGTCTCATTCTTTTAGAAGGAGGAATTTTTTTTTAAGGGGATAACGTGTTCTTAAAAAAGCAAAAGGTATATTTTGTGTCAATTTTTAAACCTGAGTTTATTGTTACTGTCACAGTAGAATAAGAAAATGTTGCTTAAGCTAAAATAGTTGCTCACCATGTTTAAGAACTAGTCAGTAAAAGACGTCCCGTGGCTAGGTATATTTTGGTAAATGTTTTGGTTCTAAAGAGGAAGAAATTCTTTAGTCTTCTAGAAAGGAAAACAAAGTTTATTTTTAAGAAATCAAGCATGTGATAAAACGAAATCCCCTAAGGCCATGAAGCAGAACTTTGAGAAAGGTAATAACTTGGGCTTACAAAACATACTGACTTTTACTCTTTTTAAAAATCGACTTTACTATGTATTATCAACATGGATAAATCAAAGGCATGTTGAGGGAAAAAACTGAGATTAAATATTGAAACACTTAAAAGTTTGCTGTGTACTGTTTTCTACCCCATTTCACCTGTGTCTGCTCCAGAGAGAACCACTATCTTGAATTTGTTCTCACTCCATTCATAGCTATGCTACTCCACGTATAAAAATATAAATACAAAAACACATTTCAAATTTGTAAAGGTATTATTATGCAACATGCATGCTTTACAAATTAAAAAATTTTTTTCTCCAGCACATGAATTTATTTATTTGTACTTGAATTAAATGAATTTTATTCTATTTTAATTTTTTAAAAATTTACTTATTTTTTGGGGGGGGCGCCTGGGTGGCTCTGTCAGTTAAGCGTCCGGCTTCGGCTCAGGTCATGATCTCACGGTTCATGGGTCGAGCCCCGCATCGGGCTCTGTGCTGACAGCTCAGAGCCTGCAGCCTGCTTCAGATTCTGTATCTCCCTCTCTCTCTGACCCTCCCCTGCTCCCACTGTCTCTGTCTCTCAAAAATAAATTAAAAAAACTAAAAAATTACTTATTTTTAATGTTTAACCAAGTTAGTTAGCATATCGAGCAACAATGATTTCAGGAGTAGATTCCTTAAGCCCCCTACCCACGTAGCCCACCCCGCTTCCCACAACCCCTCCAGAAACCCTGTTTGTCTCCATATTTAAGTTTCTTATGTTTGTCCCCCTTCCTGTTTTTATATTATTTTTGCTTCCTTTATGTTCATCTGTTTTGTATCTTAAAGCCCTCATATGAGTGAAGTTACATTTGTCTTTCTCTGACAGAATAATTTCGCTTAGCATAATACCAACTAGTTCCATCCACGTAGTTGCAAATGGCAAGATTTCATTCTTTTTCATTGCTGAGTAGTACTCGTTACACACACACACACACACACACACACACACACACACACACACACGATCTACTACATCTTCTTTATCCATTCATCCCTCGCTGGACCTTTGCGATCTTTCCATACTTTGACCCGGGTTGCTACTGCTGTATAAACATTGGGGTGCATGAGTGAATTTCACTTCATTCATGAAATTCATGAATTCCTCCAGCACACGGATTTAAATGCTGTGCAGTATTGCATTCTAACTACACTGCAATATATTTATCCATTTTCCCATTCATGAACTTCAGAGATATTTTTAACTTTTGTCAATCAGATCCATGCTTCCGTGAATCCTCTCCTACACGTCTCCTTTTGCAGGAGGTTTTTTTAGGGTACAGTGCTGTATTCAGAAGGCTATGTATTTTGGGGCGCCTGGGTGCCTCTGTCTCTATGAATTTACCTGTTCTGGACATTTCCCATAAATGGAATCATACAGTATGTGGTCTTTTGTTTCTGGCTCCTTTCACTGAGCATAATCTTTTCAAGCTTCATCCACGTTTTAGCAGTTTCAATACATCATTCCTTTTACGGTTAAATCATATTGCACTGGATGGATACATCACGTTTTGTTTATCCATTCATTGATGGACATGTAGGTTGCTTCTGGTTTTGGGCTAGTATTAATCACACTGCCATAAATATTCGTGTACAAGCCTTTGTGTGGAATATATTTTTATTTCTCTTGTTAGGCAGACTTTAATATCTCAATGTTAGCCAAAGGTATGAATCTTTAAAAAAAGTAATTCTTCCCAGTGCCACGATCAGAACAATATTATCCTCTATTTTACTCTTGGTTACTCACATGATGTAATATAGGAATATAAGTCTATTGGGGTGCCTGGGTGGCTCAGTTGGTTAGGCGTCCGGCTTCGACTCAGGTCGTGATCTCATGGTTCGTGGGTTCGAGCCCCACCTCAGGCTGTGTGCTGACAGCTAGCTCAGAGCCTGGAGCCTGCTTCGGATTCTGTGTCTCCCTCTCTCTCTGACCCTCCCCTGTTCTCACTGTCTCTCTCTGTCTCTCAAAAATAAATAAAAAACATAACATTTTTTTTAATTTAAGGAATAGAGGTCTATTTTTGTGGATTTGGATAGCAGGAGGGGTGATCAACTCTCCTCATTTGCCGGGGACTCGTGGGTTTTCTGGGACATAGGGCTTTTCCAAGCTGAAGCCAAGACATCCCAGGCAACTGGGATGAGCTGGCCACCCTAATACCAAGTATCTTGGCATTTTCTGAATAGTTTATTCTCTCTTTTGTTAAAACCACTTTTGTCATATGTTGATAGTTTTCTGTATTTCTTTTATTGTCTTCCATTGGTGTGGAAACTAAATGTTATACTTCTGACTAACCAAGGATACCATTAATTTGGGAAGAAAATGTAACTTTTGTCTAAGTTATGTGGTTTGTCTATCATCAACAAGAGATTATTTGTTTATGACCTTGGTTTTACACTTTTCAATGTTTATTTATTTATTTGGGGGGGAGAGAGAGTGCAAGCTGGACAGGGGCAGAGAAAAGAGGGAGAGAGAGAATCCCAAGCAGCCTCCGCAGTATTGGCATGGAGCCTAATGTGGTGCTCAAACTCACAAACCATGAGATTATGACCTGAGCTGAAATTAAGAGTCAGACACATAACCAACTGAGTCACCCAGGCGCTCCTGTATTTACAGTTTTTAACACACAATTAAGTACGACATTTTATAGCTATATTTGATCAGTCTTGTGTCCATCACTGTGACTTTTTCCCCATGATTACCCTCTGGGCTCCCTTTTTCTTCCTGAAGTATATCCTTTCTTATTTCCTTTAGGGAAGGCCTGAAGGTAGTTAGCTCTCTGCACCTTTGTATGTCTGAAAATGTCTTATGTTATCCACACTCTTGAATTACAGTTTGACTAAGTTTTCCATTACTTTTCTCCCATTCTTTAAAGACACTGCTCTATTGTACTTTTAAAATCAAAGTTATAATTAACATACGGTGTATATTAGTTGCAGGTGCACAACTGACAACTCAACACTGTTTCTTATTGCTCTATTGTCTGCTAGATACACACACAAAACGTGCCACGAAAGTGTTGGCTAGGTTGGCGAAGATGTCCACATACGGCTTTGTGATTCATTTGCCGTGGCCACTGCTGGTAGAAGCAGCCTGCTCTGGGGCCTGCCGCCACCAGCTGCATTTACTGCATCATTCCCTACCTTGTTTAGGCCACGACCTCAGCCTTCCGTGTCCTTGAAGGCAGTAGAGAAGGGAGGGGTGACGGGGTAAGTGAGGGTCTCACCGCACAGGGCTATTTCTGCAAATCTCTCACACAATCAGCTTTAATTAGCTCCCTGATTAGCAGAGTGAGAGGCTGGAGGGCGGGCCTCGACGTGGTCCCTTGACCATTGGTGGGCATCCCCCCTTGTTTAGGGTTCTGGATACCCACGTGTGGAGGGTGTGCCAACAAGGGCTTCTCCTTCCGTTTCCAGCCGAGTCTAGATTCCCTTGGGGCCAAAGCCTTGCCTTGAATGCCAGACTGCTTGGTTCCCGCCCCATCTCCCCACATTCCCACCTGCGGTACAAACCAGCCACCCACCACCACGGTTCCGTTGGTCCCTGGAGGGTTGTGTTGCCGGCTCCCACCCACTGGATCGGAACTTTCTGGAAGTTAACATCAGCCCAAATCCAGCAACGGATCAAACTTTCCTGGACATGGGATTTCAGCCTCCACCGCCTTCACCCCAATTATAACGGTCCCGTCACTGTGCCTGATCAGCTACTCCATCGCCTGGTCTTCTCCACTGGGGAGTGAGGTCTTAGTCCAACATAAATTTACAATAACTTTATTTACAGCAATTTAATTGTCTAAAGTCTGGCACGCATTTGGTGGCCACTGAGCACTTTTCATAGTCACGATATCAGAAATGCCACCTAACGTTCCTATAATTTTTAATTGTAAATTACATGAACTTCTCCAGAACTTTAACAGGGACTCAGATGGTCAAGAATATTTTACATTCACGTTGTGTCTCTATCTTTTTAAGCAAAGACTGTGTATCTTCCTGTACCAGTAAGTTAGTCTGTATTTTTACATTTTCCTCTCCGTTAAGCACAGATTTTGACATTTCTCTTATATAAAAATTGAAGTTGGTAAAAGCGAAGCAGCCGAAGATAAAAATCCACGCTCTCTACTTAACCTTAACCTTTAGACCCTCCTTGACTTCTCACACTTCTACCACGTCTTTATTACCAAGTAGAGTGCCTTGAGTTCGTTCTGTTCTAACCACTGAATTACTTTTTCTGCCCCCAAATTAGTATCTTATCACAAGTGCCTTATACTATTCTTTAGTTGTTTAACACACTGATTTCAGGGATTTGAATATAAGTCCCTTAAAAGCTAGAACACGTAGCCCCTTCATGTTTGTGTATGTGTATATATGTGTGTGTATGTATATGTGCGTATGTGCATATGGATGGTGTGTATATGTATATGTCTCTGTATGTGTGTGCGCATGTGTGCGCGTGCGCGTGCGCGTGCACGCGCTGTGCCTCGCAGATCCCGCGCGGCGCACACCGGACTCACAGGCTGGCCCCGCCCACGGGCGCCCCCTCCCGGCCCGGGCTCACCAGGAGCAGCTGCAGCAGCAGCACCAGCAGAAGCAGCAGGCGTTGGAGCCGCGGGTTCCGGGGCCGGGCTGGGCTGGCATCGAGCCGGCAGTCTCCGGGGCGCCGGGCATCTGCCGCTTCCGCATCTCCAGCCGCTCCGATCCCATGGGCTGCAACAGCGCAAGGAAGAGGGGACAGAAGTTACCACCGCGGAAGGCCGCGAGCGCGCTGTGCGGATCACGGAGAGGACGCGGTGTGACCCTGCCCCCGCCACGTCTGCCCCTTCCGGCAAAACCTGGCGCTGCCAGTCCGTTAGTAGAGCCAACACTCATCTCATGTCCTCCATCCGCCAAGCGCTGTGACCGGGACGATGAGGGGAGTGTCTCCGCCCGAAGGCTCCCGGGTCAGTGCGGGAGTCGGGCAAACACTCACATTGCCCACAAGACGTCGTGGTGAGGACCCGCAGAGGGCATTTCTCAGCCTCCCGTTCCGTCCACGCTGGACCACGGGGAGCAGTCACAGCTGATGGCTGGGTCACGGATGCCCACGAGGCTGGAACACGGATGCGGGAGGAAGCCAGGCCAAAATGTCAGGTGCCACCAAGGCAGTAAGAGGAAATGTCCCAAGAGGGAGACCAGAAGTCGGGGGAGGCCGCCCTGCTCTGAGGCCCCCGGACGATTCAAGTCATAACCAGCTTTGAAACGTTAAAGAAGTCACCCGCCTGCCTGCTAACGAGTGCTGCTCCCCAGGTCCCAGGAAGCACGCGAGGGCGGTGGCCTGCGGCCTGCTCTGACCGAGGCCGGCATTGGCGGGACGGTCACCTTGGCCCACCTGGGTGGAGATTGAGCCATAGAAAACAGGTCGTTGCCCCTCAACCTCTCTTCTTCCCAAGGACCCACAAGAAGGACTGAGGACACAAGCCGAAAAAGCAGCGGAGGACTGAGAAATTGCTCAGTGCACTTTTACATTTGATACTATCACTGGATTGTTTGGTGAAATAAAAGCAAAACAAACAAACAAACCAAAGCTACATTAAAGAACCTTTAACAGGGCTTCGGGGTTAAATTCTGGCTGTTATTCTGTCAAAACACTAGATTTATCTCCTCCTACTACTACCTATTCTTATATTCTATTGGCCTTTTTAAAAAAAATATTTATGTTTTTTATTTTTGAGAGAGAGAGACAGCGTGAGTAGGGGAGAATCAGAGAGAGAGGGGGACACAGAATCTGAAGCAGGCTCCATGTTCTGAGCTGGCAGCACAGAGCCCAATGCGGGGCTCAAACCCATGAACTGTGAGATCATGACCTGAGCCACCCTGGCGCCCCTATTGGCCTTTGTTTTAATTCTTACAGTTTTAGTCTATGTTTTATACCGGGTAGTAAAGTTCTCTTCATGAATTACAAAAGAATTGTTTCTGGCTACTCATGTCTGTCTTTTCATCCAGTTGAATCTTGGAATCAGCTTTTCAAAGTCCAGAAATAGCCTGTTGGGATTCTGATCAAGACCACACTGAATGTGTAGATGTATTTATGAGGCACGACATCGGCTTCTGTACCTGCCAAGTCAGGGCACCTCCTCTAGATTAGCCCTTTTAATTATCCTGGGATAGAAGCTCCAGGACAGCAAGAGACACGCGGCCAAGTGTGTCCTGGCCTTTCTCCCACAGCTGGAACAACACTCACATCTCCTGTCCCCAGAGCCTGCCTGAGCAGTCCAGGAGCCCGCGCTGGGGACGCTCACTTGTTCAAAGGGCCCAGAGAAACCTACCTGACTCACAGCCACATTTCACGGGCGCCAGTGGGAGACAAGTCCCTTGGATGCCCCCGGGGGAGAACCCTGGGCTCCTCCCGGCCTCACATTTCACCACAGCTGCAGCACTGCGGTAGACACAGACTGACACGGTTTCACTATTTAGGACACTGAGGGGCAAGGACAAGCAGGCACCATTTGCAGAGATGGTTTGAGCAGGAGGTGCCCAGGTAATTATTCTTTTCTTTTCTTGTTTTCTTTTCTTTCCCTCCCTCCCTTTCCTTTCTTTTTTTTTTTTTTTTTTAAAGTAGGCTCCACACCCAGTGCAGAGCCCAGCATGGGGGGCTTGAACTCACAACCCTGAAATCAAGACCTGAGCCAAGATCAAGAGCCACCCAGGCACCCTGGTAATTGTTATTTTCTAAGAGATGCTGACGCAACTTGCCTCATTAAAAAAAAATCCCAATGGCTTCCCAGAAGAAGTAAGGCTTATGACATGGTAATGTCAGCAGGTTTCAAGGGACTGCATTTCCAACATCTTTGCAACACTGGGTCTTCCCAATCAGTACCTGAACTATTTGTTCATTTAGAGCCTCTCTCCTGTGTATTTTAAAGGCTTTCCTCCAATAGGTCTTGCAGATTTTTGATAGGTTTATTTTGAATATGTTATAGATTAGTTTTTTGCTGCTGTTGTAAATAGCAAGCTTCTAGATAATTATTTTGGAGTATAGGAAGGCTAAGTTGTTCTCTTCCTGCCTTGTGCTGAATTCTCTTATGAATTCTAGTAGTCTTTCTATGGATTCTCTTGGGGTTTCTAGTTGGATGATTATACTGTCTGTAAATAGTCACACTTGTCTGTTTACTTTCTGAATCTTTCCAAGTACAAGCACCTTTCCTCTTACTGATCTTATTTCACTGGCCAGGAAGTTCCATAAATATTGAAAGTAGCAGTATTATTAGGCACCTTTGTCTTCTTTAATGATAGCACTTTGCCCCCATGTGTGATGTGTGCTGGAGGTTTCTCAGGGAAGAGAACTTCAAGGATTGAAGCAAACATCCTTCTATTATTTACATGGTACAAAATACGTTGTGCCTGCCTATCTTATTAGTTAGCGTGTTTCATTTGTTTGAACATGCCTCATTGTTTTGTAAATTTCTGGAAGACTTCATGATTTAGTGAGCAAACTTTGAGAGAACATCATATGGTTGCCCATGGCTAAATATAGCCTTTAGAAACCAAAGGCAAATGTCAAAATCTGTTGCACGTTTTTGAAAACAGCTTTACTGAGGTGTAACAGACATACAGTCTGCACATGTTTAAAGGAAAGAATTTGGTAAGTTTTGGCATATATGTACCTGTGAAACTGCCACTACAATCACGCCCACATTATCAACTGCAGCCTTCCTCACATCCCTTGGGCGTCCCTCCTGCCCCTGGCCATCACTCATCTTTCTCCCACCATATGCCAATTGGCATTTTTAAATAATATTATACAAATGGAAGATTTTTTGTCCAGCTTCTTTCATTCAGCATAACTGTTTTGTACTGGTTGTGTGTATCAGTCATTCATTCCGTTTTTAAAAATTTCTGAGCAGTATTCCATTGTCTAGACGGACACCATTTGCCTAGCCACATATCTACTGCTGGACTTTTGATGGTTCCTAAAAGGATTATATATATATATATATATATATATATATATATGTATACATATACATGTACATATATATGTAAAATAGATGACATTGTCTTCTTTTTAAAAATATTTTTAATGTTTATTATTTTGTTTTTGAGAGAGGGGGAGGACAGCGAGAGAGGGAGACACAGATCAGAGGCAGGCTCCAGATTCTGTGCTGTCAGCAGAGCCTGAGGTGGGGCTCAAACTCACCAACTGTGACACCACGACCTGAGCCGAAGTTGGACGCTTAACTGACTGAGCCACCCAGGCGCCACAGACGTTGTCTTTCTTTTGAGCATGGAAGTCTTTCATCAGACAAGATGGGGATGTATGTTGCTGAGACTGTTTTAAAATTTACAGCATGGTGTACAGTTGTTAACGTCATTCTACTCTGTTCTTCCACATAGAATAATGCTTGATGATTATGTTCTTTTAGTATTTCTATTGGACTAGTCATGGTTGTTAACCATTTTCCTAACTTATAACTCTTTTCTTTTCTCAGCATTTCATGTTTCAAGTCATCTTTGTAGCTTCAACTTGGTCTTATAATGTATTAAATCTTTCCTCTGTTTAACATTAGAATTGAAACCATACATGTGGTTCAGTAATACTGACATCTTGAATCACTTAAGCTTTGGCTAACCAAGAAATAGATGCTACCTATAAAATGTACAAACAACCTGTCCCCTCTCAGCTTCAAAATCTCTTACTCATTACTGGGTGCTGGAGCGCGGGATGGACGGAGCAGTCAGCCTTGACGGTTTGTGCCCAGCTGAGCGGTGCTGCAATGAGAGGGCGTCAGAAAAAGCAAACAGTGCTAGTAAAATCTGGGTATTAAAGATCAGTAACATGTTGATAATTGTCGAAGTTGTGTCATTAACACATGGACTGTGTTAGACCTTCCTCTCTGCATTTCAGTAGGCTTGAAAATTTTCTCTAATAATGTTTTAAAATGTTGAATTCTATCACAGTTAAAAATCTACTGAAAATATGAATCTATTAAGAATATGAATTTCCTCCTCTGAATAGTTACTGAAGTAAATTAAATTAATGATTTCTTAATTTTAAACCAGCCTTCCTTTACTAAGTAAACTCTTCTTGGGTCTAAAAAATGGTTATTCTTTTATTATTCAGCTAAAATGGATAAGGTAATATATTTTTTAAATGTTTATTTGTTTCTGAGACAGAGACCCAGCTTGAGGTGGGGAGGGGCAGAGAGGGAGACACAGTATCCAAAGCAAGCTTTAGGCTCCAAGCTGTCAACACAGAGTCCAACATGGGGCTTGAACCCATGAACCCCAAGATCATGACCTGAGCCAAAGTCGGGCACTTAACCAACTGAGTCACCCAGGAGTCCCTGAATAAAGTAATGTTTTATAATGAATTTAAAAAAATCTATCTATCTAACTTTCTCTCTATCTATCCATCCATATTAGGGAATTATTTTCATCTTGAAGATTTGCAAAATTTGCTTGTAAATTACTGGAATCTTTTAAGAGTGGCTTGTTGACTATGTTTTCAATTTCTTCTTTGACTTCTGATCTTGTTCAGTTCTTTCTTTGAGTGATTATGGTATTTTAATTTCCTATAAAAAAATCTGTCCATTTCATTTAGTTTATGAATTTACAGAAACTCATTATTATTAGTCATCTTATAATTGTCAGAATGAGATGCTTTAAATAACTTCCTCCTTGTTTAAAAGACAAATGTGCAGTCGCTTAGTGGGAGACTTGCATAGTGAGTGTCACTAAGTATCTGTAGAGACGTTTTTCAATGTAATGGCTAATTAATATGAAGCCTAAAAACCTGAATTAAATGAATTCCACCTATTTACGAGATTTTTAAAATATGCCATTGGTATGTATGAGCTCAGCTAGTCTTCTGGACACTGGCATATGAGGACATATGATCCCATCAGCCAAACTAGCTTCATGGATCTTTTTTCCTTCACCTTCATCATATCTGTGGCAGAACTCTGTATGCATTTCATTTCCATTTGTTCTTTCTAAATAACAGAATTAGTGTTTATTCATCATTGCTACTGTCTTTCTCTTTTGGTAAATGTCTGCTCTAGATCGCTTGGCATCACATCCGGATCTGATTGGAGGACTCAAGCGTGTCTCAGGCGTAGCTGCCGCTGCTTGAGAAGTTCCAGGAAATGCAACACCAAGGTCAGTTACCGCAGATGCTTTATTCTGTAACTTATGGCATTTAAAAAGCAGCCCGAGGAAATGGGAATGATACAGGTTGGCAATTTATTAAATATTCAGATCTTAATAAAGAGATAATCCTACTCAAACATGGCTTTTCCAAATTCCCAGGAACCTGGCATTTAAGAGAATTCTTTCAAAGTTCAAGTAAAAGCCAAGGCAGACTCTTAATCTTGTTCACAGCCTTTTAGTAATTTGGAATAAAAAGTTGTATCTTAGAAAAAAACTAACCTACCCATAATTAGTTCAGGAAAATTATTGCTTACTTTCTGGTAAACTTAAACCTGGTGGTTGGATTCTATTAATAGCTGTTTATTTTCATTATATTTTCCAACCTCTGAAAACAGCCATTTCTTAAATTGAACATTGGGAATATGCTGACGCATCAAGTATTACATGAAAAATGATCTTTATAGTGTAAGACCGGAGCTCCTGTTTGAGTCACGGACGAGATCTTATCTCTAAGGCGTAAGACCTGAGCTCCTGTCAGAATCAGGGACAAGGGTTGGTGCGGCCTGGGTGACCAAGTCGGTTGAGTGCAAGACTTTGCCTCAGGTCACAGTCTCATTGCTCTGTGCTGCAGCTCAGAGCCTGGAGCCTGCTTCAGATTCCCCGTCTCCCCCTCTCTCTCTGCCCCTCCCCCACGCACACACGCGCTTTCTCTCTCTCTCTCTCTCCCTCTCTATCGCAAATAAACCTAAAAAAAAAAAGAAAAAAGAATCATGTACAATGGTAGACTCACAGACAGGATCCCAGTGATCCCAATGAGGGAGAACCAAGTACCTTAAGGGACCTACATTCAAACCATTCTCAGCAATCCTTAGAAAACAATCCTATCATCAGGGGGCAGTTCAGGGCCCTGAAAGAGTTAAACCAGTATACAAAGGAAACTTGAGAAGGCAAATTCCCATGAAGGCAACCCCAATCTCAAATCCATCTATACAACCTCTGAGTTCCTTCCTCTATCACAAACCTTGGCATTTGAAGTATCATCCTTCTGGCTGATACTCCTTTATAGATGATGAGTGTGTGAAAATTAATAAAGGGAAACCTCATGAAAATGGAGTCAGGAGACCAGAAGGGGGAGCGCTCACCCCTTACCACTCAATGTCAATTACAGGAAGCGCTGCCAATTACATTCCCCAACAGAAGACTCCTTAACAGGAAAGAAGCATCAATTAGAGGCCACAACAGGAAAAGAGCACAGGGCATCTCCTACAAGAAACTGACAACCCCAGCAACTCAGCCAATGAGAAACCATCCTCACCCTGAACTTGGCTTTTCTCAAAAGGATATTGTTTCAAAACAACCCCTCCCCCAACTTCCTCCTTCTCCATAAAATAACTTCACTCTCCTTGGTTGGCCTAGCCTCCGGGTTTTGCTGTGGCTTGCTGGTCCTGAATTGCTATTCCCTGCTATTCTCAAATAAACCTGTTTTTTGCTGGTAAAAGAACTTTTATCACTGTAAATTTCCTTAATTTGCTTTCATTTCCATTATTCTTTATCTACTTTCTTGACAACTATTTTGTCAGTTTTCTCCTCGCCTCTGGCACTAAATTTGTGGTTTGTTTATTTTCTGTCATTGCTGTTTTCTAATTAATGCATTTGGGGCTACACATTTTTATCCAATTACTATTTTGATCACAGCTAGGCCTTCTGATATGTGGCACTAATGTTTTAATTATAAATGGCTCAAATCTAATTTCAGCTTTCTTTTTATCCATGGTTTTTCAGAAGTTTATTCTTAAGGGAGGCCTGGGTGGCTCAGTTGGTTAAGTGTCTGACTTCGGTTCAGGTTCAGGATCTCACGGTCCATGAGTTGGAGCCCTGCATCGAGCCCCACATCAGGCTCTGTGCTGACAGCTCAGAGCCTGGAGCCTGCCGGGGATTTTGTCTTCCCCTTTTTTGCCCCTCCCCTGCTCACTCAGTCCCCCTTTCTCTCTCTCTCTCTCAAAAATAAATAAATACTAAAAATTTTTAGAAGTTTATTTTTAATTTATTGACTAGCCTGTTATTAGCTTCTATATATTTTTTTACAGGGATTAGAAAATGTGACCTGTATGACTTTACCACTTTTGAATATATTGGGATTTGGGGGGTAATCTTCTTCAAGGTTTAAAAAGATGTAGCTTTATTTACCTATAGGTTTGCATTTTTTCAGAATGTCATATAAATAAAATGATACAGTATACAGACACCTCTAGAATTTTCCATTCATTTTCTGGGATAATATCACTGGAAGCAAGAACCTATTAGTCTGGTCACTTGCCTCACAGTAGACTCATTACCTCCCAAACCAAAGGGGTCTCTTTGACTCTTTACATATTTTGGAAAGATTCCTTTTTTTAAAGTTTATTTTTAAGAGAGAGTGTGTGTGTGCAAGCAAGGGGCAGAGGAAGAGAGAGAACCGCAAGCAGGCTGTGCACTGTCAGCACAGAGCCTGTCATGAGGCTCAATCCCAGGCACTGTGAGATCATGACCTGAGCAGAAATCAAGATGCTTATCCAACTGAGCCACCCAGGTGCCTCTAGAAAGATTCTTTAAATCATAATAGATATAAGAAGACTGTCAACCCAATGAAAATATCAAATGTTCCACAAGAAATCTGACTTATAGGCACGAGGAACCGTTATGTGGCTCCCTTCCCTGAGATAAGGAACAGCAGGGACAGGAGGGGGCGGGGACTCAGCCTAGGACACTCATCCCGGCAGGGACAGGAGGGGGCGGGGAAACTCATCCGGGCTCCCAGCAACTCCATCTTTCCCACCGAATTTTCCGGGTCCTATGTGACAGAAGTAATGAACTTGAGTTTTGTCTTTTATCTGCTTTCACTCTGAAGAGGTTACTAATGAAGTCAAACAGGGTGGGGGAGAAGGCAGAGAACTTTCTGGTGTTTTATAGTTCCCGTAATTCCAAGTATAGCAGCTCTACCACGTCGACTTACAAATAAGCGTGAGACCCCTTTTGCAGTAACCACACTGGCACACACCAACTGTGCCTTCTTTCCTGTACCTGTACCCTATACCTCCCTTCCCCGATCTATGTATTTTTTGAGCCTGTTCAAATGACTGGAACAAAGCTCCCTTCCTCCTACCGCTCGCTGAGTTCCTGCTGACAGCGGCGCTGAGATGCATCAAAAGAATGGCGGTGATAATCTAAGAATATTCTCTGGACTGCAGCCTTTAAAATTTTTTTTTAAACATTTTTATTTATTTTTGAGAGGCAGGGAATGAGGAAGGGGTGGTGCAAAGAGAGGGGGAGAGAGGCACAGAATCCAAAGCAGGCTCCAGGCTCTGAGCTATCAGCACAGAGCCCTACACGGGGCTTGAACCTATGAGCCGTGAGATCATGATCTGAGCTGAGGTCAGATGCTTAACCGACTGAGCCACCCAGGGAGCCCTTCTGTGCTGCAGCCTTAAGAGAGACTCATTTCCTTGTTCTCTGCAGTAACGTTTCTGAGTATTAAGCAGAAGCTGCTCCTAATTTTACCCTTCTTTTGGTCTTCCTGCCTTTTCGATCCCGTCTGGTAAAGCTTTTTCTTTTCTTTTCTTTTTTTCTAAAATTTTTTAAATGTTTCTTATTTATTTTTGAGAGACAGAGAGAGACAGCACGAGCAGCGGAGGGGCAGAGAGAGAGGGAGATACAGAATCTGAAGACATGCTCCAGGGTCTGAGCTGTCAGCACAGAGCCCGATGCGGGGCTTGAACCCACAATCTTGAGATCATGACCTGAGCCGAAGTCGGATGCTTAACCAACTGAGCCACCCAGGTGCCCCTGGAAAAGCTTTTTCTAACAAGATTTTGCCCTGGATGCAGAGTTTTCACAGATATCACCTTCAATTTTATATATTCTCCGCCTGGCCCCCGGCCCGGGGCACGCACAGCCAGGCCGACCGGTGAGCAGCATGGCAGAGGGCCGAGTGGGAGCCCCCCCTGCACGTTCTGCAAGTGTGTGTTCTTAAAGTTGGCCACTCACCTTCAGGTGCGGGCGGTGGAGGAAGCGAGGATCCAGGTCCCTCTCAGACAGAACCTAACTTCCGAAGAACCAGAAGGAGTCAAGTGAACGGAGTGGGGAGAGGGGACTGTTCAAAGTCCTTACACGCGCTGGAGGGAGGGGCACCTCTGGTGTGATGAACACTGGGCTTCCTGGACCTGAAGGGGGCTTTTTCTGAGGGTGTTTGGCTTTGAGCAGGGGTTAGCCCACCGGAAGTCTCTTTCATTCAAGAATCTGTACCATGGAGCGGGGCTGGGGGAAGGCCTGGGTGGCTCAGCCTTGGTTTCACCTCAGGTATCACGATCTATAGGTTTTGTGTGTTTCAAGCCCCGCCTCAGGCTCTGGGCTCACAGCTGGAGCCTGCTTGGGATTCTGTGCCTCTCTCCCCCTCTCTCCCTCTCTGTCTCTCTCTCTCTCTCTCTCTCTCTCTCTCTCTCTCTCGGCCTCTCCCCTGCTCATGCTCTGTCTCTTTCTCTTAAGGTAAACAAAGAAACTAAAAAAAAAAAAAAAACCCCAAAAGGATCTATACCATGAAGTTTGAAAAACAGACCAACTGAAATCAGCAGGGTCCGTTTTACTACTCAGCTCTCCCTGGGGTTGGCTACTTTGTCTGAAAACAGCATCCGGTGAACATGGCTTTCTCGGAGTCTGCACAGTCCAAGCTTAACTCCGGATCACCTGATGCTAATTAAGTCACAAGGAAGCCCACTGCCTGTCTAAGGCTTCTACCCATTGTTATTAGCTACTGGGAAAGAGGCTGAACCCAGGACAACTGTGATGTTTCTATTTTCTTTAGCTGGATCCTGAGATCAACCAATGTCAAGTCTGAGGGAATGCAGGCACACTGTCCTGCGTTATACTCATCACTGGAAAGAAGTCCAACTCATTCCAGCTCATGAAATATTAACCGGGATCTGGAGGTGACCTGTACTAAGTTCAACATGGTCAAATGGACCAAGACTCCAACCAGAACTATGTCTTCCACTATACATGACCCAGAGAGCTAACAGTTTTTAGGAGCTTGTGGGTTTTGGTGGGAGATCTTATCTCTTTCTCTGGGTAAACCTAGGAGCTTTCAAAAATTTCCTCTTGGTTTTACTGTCCGAATAATTTGGGAGCTATTTTAAGACAGAACCGGCTCATTGTTCTAGGAGGGGAAGTCAACTGAAAGCTTACTAAAAACAATACACATTTTAGAATTATAATTACTTCCAGATGGATGCTTACACATATCCTCACCTCTTAAAAAAAAGTACTTAAATATGTTACCATCTGTTTTGCAGGGATTTTGAATGGAAATCTTTACTCTTCTGTTTTAAGGAGCTGCCGCCAAGCTTAAGACAATAATAGTGATGTCTTTCTCTTCTTTTCTCCTCTTCCTAAATGAACATATTGTATAACTCAACTTTTATGATTGCTTTTGCGAAATATTACAAGTAATAAGAGCATGGTCTGAAAGAAATTAATCAATTATGCATGTTTTAAGTTGTTCTTTCTTAATGCCAACCAACGATTAAAGAACAATTTGCAAGGACTGACTGAAATCTGCACCCTGGGCTTTCCTTATCCCAGGAGACCCTGGGAATTTCTCAAGGAGATTGTAGATGGGTGCATTCTCCATGATAACGTGGCCCCGAGGCACTGCTCAAGCTACTAAACGTAAATTAAAGTGTTTGTGAGGCTGCTTTGGGACATCTTCACATCATTAAAGAATGTGTCAGTCAGTCATTAATCATGTGCCTGAGAATTCATGCCAGCTTTTTAGTGCTTCTCAGCAAGGAATGGGCCCTCTAAGAATTTATGAGTAATCACTGCAAATTACAGGGGGGAGAAAAAGGACAACATATTTGCAACATGGAAAAATTAACGTCTAAATTCAAGCGTCCTTCAATGGACACACCTACTGGTCTCCCTCTTCCTATCTGGGCAGGAGCGCTGCCAGTTGTCCACGAAAGCCTGAAGCCACCCTCTGCTCCTCCCGCTTCCAACTCATGCCAAAGCCACCTGAAGTCTGTTCCCAGGATGTCTTTCATGTTCGTCCCCTGCTCCTTCTCCACATGCCTTAGTTAATGTCTCCAGCCTCGGATTATGAAGGAAGTCTCTGCCTCCATTCTGGCCTTGGCTCACTAGAAAAACGGTAAGATTCTGGAAGGAGCTGTGAGAGAGTTATCATTGCCCTTCCTCCCTCTATGGTCTTGCTTTTTTACTCCTTCTGAGACACAGTTTTAGTCCGTACTTGGTAGGGAAGGAGCTGACTTTGGGGTGAGTGTGCTTTTGCTTGGAGGGGATCTATTTTCATTCTGGGTAGCTGGGAAGGTGTGGCTGTGGCGCCAGAGACCCCCCAGGCTATCGGGGGCACCTGGCTGGCTTCGTCAGAAGAGTGTGCCAACTCTTGACCTCAGGGTCGTGAGTTTGAGGTCCACATTGGGCACAGAGACTACTTAAAAAAAAAGAACAGTTTTTTTTTTTAATGTTTGTTTATTTTTGAGAGAGAGAGAGCACAAAGGAGGAGGGGCAGAGAGAGAGGGAGACACAGAATCCGAAGAAGGCACAAGGCTCCACGCTGTCAGCGCAGAGCCCGACGTGGCATTCCAAGTCACGAACTGTGAGGTCACCTGAGCGGAAGTCAGACGCTTCACCAACGGAGCCCCCCAGGCCCCGCAAGAACAGGTTTTCTGATGCTGCTCCGGCTTAGGCTCGGACGAACCGTGAGAGAAGCAGCATGGACAGTGCTGGGTTCTCAGGGGTAGAGACCTGGCGAAGACCATGGGCAGAAATTGGGCAGGACTGTGGTCTGCTTCTCATGGTTCCTTGGCTGTTATGTTTCAGGGGCCTAACTGCAGTGGAAGGTGGCTAGTTGGAGAGCGGATGTGGTCAAGATACAGTTAATATTAGTTCTGGGGCTATTAACTCGCCTTCCAGATGAGTCAAATTTGACACACTTTTCTAAACTAACTTTTCTTTTCCTGTAACAGTTGCTGGGCGTCTCATCTGTTCGCCATACCCAAACATTTCAAAAAGAAACCTCCCTCCAACCATCAATATGATGATTCTTTCATGATGGTGGAATAGTAGTGCCTAGCATACAGAAGGCACTAGAGATGATACAGATATTTATATATGGGCATATCTATAGAACATACACACACACACACACACATGCACAATATTGATAGCACGAGGCTCAATAAATTAACCTGCCCATTTTCATTTAGAGGAAATTAACTACCACTGTATGAAAAATTCCACCTGATCCCTCTGCCAAAAATATAAAAACCAGCGCACGTGGGTGGCTCAATTGGTTAAAGTGTCCAACTTTGGCTCAGGGCACGATCTCATGGTTTGCGAGTTCAAGCCCCGCTTTGGGCTCTCTGCTTGGAGAACAGAGCCTGCTTTGGATCCTCTGTCCCTGCCCCTCTCTCCCCTTCTCTCTCCCAAAAATAAAAATAAAAATAATTTAAAAATATAAAAATCACTCATTTTGGGGGGTGCCTGGGTGAATCAGTTGGTTAAGCCTCCAATTCTTGGTTTCAGCGCAGGTCATGATCCGACAGTTTGTGAGTTCGAGCCTCGAGTCAGGCTCTGTGCTGACCCCGTGGAGCCTGCTTGGGATTCTCTTTCTCCCTCTCTCTCTCTCTCTGCCCCTCCCCTCTCTCGCCGTCACTCAAAATAAATAAACTTAAAAAAATCAGTCTTTTTCGTTTTTATAAGTTTAGCTGCTTCTTCATTTTCATAACAAGACCCCTAATGTAATAGTGTAACGATGCTACGCAGACACAGCGACTATTGAAACGGGGGAGGGAATGCGTGTGCACACCCCCTGCCTCCCCCCACCTGAAATCGTGAAGAAATACCCAGGGATGGTGCTCACCCGGAGCAGCCTACATTGCTGCTGGGAGTGCACGCAGGTCTGACTACTTTGGGGACACTCACAGAAGCCACCCTCTGACCCCACCGCCACGGTCCTTGGCATATACTCCCCAGAAAGGTTGCACCCAAAGCATGCATCATGAGGCTATTCTCAGATGTACTATACAAAGTAGCTTAAAACGACTCGAATGTTCAACAGCAGGATGGCTGAAGTGTGGGACAGTCATGCAACGGAGTATTATTCATCAATTCGAGAACGATCGATCTACGATCGCCTCAGCAGGTGGAGACTCTCACCAACAATGTCGAGTCAGAGAAGCCAAACGACCAAGGACGGTATCCTGCGTGACTCTAGTAAAAGCGAATACAAGCCCTGGCAAAGCCGCTCTGTGCGGTCAGGAGTCCGAGCAGCGCCTCCCGTTGGCGCGGGGGGTTCTGGGCACAGGCAGTGCGGTGCCGCCCCGATCCGGGTGCCGGTTACAGCGGTGTGTGCAGCGGGGGGGGGCTGCATCCCAGCATATGTGCACGTTCTCTTTGTCTGGCATGGTTTTAAAGAAAGCGAGCATGAGAACAGGAAAGTCTAGAAGACGTGCTGATGGGAGGAGGGCGGGACAGAGGTCTATAATTATCCACATGTCTGCCACCTGCCAAGGCGTCGGCTTCCCCAGCCTCCGAAGGCTTGATGCAGGGAGCACCCGCCCGGGAAGACAGCCCGGAGCAGGAGCTCGCTGATGGAGGTGTTCCATTGTGATTTACTGTGCTTGCAAGGGGTCTGCCCTGTGCCTTCAATGCTTTTGACCCTGACGTCAGAGAACCAGGAGGCGTTATGTGAGGAGGAACTTTAGTGTAAGAGTGAGATGGTGTCCATTTCACACGGACACCCTACAAAGTTCTAGGCATCGATCTGGAGACGGACAAGTGCAGTCATGGCCTTGCATGGGGTTGTTGGGTGTCATGGCATCCCAGGGTGCTGTCACCAAGACACTGTGAGAAACGGGGGCAGGGATGTGTTCCTGACATCCTGGCTGCTTTGTTTCACGGCTTTTCAAAGGTGGAAAATATGCCACGTCTTTGTTTGAGGACTCATCGGGGGGCCATCAGGCAAAACAAGGGTACAAAGGTTAAAAATAGGACCGGGTTGTTTGTTTTCCAAGGGTTTTCCTGCTGAGCTGGCCACACTCTTACCGAGCTCCCCCTGAATGGACACCTGTGCTAGCCTGACCTTCTCTGCCACAGGCTCACGTTCTAGGCAAGGAAACAAAAACCATGACAACAAAGAAGTAAGAAAAATTCAGACCCAAGATGTGCTACGAAGATGCTAAAAGGGCTGGTACCCCGTAGCATGCTGGGGGTATCTGAGGCAGGGGCACTGAGGCAAGCCTGACGAGGTGGAGGTGGGCACACACAGATGTTGGGGGGGGCATCTAAGAAGAACGACACTGGCATGTTCCTGGAACACACAGGAAGGACGGTGAATGACGAAGCGTCGGAGGGCGCTGCGCACACGAGAGTCGGGGAGACCAGAGACCTCAGCGGCCCCCTAGAGAATGACGGAGGGCAGCACCACAGAGCGAATGGGCCAGAGGCACGGGTTGTAGGATGGGGTTCCCGCGGAGGTGCGGTGGGGCACGGCTGACTCTAGGGAGGGTCATGTAAGTGAGGGCTGAGGTGTGGGAGGGGAAGAGACTTCTGGAAAAGAGAAATCAAGGAGCTGGGAGGCCAGAGGGTATCAGAGGCCATTTACAGGGAACGTTGAAGAGATCAGGAATGATGTCGGGGCCAGTGCTGGAGAGGAGATGACGCCCACGTGCTGGAGTCTCTTTCCACCGGAGAGCAGGGGCCGGAGGCGCACAGATGGCGGACAGGGGCAGAAGCCAGTCTAAGGAAATGCCTTACAAAGAAGTATATAATTTCTTAAACTGGTACATTTACATAAAATTTATCCTTTTAGCCATTTTTAAGAGTGCACTTCAGGGGCGCTAAGTACATTCACACTGTTGTCCAACCATCTGTGTCCAGAACTTTCTCATCTCCGGCTGAAACTCTGAATTGACTGAACACTAACTCCCTATCCCCACCTGCCTCCAGCCCCTGGCAGCCACCACTCCACTTTCTGTCTCGAAAAATTCAAGCTGTCTAGGTTCCTCCAAGAAGTGGGATCATCCAGTATCTCTCTGTGCTTCGGTGTCTGGCGTGTTTCACTCAGTGTTAGGTCTTCAAGGTTCAGCTTTGTTGTAGCTCGTGGAGGAACTTAAGAGGCAGGGATCTGAGGGGAGAATGTTTTGGAAGTGGCCACAGACACACCGACCTTACTTCTCAGGGTGGAAGCAGGTGGTAGAATTGCAGCAGAAAAATGGCCACAATTACCAGGGTCACGGGGGGAGATGCGCTGTCTCCCGAGAAAGGAGCAAATTTCGGGAAGAGATGGAAAGCAAGGGATGCCAAGACACTTGTGAAAAGCTGTGTCATTGTGCTGATGACACACTGAATTCCAGAGAGCACGGCGGCTCCCATGAAGTTGGATCACAAGGTCACCACCTGGGCGGTGACCAGGAGCAGAGGCCCAGTGGGAGTTCCACGTTTATTTGGAGAAGTCCTGGGGGCACTTGGGTGGCCCAGGTGGTTGAACATCCAGCTTTGGATTACGGCTCAAGTCACGATCTCACAGTGTGCGCGTTCAAGCCCCCCATCAGGTTCTGGGCTGATGGTCTGGAGCCTATGTGGGATTCTCCCTCTCCTTCTCTATGCCCCTCCCTCGCCTGTGCTCTCTTCCTCTCTCAAAATAAATAAGTAAACTTAAAAAAAATCATTGAAAAATAATGAGCAATTGATCCAGAATTTTCACAAGTGTGCGGTGGCCTGTACCATGTATGGGAGAGATCAGGGGGTTTCAAGTCCAAGGCTTCTCTATTCCGACCTTTGCCACTGGTGTGGCCTGGACCAAACTACTTCTTCCTCCCCAGCCTCTACCTCCTCATCGATGGATCAGCTACCTGGAGATTAACTGAAAGTTGTAAATGAGAGAATGGATACGAGAGGTCTCTGAAAACCAGGAAGTGCTACTGTAACACTATTATTATTAGCTTACCTCAGGACTGATTGGTGTTTAATGTAAGGATAGAAGGAGTAACGGGGGAAGTCTTTACATTGTTTTCTAAGATCATAAACAAATTCACCCTATACCTTCAGATCTATATCCACCCGGGTCCTCCCCCGCCGGTCCAGCGTCAGCCGTCTGGCACCTGACCTTCCGCAAACCTAGATACCGAACATGGCTCCCACTTCTCGCAAATGGTAACAGAAGAGTGGAGGAGTCGTGGCAGCGGGAAGACCAGAGAAGGGGGGGTTTGAGGTGTCAGCTGGGCAGCCAGAACTGGGGAGCGCTTCTGCGAGTCCCCCAGGGTAGCCTGGGGGGGAAGAGATCCGGTCCATCCAAGACTTTTCCACTGTGGGGCTTTGAGAAGGCAACAACAGGCCACCTTCATGGGCCTCAGTTTCCCTACCTGCAAACTGAAGGAGCAAGATAACCACTAAGCTTTTCTTCTTACTCTGAGATGCGATCGCATGGGTGAAGCGTGCAAAAACCGCTTCATGAAAAAAGCCAGACACAAGGGCCACATATTGTAGGACTCCTTTTACAGGAACTACCTTAAGGAGGCGGAGCTGCAGAGGCTGCAGGGGCGGTGGGAGGAAGGGCTGGGTGCGAGACAGCTAAGGGGCTGGGTTTCTTCTTGGGGAATGAAATGTTCCGAACCCGATTATGGTGATTGCTGCACACTCTGACTGTATGAAAGGCCATTGAACTGTAGGGCATGTGCATCTATTCCAATGAAATGCTTTTAAAATGCTGTTACTTTACGTGGTCTTGTCACTTGAAGCTAATGTAACATTATGTAAACCATACTTCAATTACAAGTTGTTTAAAGCTGTTTTGTTTTTAAAGAATATTTATTTTTGAGAGAAAAAGAGAGAACACACACGAGTAGGGGAGGGGCAGAGAGAGAGGGAGACCCAGAATCTGAAGCCGGCTCCAGGCTCTGAGCTGTCAGCACAGAACCTGAGCCTAAAAGGCTATGACTTTAACTGACTCTACAGGCGGCATGTTGGACTCCTCCAAAGGTCAGGGACCCTGGATGTGAGTTCAACCTTGGCACTCAGTGGTGACCTGACCCAAGTCATTTGCCCGTGCTGCTGTTCCTGGGCATGGTATTTCCCCGGGCATGATGTTTAACTGGGCTTTGGTCACCTGCTTGCGTGTGACAGGGCAATTCCATGGCTTAGAGCCGAGACACCTCAGAAAAGGAAAGAAAAATACCCGGGGAAGAACAGCAGGAGAGGAGACACCGGTGGGGGCAGCAGCTGTGGGATGCGGGGCGGGAGGGGCAGCCACACGCCAAGAACACAGGCTGCGAGGTGGTGCGGAGCAGCAGGACACGGTGCATCATAGGACACAAGGCGGGGTCAGCGTGGGAGGGGCCCGGGCCTGGGAGGAAATGCCACCTCATAGCCCAAAGCTGTGTGCAGTTTCTAATACTTAGAAAGAATTCTTTTTTACTGTTTATTTTTTGTCTTTGGAGAGGGTGGGGGGACAGAGGCGCGGAAGCAGGCTGTGTCTGACAGAAAGCCAGCCAGGGATACTGAAGCAGGGGGGAGGCCGGGCAGGGGCGGGGTGAGGGGGTTAGGAACTGCAGATCAAGGAGGCGTTGAGGGCCAGCCTGGAGCTCATACTGGCAACATCTTTCGGCAATTAGGAGGTCCCTGTTACACCTGTTGCACGTGCCCAGACACACCTTGCACCTGTTAGCCGCTCTGTCAATGCCAAGCTGACCTACCAAGCATCCAAAAGGCCCTTAGAAGGGGTGCCTGGGTGGCTGAGTCCGTTAAGTGTCAGACTTCGGCTGCGGTCATGGTCTCACGGTTCTGGAGTTCAAGCCCTTCACAGGCTCTCTGCTATCAGCACAGAGCCTGCTTCAGATCCTCGGTCCTCCCTCTCTCTCTGACCCTCTCCCACTCAATCTTTCTCTCTCTCAAAATAAATAAACTTTTAAAAAAGGCCCTTAGGAAATACCGTGCTTAGCACAACTAATAGAGGTTGCTCCTGCAGACACAGCGCCCTTCCGATGCAGTGAGGAAGGAGGTTCAAGCACCGTCCATGAAGTGGTCTGGTCAAGTCACCGAACCCAAGTCTATTGCAGCCTCTGTGTCTGACATCTAGTTTGCAGAAATGTAGGGAGAAGAGGAACACGGTAAGCATCGTGAGGAAGAAGCCAATAAATTCACAACGTAGGACAACCCAGGGGGTAATGGATCCAGTTTCTTCCACAAGTTAGTGTGTGAAAAAGAACGTGAAGGGTGGAGGAAGCAGCTGGGCAGAGACGAAGGAGAAAGACTGAGACATGGTCAGTGTGAGGGACTAAACTGTGTCCTGCAGTTAAAAAAAAACAATTCATGTTTATTTTTGACCGAGAGAGAGGGGAGTAAGAGAGAGACAGAGCATGAGCAGGGGAGGAGCAGAGAGAAAGGGAGGCACAGAATCCAAAGCAGGCTCCAGGCTCTGAGCTGTCAGCACTGGGGCTTGAACTCACGAACCGCGAGATCATGACCTGAACCAGTCAGACGCTTAGCTGACTGAGCCATCCAGGCTCCCCTCTAAAGTTTTTTTTCCTTAAGAGTGCACAATTTTTCTAAGAAATGACATTGCTAGTGGTTGAATGTCATATTTGCTTTCACGTAAACTGTTTCACACAAAAATGTAGTTAACACTTCACACGTACATTTAGGTTGTAGATAAGCAGTAGGCAAACCTTTTCTGGAAAGGACTGGAGAGGGAATCTTGTAGCCTTTGCCAGCCATTTAGTCTCTATAGCAACTGCTCGGCTCTGCCTCAATCAGCACAGGAGCAGTCACAGGCATCACATAACTGAATGAGTACGGCTGAGTTCCAATAAAACTTTATGGACATTAAAATTCAAACTTCACAATATTTTCATGTGTCATGAAGCGTTATTCTTTTCTCAATTTTTTCCTCCACCAATTAGACAGCATATGCACTGAGCCTCCAGGCCGGTGGGCGCGTTTAGCTGCTGGGAGGGTGGTGTCCCCACACAGGGCACAGAAGCTCCGTGCCCCTCCCCCAGGCCTTGCCCTCAGCGTCTCTTCCTCTTGGCTGCTACTGAGTTACTGACCTCCCTGTGGGGCAAAAAGGAATGCTACAAGACTGCCTTTGGCCTTGAACTATATAGCTCCTCCTGAGTCCCCAGCCTGCCTGCCTAGCCCGTCAAGAGTTTGGATGTGCCAAGTTTCCACAATCGTGTGGGCCAATTCCTCAAAATAAATCTCTCTCTCTCATAAATAAATAATATTTCATTTTTCTTTTCTAAATGTTTATTTTTGAGAGAGAGTGAGAGAGCAGGGGTGGGGCGGTGGGGGGGTGGGAGCAGAGAGGGAAGGAGAGAGAATCCCAAGCACGCTCCACACTGCCAGCATAGAACCTGATGGAGGGGTCAAACCCACAAACCATGAGATCATGACCTGAGCTGAGCTCAAGAGTCAGACGTTCAACTGACTGAGCCACCCACGTGCCCCAGAATAAATGATTTTTTAAAATGTAAAAACCATATTTCGTGTGCAGGGCAGCAGTCTGGATTTGGCCCATGTGCCTTAGTTTGCTGACTTCTGTGGTAAATAGACAGAAACTCTGTCTATTGCTTCCAGTTTTAGAAAACCAAGTCTAGACAGATTCTAGGACTGTGACATCCCATTGATTATGCCAAGAACTTCCCACCATCACCTTGAGAACTGCATGCACTGCAGCACAGCAAGCTATGTGTCACGAAGAGCCTAACAGATTCACACTTCTGCCTCTGGCTCGGGCCAATCCCTTCGTTTCAAAATACATTAATCCAACCGCCTCCTTGCGGCCCTACTTGGAGCTCTGCACATATCTCAGGCTTTAGGGTCTAAAATGGACTCTCATGTCTTCTCTCCTGCCTCTGCCCATTCCCTCTCCCACCTTCTCCAAGTCCATACACGGTGCCCCTACTCACCCATATCCCAGGAATCATGCTGATTCCTCTCTGCTGCTCACTCACTGACCAGCTGGCCCGATCTCCAGAGTAGACATCGGCCCCACACACTTATCTCCAATTCCACTGCCCGCCCGGCCCAGGGGGGCATCATGTCTTGCATGGGTCACTATAATGCCTCCCAATTCCCCCCTTCTACTCTACCTGGAACCCCAGATCTTCCACTACTGTGGCAAAAGGTGAGTAGTTGCAATAGAGATCATACGGCCCACAATGTTTAAACTATCTACTGATTCCAACAGAATCTACACTTTGTGGGTCCCCTCTCATGGCCTTCCATGGCCATCTATGACACTGGAAGAAAATCTAAATGCTTTCTCAGAGCCTGCTTTTTCCACTTATGGCTTCCAACGAAGCCAGGGTTTCCCCTTTGTCCATAGGAGCAAATGTAGTAGTAATCACTCCTCACATGTCATTTGTGAAATGATTCCGTGGAACAGATTTCAAGATCCCATGTTATCAACGGGGAAACGCAGAATCAGCGCCTGTGTGATGTGCCCAACTTCCCAAGTCTGCCCCCGAAGAGACCGGAGTCTAGATCATTCGGCTCTAGGCTTGGATCCACCCCACCACCCACAGTGCCTTGCTCTGCACGCCGCAGCTATACCTGGGCCACAGCGAGACAGATTCGGGTTATTTTTGGAGTCAAAGATTCTGGAGTCCTTTTTCCCACAGGGCTGCTTCTGACCAGAATGGAAAATCCGGAGTACTCCTTCGGGTCCATACTCCCTCCATATCCCCAGGGCAGCTCTGGGGGCTGAGAGGATGGAATGTTTTTGTCTGTTGTTCCTGGGGTGGCGGGTGGGGGAAAGTCTGTTCCTCAAAGTTCTGGTTTTCTACAATTTGTGCCAAGATATAGATTCCCATCCTTCCTTGACATGAAGTGTTAAATAGCTAGATATACTGAGCAAACATCTAAAAATGAAAAAATTTCAAAGAATTAAAATATTTAATAGTTATGCACTGTAGCCTATCTGTAGAGTAGCATAGCTAATTTGATCATCTTTTTGTGAGACAATATAAGGCAGTTAGGTACAGAGATCCAGAAATGAAACTCACATCGTAAGGGATACATAAAAAAGACCCAGAGAAGGCCATTTCCATTATGGAAATATAATCTATTTGTACCTTCTGATTCTCAGATTACATATATTTTACTTTATTTAAAAAAAATTTTTAATGTATATTTTTGAAAGAGAGACAGATCTTTAACCAACTGAGCCACCCTGGTGCCACCTCAAAATACATATACATGTATATATGTATATATAATATGTATATTTTCAGGGGTGGAACCTTTTTCTTAATTAGCTAATTTTTTTTAACTTACATCCAAGTTAGTTGGCATATAATACAACAATGATTTCAGAAGTCGATTCCTTAATGCCCCTTATCCATTTCGCCCATCCCCCTCCCACAGCCCCTCCAGCAACCCTCTGTTCTCCATATTTAAGAGTCTTTTATGTTTGTCCCCCTCCCTGTTTTTATATTATTTGGGGTTCCCTTCCCTTACGTTCATCTGTTTAGTATCCTATATTCCTCATATGAGTGAAGGCACATGATATTTGTCTTTCTCCGACAGACTAATCTCGCTTAGCATGATACCCTCTCGTTCCATCCACGTAGTTGCAAATGGCAAGATTTCATTCTTTTTGGTTGCTGAGTAATACTTCATTGTAAATATACACCACATCTTCTTTATCTAAATACACATATTTTAAACAAATATATGCTCTATGTAAATTAGTATTTATAGTTTTAATACCTTCATGATTCAGAACATGTCACTGAAAGATACTGAGAAGAAATAAAGTCTTTTGTTTCGTTTATGACATTTGTTGCACATGCCCAGGTGAGTTTTTCACTTTATTAGGTTTTGCAGAATAGTAGCTTTTTACCTCTCTTACCTCTTTGTACCCTTTTACCCATCCTCCTTTAACCTAAATTTGTTCAACATGGTCTGGACAGGATATCCCGATGTTTTTGTTACTACTTCATTTCACCAAAAGAACAGCACAGTCTAACAAGTCACCTAATGGGCTAGAAGTGACTTAACTTCTTTTTAAGCAATTAAAAAAAATTTTTCTTTAGTAGAAGGAGAAAGTGCATGTGCATGCACACACATTAGTGGGGGAGCGCCACAGACAGAGGGAGGCGGAGAATCCAAAGCAGGCTCCAGGCTGTCAGCGCAAAGCCCAACGCAGGACTAGAACCCACGAACCATGAGATCATGACCTGAGCCAAAGTTGGATGCCTATCCGACTGAGCCACCCAGGTGTCCCCCACATCTTCTATTTTGAGCAGAATCTAATTGTTTGCATATACTAGTAGAGTCTTTTTTTAAAAGAAATAGATGCATAAGTCAAAACAGAAGTGCAACCCGTTAACAGAAAATTTAGTATGAAGATTAATTTTATTTAAATCATTCTTGAAGATAATGTTAAAATGACTCCTTGCCCCACACAGGTTCTCCTCTGTAAAAATGAACCAGCTGTCCTTTCCAGAGAATACTGGCAGACTTTTTAAAGTATTTCTTAATATTGTTTTCTTATTGGCAACATCTTATAGTAAACCGTACTGGATATGACACCAAGTAGTTAGATGTGGATTTTATGGAGAGATTTTACTTTGGATAGAATTCTTTGTTACAAAATTGTATTTGTTTATTTTGTGGTCTATAAAAGATGAAAGTTTTGGCAAAATATGAATTCATAAGCTTATTTAGTAATATTCTCACAGAGTTAAGTCACAGGCATAGGCCTTATATATTAAAAAACTTTTCAGAACCTTCTTTGAATGGTAAAAATCTTAGAATCTATATGAGATATAAATATATTACAATATGAGTGTTTAAATCAAGTTATCCAGGGGCACCTAAGTGACTCGGCTCGTGGCTCAGCTGACTTAGGCTCAGGTCATGATCTCATGGTTCATGAGTTCGAGTCCCACATCAGGCTCTCTGCTGTCCACGGAGCTTACTTCCGATCCTTGTTCTCTCCCTCTCTCTGCTCTTCCCTCCCGCTTTCATTCCCTCCCTCTCTCTCTCTCAAAAATAAACATTAAAAAAAAATCAAATTATCCATATGGATAAACCTTAGGGGAATGATGATAACAGGCTCCATTTACTGAATGCTCTCCTGAATATTTCTTACTAGAAAGTAAGTGTAATTATCCCTGATATATATATGCATATATATATATTTAAGTTCAGAAAACTGAGTAAAGTCAAAATTCAAACTCAGTTTTCCTTCATCCCAATGCTCATGCATTTTATATCACATACCTGCAATATGAAACATTACGAGTTGCAAGGATTCTAACATATTTCTTTTCCTTCTGACATTTTTAAACTAATAAAACAGAGGCAAGATTTTTAATGTTCATTTTCTGAATTACATTGGAAAGAAATGATGTACTAGAAAGATAAAAATGTGACCCAAAGGTAGAAGGAGGAAAAAGAAACAGGAAAAGAAAAGAACAGAAAAAAGAAAGAAGGAAAAGAAATTTAATTTAGGAAAAATATTTTCAAGAAAAAAGGCAACAAGTCAGGGCAGACCACTCTTTCTCTGCACCACCTAAAAAAGTCAGATAAGTAACTAGGGTCACATTTTCTAAAGACATCAGAGCTATGGAAGCAGAAAGATTGAATTAACTAAAATTGCTGAGAGGAAAAGCTCCTCAAAAGGGAGCAGTCTGTCCACCAGGAGTTTTCTTCCCTGGGGGTGTGAGATGGGACTATAAAGGGACCCCACGGTTTCAAGCGGGAGGACCAACCAGTCTCCACCTGGAACACGGCCTCCGTGAACACATGGCTGGCCTTCCCGACACGTCTGCCAGAAGTGCAGGTCACCTGGGAAAGGTGGGGGCAGACGGCAAGCTCAATACCTCTGAAGGGGGTACTGAATGTCTCAGTCTTTCAAGACTGAGGAGATAGAAACCCCCTACGCTCTAACTCTGAAGCCCAGGAGGAAATACTTGAGGAACAGGGAAAAGCCAGAGGTTACCTACATCTTATTGAATTGATTCTGTCCCCAGCTCCTCTCAATACCTGTTAGTAGTGATGAGATGAAGCCCCTCATCCTCGCAGAAGAAATACCTACAAAGGAGATTCCTTGTTGGTGGACGATATGATCTGAACCTACAGTTTCTTAATATACAATGTGCATCTGCTATAAGGTATGTGAGGAGGTATGTGAAGAGAGAGGAAAATGTGACAGAAGCAGCAAATAACAGACACAGGCTCACGAACACTATCCTTACTTGACTGAGTAGGCAGGAATTAGATGGACAAAACTGGTGAAAAGATGGAGGATTTAACTGTATTAAAAGATGGGGAACTTAACTGTATTTAAAAGAGTCAACTGGACATACTACTTTGAGAACCAAACACTATCTGAAATTAACAACTCCCAAATGGTTTGACAGAAGACTGAGCCCAGCAGAAGACAGGTTTAGTAAGGTAAAGCGAGGTCAAAAGAAAGTGTTCAAACTGAAGGAGACAGAGAGAGAGAGAGAGAGACAGAGAGACAAAAAAAAAAAAAGATGAAACAGCATCAGATAAGGGACACAAGGGAAGAAAGGAAAAGTCTAACATGTTTGAGTCTCAGAAGCAGTAGAGAAAACAGGTAAGAAGCAATATCTGAAAGATGTGGAATGAAAATTTTCTGAAATTGATGAAAGATATCAATCTACAGATATAAGAAGATGAGTGCGTTGAAGGCAAGGTAAATATAACATCACACTACCTTTATTCTTCCTGTGGCAAGCCAAAACCAAAGAGAAAAACTGGAAATCAGCCAGAGGAAAAAGTCATGTTACCTTCAGAGAAGCAGGACTTTTCAACACAAACTACAGAAGGCAACAGATAATGGTTTGAGATTGTAAAGGCAAGGCACAGCCTGGGATGCACCCTACAGAGACACACCCACATTTTTTACTTCTATCCAGAATATATATCTCTCTCCTTTTCTTAAGGTAGACTTCGTGCCCAGGGCGGAGTCCAATGCAGGGCTTGAACCCATGACCCTGAGATCAAGACCTGAGCTGAGATCAAGAGTCCCATGCTTAACTGGCTAAGCCACCCAGGTGCCCAGAATATATAAAGAACCCTTACAGATCAAAAAGAAGACAGACAACACAATGGAAAAGTGGATCAAAGGCTTGTAGAGGCTGTTTACAACAGAAGGCATATGAACAGCTGACAAGAAGATGGTCAGTATCATCAGTAATCAGGGAAATACTAACTAAAACCCCAGTGAAATGCCACCACACTGCCACCAGAATGACTAAATTACAGGGGTGGACAATACTACGTGCTGGTCGGGATGTAAACTGGTTTGCGGTATAAAAACAGTTTGAAAAACTGACACTATCTAGTCTATTAAACATATACTGGGTTCATTATCTGGCAGTCTCACTCCTGAGATCCAATGGAAACAGGGCTCATGTTTGTCAAAAAGACAGGAATACGAATATTAACATTAGTATTATTCTCACTAGTCCCACACTAGAAAACAACTCCAATGGCCTTCAAAAGTAAAACAGATCAATGAACCGTGTTGTGTTAACACAAAGGAACACTGGGCAGCATTGAAAAATCACGAGTGACGACATGCAACAAGGAGTGAATCTTAAAAAAAAATAATGCTGAGCTAGAGAACCAGATGCAAAGAATATGTACTATTTAATTCCATACGAAGTTCAAAAAAAGGCTCAGCTAATACAGTTGACTGTTGAACAACATGGGGACTGGGGTGCCGGCTGCCCCCACACAGTTGAAAATCCACCTATGATTTTTGACTCTCTGCCAAACTTCACCGCCAACGGTTGGCCGCATAGCATCAACAGTCGATTCACACATAGTCTGTATGCTATATGTATTATATACTGTATTCTTACAACAGAGTAAGCTAGAGGAAAGATAATGTGATTAAGAAAATCATAAGAAAATACTTTCAGAATACTATCCCGTATCAAAAAAAAATCATGTCCAAGTTGACTTAAGCAGTTCAAACCCCTTGTTCATGGGTCAACTCTACACAGTTTGTGAACTTAAAAGAGTGGCCGGTTACCTGTGGGAGGAAAGACTGGGAGGCAGCACGACGGGGCCTTCCGGACATGAGCTGAAACGATCCTCTATCTGGATCTAAAGCAGTGGTGAGCTCTCTTGTCCCCAGAAAACATTTGGCCATGTCTGGAGACATTTTTCATGGTCACAACTGGGGAAGGGTGCTATTGGCTAAGGGTAGAGGGCAGGGATGCCGCTCAACACCCTACAACACACAGGACGGTCCCCAAACAGGGATGTATTCAATCCAAAATGTCAGGGACGCTGAGGTTGAGAAATGCTGGTCTAGATGCTGATTACCTGGGGTTATACTCATGTAAGGTTTATTAAGTTGTACGTGTGTACACTTTACTATAAGTTATAACTCAAATAAACAAAGGTAAAAGGGACAACAAATGTCACGAAAGTCCGTTTAGCTCCTCACTGAAACTTAGCAAACTTCTGTAGAAACTTTCAGTGTTATAAATAATCTAATTTATTAGCGTCCTAATGACCTGCCTTTGCCAGGACTTCCAATCAGTCAGGAAGAACGGAAGTCTTTATGTACCACTCCCATTAAATGCCCGGAAACATCTATCTTTCCTACATAGGAGAGGACCTATGGATTAGTATCTGAGTTATGGCTAGAAATGGGTACTTGCAGAAATACAATAAAGGTACAGTTAAAACCTTGGACTGGGAGTAACTTGTTCTGTGAGTGTTCCACAAGACGAGCAAACATTTCTAATAAACTTTAAGTTGATATATGAGGGATGTCTTGCAGCACGAGTAGTACGTGATGCTGAATGTCACATGATCGCAGCTGGGCCAATGGCTCTTCTCTCCCTCGCTCCCTCTCTCTCACACTGGGATTGTGAGTGATATCAATGCAATGTCACATTTCCACAAAATCCACAAAAGGAGACAAAAGCAAGTGTCATTGGATAGGTTCCTTGTTAAAACTGAACAAAAAGAAGGTCCCATCGAGCCAACAGGCAGCAGTGATTCCGTTGGTGACAGTGAAAGTCGTCCTCCACAGTCACCCTCCTCTCTCTCGTCTCCCTCACACCAGCCACGAAGGTTTTCAAAGGTAAGGGCAGATTAATTTCGTTTTCTTTACATTTTTTCTTTATTATGTTGTATTATATTATGGTATTGTAATTGTTTTTATACGAATAGTTCTGGGTTGTGGAGTGAATCATCTGAATTTCTATTGTTTCTTATGGGGAAATCCTTTTTGGTATACAAGTGGTTTGGATTACAGGCATGTTTCCGGAATGCATCAGGCTCACAAGCCAAGGTTTGACTGTACATGATGCAGTCCACACGTCTGGGATTCTCTCAGAGCCGTTAGAAGATGCGGAAAAATAAACGTGCACTCTTAAGCAGTAGTCTAAGCTTGATTCCAAAGGTAATAACTTTTTATCCTAATTATCAACAAATTAAGAAATCTACTGGCACCTTAAGTCCCATTCTTACTCCACCCTGAGATGTAAAATTCATCCGTGAAGGCGGGGTAAAGGCATACGTTGCATCATGCTTTCTCCACCGTCCAGCGTAAATGCAACAGCTCTTGAAGGTTATGCTGATCTAGCCAGACAGCCCTCCTGGGCTGAGAAGTGCTGGGTGTTGGCAGCCTTAGAAATAGCGTCACAAACCTGTGTTCTGGCTCTTGAACAAATACCGCTCAGTTAGCCTTGGAGGTGACAGGCACAAACAGATAAACCAGAGAACGGAGGGTCCTCTACTCCAACCCAGGACCTCAGGGAATCAAACCCCTAAGTAACGGCATGAGATGCCGTGGCCTAAAATCGATATCCTGATATATTTTCTAAAAGGACGTTACCATCTAGAGTGGAATTAAATTAGTAGAAATCGAGCACTTCCAAACCCGAAACGTTCACTGGCTTAGTACATCCCTGAAATAACCGAAGGCAAACGTCACTGGTTGGCAACAGGGCAGAGTACAGTTTCACAAATGACTCCCCAGGCACACAGCTAGATTCTAATCAGCTGGATTAGAATCAGGGTGATTTCTTCCACGAATCCGTGATCCTATCATATTACCCTGTGCTTTCGCTCACATCCGACTCCAGGGTGACCGGCTGTTACAGCAGCCGCTGTAATTGCACTATGCGCTGACTCACCGAGGCAGGCTGGTCCCAACTCTGGAGCTGCTCGAGGTAAAATTCCGGGACCATCTCAGAGAGTGCGGGCACTCAGTGACTCACACTTAGTGTACTCAACGCTGAGTTCTGAACTCAGACTGAATCCTGTTCGTTGCTGACTGACACTGTAAGTGGCTGCACAGAAGAAGGTCACATTGTGAGTCACCTGGTGGCACACCAAACACCGATTTGAAATATTCCCATGGGACAGTGATTCACATTATAATCAGATTGGGACTTGGCTTGACACATGTGATTTCAAAACTCAGTCCTGCTGAATGGGCTCAGGAGATTGCTACGAAGTCACTCCCTACTTAATGCTCTGCATTTCTCTCTGAGAACACAGGGTAGGGAGATGCATAGAGGTGCAAAAGGGTAAGTTATCCAGTTTATGCTCTGGAGAGATCCAGGGTGTCCTTCTTCAAGGATGCAAGCACAGTTCCCAAAAGTGTCTTCTTAGGAAGACGCATCATTCTTACAAACTTAAATGACTGTGCAAGGCCAGAGGCTTATTTGAAAGGTTCAGCCCTAGAATTCCTAAACTGCTCCTGTGAGGGCTGGACCTGGATCTGCATCTCTCTGTGGAAGGTGGATGTCATTAGTCATTAGACTGCCACATGCAGAAATGAAAGGCCTGTGGGATTTTAGGATTGATATTCAAGTGCCTGGCATGGAAACCATTTAAAACGGACTGCATTAAAATCAGAAATGTTTTTCTTTCATGCTTGCGTGTCCACAAAATCTGGAATAATAAAATCTCCTTCCTATGTAATTCTGAAGGCCTTTCCTAAAAAGCTCTTCTAAGTTATCAGAAAGGAGATTTTAAGAATTTACAAAAAGCTCAAAAGTGATTTCCAAGGGATTAACAGAATCCGCAATCAAATGCAGAAGTCAGCAGGACCTTGAATTCCAGGGCTGGCTCTTCCTCTAGCTTGGTCTGCGACCTTAGCCTACCTCAGGTAAGTCATACCGGGTCCTACCTCCCACTGTGAGAGACCATGATCAAGCTGTGGGACAACAGTATCCAGATCACTGCCTGGTCTTTATGTTGTATATAACACAGGGCTTCGAGTTTCCTATTTGTTAAAGGTTCAAAAATCTGTTAACAGGAAAACATCAGTGTGGTATCTAGGAGCCCTGGGGGAGGTCAGAAGACCTAATTCTAATCCTAGACGGGGCTCTATTTAAGTGGAGATGTTCAGTAGTGTACTCTATCTGAATGTTTCCTCAGCTGTAGCGTGTAGGAATCTGACTCTTACCATTCTATGTGCTTTTTCTTTCTTTCTTTTTAAAGTGATCTCTGTAACCAATTTGGGGTCCAAACTCCCAACCCAGAGATCAAGAGTTGCACGCTCTAGGGACTGAACCAGCCAGGTGCCTCTATTTTTCTATATTCTTGATATTAAGGGTATTTTTGGGTAAAGTGCTTATAATCACATTAAAGAAGTCAGCATTTCTAGCTCTCAAGAGAAGTTTCCAGATTCTTATAATTGACCTGATGCAATATTTTAAGGCAGACACTGGATGTTCTGTATACACTATGACCTAATGTGTACTTTTTATACGTATCTCTCTTACAAAGTGAAATATTTTGAAGGTTAGAGATAGTTTTCTTAAAATGCCGTTTGAAGTTTGTATGCAAATCTCATAATTATTTGAAAGAGTTCAAATCATGTAGAAATGCACTGTATTTAAAATTTACATATCAACAGGGAAAATACTGTTTTTCTAATTTTGATGGGCTTCTTCTACTTCATTATATACACTCTTTATAGCATACCCAAAAAACGCATTTTGTTCCTGATCTTTTTATATAGTATTTTGAAGGCTACTTAGCCAATTTAGCGTAAATACAGTAATAGTAATAACAGGTTTTGTCTGGTGACAGAGCTATACTGTATTAACTTACGGGATGCTCACAGCTACCCCATCAAGCAGAACTTTTTTCTTATCCTCATAGAGCAGATGATAAAACAAAGACACTAAACGTAAGTAACTCGCCTGAGGTCACACACCTAGGCTGGGATTTGAATTCGACAGTTTCAGAGCCCAGGACTCTGATCTACTCGCCAACCCTGCCTCTCATATGCATTACTGATACCGACATAACTGATGCCTTTTAATGAGAAGACAAGATGAGGCACAGTAGAGGTTATAAACAAAAATTAGATTATGAGCAAAACCCAGAATTTCCAAACAGTCATTGCATTACAAATATCCCAGCCGGGACTGGGGAGGAAGTCAGTTCGTTTCTTGAATTCGGGGACCCTTGTTTAGTCAATTCCATGATGTGGAACCACTAGAAATACAATGAAGCCAAGCCACGCAGGGGCCCCGGAGGAGGCGGACGGACCCAAGTGGGGTGAACGGAGACTGGGGCAGGGGCTCCCGGCTCTCCGCATACTCCGGGGGCAATACGGGGCCAAGAGGGCGGGGCGCTGCTTCCGCCGGGCTGCGGACCGGAGGAGCCCGGCCCGCACGGAGGGCACCGGCCGCTGTTGGGACGCCCGGCCAACTGCAGCCAGCCCGCCAGGCTGGGATCGCTGGGGTCCACAGGCGCGACGGGCCTCCGCCGGATTCGGAGACGGAAAGGAAGGAAGCGGAGAGTTCCCGGCTAGCACTCTCCTCCTCCGGGACAGAAACTGCGCTCACGTTCGCTCCTCCAACCTGTCGGCCGCGGACCGCGCGGGTGCAGCAGCAGCCCGGGCTCCGGGCCCGCGCCCCCGCGCCGCCTTCCAGCACCATCCACCGCCACCCGGGTCGCGCGCAGGCTCTGGCCGCTCGCCGGGATTTTCCTCCGAAACTGGCGAAGCCGGTAAACCCACTCCTGCCTGCAAGCGCCGCCTCCACCTGGGCGCTTCCCCGCCCACTCACCCCCCACGCGGGGCTGGCAGGTCGCGGCGCACAGACCCCCGCCTCAGCGTCCCCAGCTTCCCGCCCACTCCCCCGGACGGCTCGACACAGACCCCGCCCGAAAACGCCCACCTGCTCGCGGCCCCCTCCGAGGCCCCTCCCTCCCCCGCCCATTCCCCACAGCAGGGAGAGGGGCCGCCCAGCACACCGACCCCCCTCTCCGGTCTCCCCATCCCCTCCCGCCGGCGCCAGGCCCCTCCTAGGTCCCCGCGCGCCCACGCCCCCTCCAGTCTCCGCAGCCGTGGCGCCGGACACGTGCCA
>NC_043714.1:5766262-5798971 GCF_006229205.1 Suricata suricatta | reverse complement strand
CTCCCTCCCTGGGGAGTCGCGGCGTGGACTACCTGGTCTCTGGAGGACAGCCCCCTACCTTCTCTGGCCCCGGGTGCTTCTCCAAGCTCTGCCCCCGTCCCACCCCCGAGCAGCTTCAGCCTCTGCCGGTCCCTCTCGGGAAAGGGGTTCCACGCCCTCTTCCTGCTGTCGTTGCCTGAGGCCTCACCACGGTGGGGGTGGGGGGTGGCTAATTGCGGATTCCGGATCCCGCTGAGACCCTAGGCAGCTGCCTTCCGTCCCCAGGGGCTCTGAAGTCCGGGGGCAGGGAGAGCCCTGGGGGGCGGGGGGCGGGGTGAGGAGCGCTGCCGCCCAGCTCTGCGGGCACAGAGCCTCGAGTGTCCCTCTGCACCCCGCCGCGTGCCCTCGGGAGCTAGACGCAGACGGATGCCGGCGCCCTGAGCTGGAGCTCTGAGGGCTAAAGTGAAGCTGGAGGCTGACCTGACACAAAAATAACATCACGTCATTTCCTCCCCGGCCTCCAGAGCCCGCAGACGCTGAGAGGGCATGGGAGTGGGAGCGCGAGGAGGGGGCGGAGGCGCGTCGGGGGCAGGCTTGGGGGAAGGGGGTTGAGCGACAAGCTGAGAGCGAGAGTTTGAGAAGCAGCCTCCCGCTGGGCGAGGGCTCCTTCCCTCTGCCATTGACCCTGGAAAGAAATGGTCCAGGGGAAAAGTAGCTTCGAGGGCCACCTGCGGAAAGGGGGTGTCTGGCGAGGCGCGGGCACCTTTTCCTTGAACGTGCTCAGGCCTCTCGCCCTTACCACCGAAACTCTCCGCCACCCCCGGCGCCATCCCCCCGCCCTCCGCCCTTTGCTGGCCGGACCCCCTGCTGGCCCGGCGTGGGGTGGGTCAGTGCAGGCTGGGAAGGAGCCGGGGATGCTGGTGTCCGGGTGAGGCCGGGTGAAGCGTGCTGGAGCCGGTGGTACTCACGGGCATGGGCGAGCTCTGCCCCGCGTAGGCATCCTCTTCCCGCGCAGGCATCCCCTTCCTGGGGGGCTCGGCGGTGCCAGAGCTGCCCCCAGCAGGAACGAGAGGCGGCCTGGCCGCTCTCCGTGCCTCCGCGAGCGCCCAGCCGCTGGCAGGGCGCGAGCGGAAAGCCGGAGGGAAAAGTCCCGGCGCCGCTGGGGAGCCCCAGAAGGGGGTCGCCGGAGGAGGTGAGAAAAGAATCGCAGGAGGCCAGAGAGCGGGCTGAAAAGGAAGTTGAGCAGCTTCGGGGCAGTGGCGAGTCTGGGAGCTGTGCAGGGCCGGCGGCACGAAGGGCAAGTAGGGGGGAGAGACACAAAACCACACCATTACTGTTGGGGTCCAGCTACAGAAGGGAGAAAATGTGCCTTTAGTGGCATTTCTACAGCATTTAGAGGCTGTACTTTTGGGGTGCAAGAGAAGGTCGATGAAAGCAAAAGGAAAGGCCTTCTCCTTTCTCTTCTTTCCTTTCTTTCTTTCCTTTTCTTTTCTTTCTTTTCTTTCCTTCCTTCCTTCCTTCCTTCCTTCCTTTCTTCCTTCCTTCCTTCCTTCCTTCCTTCCTTCCTCTTTCTTTCTTTCTTTCTTTCTTTCTTTCTTTCTTTCTTTCTTTCTTTCTTTCTTTCTTTCTTTCCTTTTCTTTTCTTTTCTTTTCTTTTTTTTCCTCCTGTCCTACCCCCTTTCTAACTCTGCTACCTAGCGTGGTTCTCCCACCAGCAGCTTCAGTAACAACCTGGAGGTTGTTAGAAATACAGAATCTGGGACCCTATTCCAAACACTGCCTTGGAATCTGAATATTAACGTTCCCAGGAGGTTCCAAGGCACCTTAAATGTGAGACGAATCTGTGTTTCTCTCTCTTGGTTCTTGAGAATTTCCTAAATGAGAATTCTCCTAGCTCACTTTTGCCACTCATGCTCTTCTCACTCTTCCCCTCTCAGCTTTCCCACCTCCCAGAGTGCCCAGAGCTCTCCCTGCTGGCGGCACAGAAGTTGGATCTGACTGGTTACTAGGTCCCATTGTGAGAAGTGCCTGGGGGAGACTTGGATAGTGTCAGAAGACCCAACAATCCCAGACCCAGGCCAAGGGGAGAAGAGACTGTCTCATTGGACTTTGATTGTGGTGGTTGGGGTGGTTGAGATACCAGGACTGTTTTGGGGGCTCATGAGTGCACACATACTATGCAGGGCCCCTTTCTGCTCTCCATGTATCCATCTTATTCTCAGGAACGCAGGCCTTTCCACCTTCCACTTGTTGCTTAGGATATCTACGTGGCCAATGTGAAGGCAAAACGATTATTTTCTTTGATAGTAGAGGGAAGCATGAATTTACAAGTCAGAAGCCCGGGGTTCTAGACTCAGGCTTGCTACTCATTCCACGGCTAATCTTGGGAAAGTCTCTTTATTCTTTGAATGTATCTACTTCGCTTATGAAGTAAAGGGATTGAAGTCAGTGGTTTTTTTGAGGTCAGGCTCTCATTTTTGAGCTCCTAGAGCTTCTTGATCCACGAACATTTAGGGAAGTTACAATCCAGAACCTAACACAGCCAATCCAAACAGCCCCCTCAATCAAAATGGAAAGACAATTTAATCTGTTTGTGAAAAACAAGAGTGGCTGTTGCCAAGAAAATTGAAGGTGGAGGCGGGAAACAGCGAATAAAGGTGACTGGGTGGCGAGGCACGGGAGGGGACCAGCAGAGCGGGGCGGGGCGGGAAGGGAGTCCCACGGGCGCGGCGGCCGCTCTCCAGGGTCCTGAAGGCGGGAGCGGCCGCGGGCCGCCTCGGGGACTTGGCGAGGTTCCCCTCCACCCCGGGCGGCCCCGGATACCCCACCCCACCTCCCAGCTTTGCTGTAGCCTGGCCCGGCAGGTTTTCTTTGGGCGGTGGAAGTCTTGTGGGAAGCGATTGTCTGGAGGGAGGGAGGAAACCTAGCAACCTATTCTCATTCATGAGGCCCTTTCTTGGAAGCCGCTGAGCTGGTTGGCTGATTTGTCTTTCGGTCGTTTGTAGGCGCTCTGGGAGAGAGCTGTAGCTCGGTTTGCATTTCCGAGTACGTTCACACTGGTTCGCTTCCACTTAACTACATTTTCCTGGAGAATGAGGTCTTTCTCCTAGGACTTTTATTCTCCCCGTTCGAGGCTTCTCTCCCTTCCCCCCCCCCCCTTCTGGCATCAGGCTGTTATGTTAGGGGTTGGAGCTGAGAGCCCCGGAGGCTCCTGGAGCTGCGCCAACAGCCCACTCCAGGCAGGGGAAAATGAGAGATTTGGAAAGCGCTCAGAGACGGCCTTGGCGCCGAGCTTCCGTCTCTCCAAGGAGGAGGGCAGGGGACGAACCCTGGTCTGGGGAGGGGGTGGGGGCCCAGTCTATGCCAAGCGAGCTGGGCCTGGCCAAGTCTCGGCTAACTTCGCGCGCACCAGCCAGTGAGGGCTGGCCGGCAGTGTCTGACTCCAGCGCGCGGCTGGACGTCCGCAGAAACCTAAGGGGAGGAGGGCACCGGGGCCTGAAGGACCCTATGCACAGGACCTCAGGAAAGAACCGGGTCAGTCCCTGGCGACTCTGAGCTTGACTAAGCCCACCCTCAGCCTTTCCCGACCAACCTTCACTGGAAGGCTCGAACAAAGCTTAAACTGCAGAGAATGAGCCGCAGGCACACTTCTGTGATGCCTGCCCCACTCTTAGCGGCCGAAGAAAGCTTATTGGTACATCCATGGGTCCCAGAATTTGTGTCTTCAGCTCATATTTTCACATGGTTTTGTGAGAATGTGTGAACCTGTAAATCTGACCCTTCTCTCTTCTCCCCTTCCAAGTCCTTCTTCCCCTGTCATTTGCTCGCCAGTCCCCTCCTTGGCCCTTCCCCCACACCCCCACGTTCGCTTCATTAGGCATTTTGCTTCGGTTCTTTGCTTCAAGACAGAGATGCTTGTGAGGGAAAATAGTGGAAATGTTCGGGCAGAATAAAAGTCTGAGAATCAGCCCCAGAAACACAAAGCCCGGCTCCGTTGCTCCTTTGGAGACATTCAGCTTTTACCCTTCCCTGCACTGGTCTTTTCTGTCAGGATGAGCAGCCTGCCCTCCAGTGCTGGCTGGTGTCTGGACACACTCTGCAGTCACACCAAGTCTGGGGAGGGACCGCTGGCTTCTCTAACAAGCAGAGATGCGTGAAGCATGATCAGTGTAGGGTGCTGAAATCTGACTTCCTCTGGCCCTCCTGGCAAGGACAGAGAGCTCTGGGAGTATCCATGTAGCCACAAAATTCGATCTGAGACAGGCTATCTGAGGAAAGACCTTCAGCTGCCCGCAGTACGCCAGAGATCCCTGTCTTCCTGTCAGGCCAGATTCCAGGTGATAGTCAGAGAATTTCGCTAATACTAGCTGCAAAATGGAATCATCTTGAAATCTGCATTCCTGAAAGAATCTTCTGGAAAGATCCAGAAGATTTAGGGAGTACTTTATGAAGATTGAATATCCACTTCCCTAATCTATCATATTGGCTATTGAATGATGCCGAGGAAAGTATCACCACATTCAAATCAATATACACAAAGTCTCTTCCCTTTAAAAGGCACGTTGAAAAATTTCATTCGCCCCTAAATAGCATCATTTCATAAAAGAAACCTCTGTGGCAGGATTAAACTACTTCTAACCAAAAATTTCTGAGAGCCTTTAGAATAAAAGTCACAGAATAGAATTTGGAATTGATTTAATTTTATGAGGTGACCTATTTTTCCCCTGGGTTCTTTTTTCCCAAGAATTCTGTTTTGCTGTGGTGTGACCATATACATTTTTATTTCACACTATTTGGAAAAACAGTTATTCCACTTGGATCTAAGAATCTAATTGACAGTGTTTAAAGCCATAAAGCAAGTCTTTGCTTGTGCTGATCACAAACCACGGAGATTGGAAAATAGCAAGATATAAGACAGATCATGGGTATTAAAGGCGCAGGTTACTATTAATTTGAGGCCAACCAAACTGTTAATAACCAGTTTCTGTTAGGGTTCACTTCAAATCTCACAGTTCCTAATCAAAGTACAACTGTTAAAAAGAATATGTCTGTAGCTTGTAATTAGCTCTGACGTCATATATTCTTTTAGTAACTTTTAAAGTGGATCTATGCTTAGGGCTTCTACAGAGGTGTTAGAAGTAAATGTTGTATAATGGAACATTGATGGTGAGGGAGGTGGGGCGAGGCACAGAAGCAGAGAGGACCAGAAATGAAGGCCACTTAGGTGACATGGGTGTCTGGGGAAGGGTGTCCCTGCAGGTTCTGTCTGCTTCCGTTCTTTCAGAAATAACTGGGCCCTCTGCTCCCTGCTGGTGTTAACCACATGAGGAGCTTAGGGTAGGAGGGGGGTGTCTTTATTTGAATATACAATGTATCCATATATATCCATATATCCAAAATCAAGAAACTGAATTCTTGATTTTCCCCTCTGAACACTCTTCCCCATCTCCGTGAATGGCAACTTGATCGTTTCTGTTCAGGTCAGAAACATTGGGGCAGCCCTGACTTCTCTCTTTCTTTCCTACACTTCGGCAAACTTCAAGTGCTTCATATATTCACAGCTATCACTCTGTGTTAGAGGCTGCCCTGGGTCTCCCCCCGAAATCCTATGTTGAAGTTCTATGAATCCCCAGTACCCCCAGAATATGACTTTATTTAAAAATAGGATGGTAGCAGATATAGTTAGTTAAGATGAGTCATGTTAGAATAGTGTGGGCCCCTAATCCAGTAGGACTGTGTAAAATAAAAAGGAGAAATTTGGACACAGACACCCACACAGGGAGACTGCCAGGTGAAAATGAAAGTAGAGATCAGGGTGATGCATCTACAAGCCAAGGAATGCCAGAGATTGCCAGCAAACCATCAGAAACCAGGAAAAGGCAGGGAACAGATTCTCCCTCCGAAGAAATCTGGCCACAAGACTGAAACACAACCTTCCTCAGTTTCCAGCCTGTTGGCCTGCCCTGCGGATGTCAGACTTGCCAGCCAACACAACTGAGTCAGTTCCTTAAGATAAATCTCCCTCTCCCGCTCCCCCTCCTTCTCCCCCACCCTTTCCCTCCTCCCTCCCCTCTTCCCATCTCTCTTTCGGGTAATCTACCTATCACATACTTATCCTAGAGTTTCTGGTTCTCTGGAGAACCTTGACTAGTTACTCTCTGGTATAGCTCTTACCATCATTCGCCTGGACTATTGGGTTAGTCCTCGCTGGTATTTCTATTTCCCTTTTGTCTCATTTCCACCTCATTTCCCTAAATTTGCCTCCTATTCTCTTAATACTGAAGCCAGAATTTCTCTTTAAAATGTAGGGCAGGTTATGTCATTCTGCAACTCCAAAGTTTGTATCGGCTTCTTACTTCCGAGTTACATCCAAAGACCTTACACTAGCCTTCAAGGCAAGACAAGAACAGTCCCATTCGACCACGAAGGTGTCCTTTTCCTATACAGCTATTCTTGCACTATTGGTTTCCATAGCACGTCTTACTATTTGACATACTATATATATATATATACCTCTCTATTTGTGTGATGAATGTAGTAACTTCTTTTTTGTTCATTGCTATATCAGTAGTGTCTAGAGCACTGCTTGGCCCTTATGAAAGTGCTTGGTAATTATTTGTTGGGCCAGTGAATGAAAACAGAAACTCAAATATGAATCACTCATAGAAAGGAATGGAAGTCTGACACATGCTGCAACATGGATGATCCTTGAGAACATTATGCTAAGTGAAAGAAGCTGGACACTAAAGGACAAATGTTACATGATCCCACTTATATGATGTACTAAAAATAGGCAAGTTCATACAGCTGGAAAGTAGCACAGTGGTGACCAGGGGCTGGGAGGGGAGGAGAATGGAGGTCAGTGTATAATGGATGCAGAGGACGTGGGTTGATGGGAGACTTCTGGTATTTAACGTCACTAAATCACACACTTCAAAATGGTTAAAATGGTAAATTATTTTGTTATTTCTATTTTACCACAGTTTTAAAAAACATTAAAAACTCTTCAAGATGTGAGCTCGGAGGAGCCCGAGAATGTCCACCCAGTGGGGAAACATGGTTAAGTTAATCACCCCTGGTTCTTCCAGAGTTTTCTTTCACCCTTCTCTTGGGGTTCTCTTGCTTTGATTTCTGCTGCCACAAACTAAAAGTGTTTTTTGCAAGGTAGACATTGCCAACTCTCATTCTATTCTAGAAGGTAGTGGGCTTAGATTGTGATACGTAGAAGTAGAAAGAGAAGAGCTGAAGCAGGTCCAAGAAACGGAGCGGAAGCCACTCATTTGTTCATTTCAACATCGATCACATGTCTCTCAAGTACTGTCCTGGATGCTCTGCATTCCAAGTGAGTAACGAAGAAAATGACCTGCTCTTACAGTGTGGTGAATGAGGGGGTAGTAAGAATCCGTATAGACTTACCCTGTGTAGACAAGTAAGTTATGGCAACAATTTTGGATTTTATTTTAAAAACAGTGGTAAGTTCCTGAAAGGTTTTAAGCAAGAGAGTGACATGAGCTGATTTATATCTTTAAAAGACTCCTTTGGTGCTTTGTATTGTATTTGGTGAATTGGAAGGCGACATGGACTAGTGAAATGGGAGGCTTGGCGATGGTCCAAGTGAGAGAAGATGATGATTTAGACAGGTATGGAAATAAAATACAGAGAAACGGATAGACTGAACGATTTTAGAGAGAATGAATGGCACTTCAGGCGGATTGGAAGTGCAGGCTGGGAAAAGGGGAATTAAAGATAATACCCAGGTTTTCTGAGTTGAGCAGTTGGGTGGCTTGCTGAAATGTGGAAGATGGGAAGAGAAATCAAGAATCCTGGTAAACACGTTTTTTCAGATGCTGATGAGTCATTCAAATGGAGATGTTAAGCAGGCTGTTGTAAGAGACTTGGGCTCAGGGTAGAGGTCTGGGTGGGAGTCTAGGAGATGTAAATTTAGGAGTGATTGGCACCATATGGTATTTAAATCTATTGGAATTTGGTAGGATTCCTAGAAAAAGATGAAAAGATAGACCAAGATTGAGTCAATTTAAGGAATTTGAACCATGTCCAGATGGAAATGGGGAGCCATTGACAAAACTTAATCGGGGCATTCACAGGGTCAGGTCTGTATTTTAGAAAGCTCTCTGTGTCCTCTGGTGTTACTCAGAGGCAGGCATGATTGGAAGGAGGGACCAGGGAAGATGCTGCTGCAATATTCTTGGGAGATGATCTAAAAAAGCATTCCATGGGATGGAGATAACTAAGTGAACAGATCAAGAGACCCTGGGATGGAGGTCAAGAGAGCCTTCGGAACAGCGTGAACAAAACCTGGGGATGGTTGGAGGCAAGAACTGAGAGCAAGGGCAAGGTTATGCCTCCAGTTTCCGTTCAAAACCAGGTGGATGAGGTGTCATTCTACTGAGATAGAGAACTTTGGAGAAGAAGAGTTTGCAGAAAGTGAAGACATAGTGCTAATTGTGAAGTACCTCTTAGACACTAAGTCTAGATGGTCAGTAGACTTTTGTAAAATCATGTGTGAGCTGTAGGTGATAGAGCTGAGTAGACTCATCAGTCCGGAAGCTGCTGCGGAGCCTTGACACAGCTCCGACTGGTTCCGGACCATGTGTCCAGCGAGGAGAGAAGAAGGCCTAGAGTGAAATCCTAGGGAATTTCCAATATTTCCGTCAATAGAGGGAGAGAAATTTGCAAATGAGGCTGAAAGAGGGCAGTCACTGAAGTAGAAGGAAACAGCGCAGAAGGGACATCATGTGTTCCGTCCGGACCCTGGCGACTTCCTCCTGTAGCCCTCAAGCAGGTACTGGTCCTATCTCCATTTTACAGAAAACCGGATTGAGACTCAGATGAAGTAACTTGGCCCAAGACACCAATCTAGAAAACAACAGAAGACTGAAGGAAATAAAAAAATATTTTTTTTAGTGTTTATTTTTGAGAGAGAGACAGAGACAGAGTGCTAGCTGGGGAGGAAAAGAAAGGGAGACACAGAATCCAAAGCAGGCTTCATGTTCTGAGCTGTTAGCACAGAGTCCAACGCGAGGCTGGAACTTACAAACCTGAGCCACTGAACTGACTGAGCCACCAGGCACCCCAGAAGTTTTAAGGAATTTGAACAAACTTTGGAGTATCCAGTTACTACCCTTTGATCTTTAATAGAAGGGACAAATCGCGTGTGCGCATGGTTGTGCATACATACACGTGTACACACACAGCCGATCTCTGGGAGGCTGCAAAGCAGCTGGTAAGCTGGAAGAGCGGTTGCCCTGGGGGCGGGGTCCGGGGTGGAGGTTGGTCTCGGCCACATGGACACTTACTAAGGAGTTTGGCTCCACCCCTTTTTAAAAATGCTTGATTGATTGCTGACAGCTTTCAGTCCCCATTACTCTTCTTTCCCTTTTGCCCCACATCCGGGCCACCTGATAGGCCAGCCTAGATGCTTTCTCCTTTCAAGCCCGGCGAGTCCTGGCTCTTGCAGAGGAGCACCTTCAATTCCAGCCTTGCCATAAAATCCCAAGCCACTCTCCTTCTCTGTGGGGTGTGTGTTGAGGGGACGGTCCATTCTGCTTGTAGAGAGGCGACCACAACATTTGTATTTGTTCACAACTGTGAGGCTGGACTCGTCAAATTCTGAATTTTCTAATTCAAAAGTATAAATTAACTAAAACATTAAAAAGTTTTTTAATGTTTTATTTATTATTGAGACAGAAACAGAGCATGAGCAGGGGAGGGGCAGAGAGAGAGGGAGACACAGAATGTGAAGCAGGCTCCAGGCTCTGAGCTGTCAGCACAGAGCCTGATGTGGGGCTCGAACCCATAAACCGTGAGATCATGACCTGAGCCAAAGTCGGATGCTTAAGCGACTGGGCCACCCAGGCACCCTGGTAGTGATCGTTCTAAAAGGCAGATATGATTATGCTACTCCCTTCCCTCTAACCATTCACTGGCTCCTCATTCCTCTATAGGTCCTAACGTGGCATGTAGACCTTTTGTGATTTGATCCGTACTGTTTACCCACTTTTCTTTCTCTTTCTCAATATTACTTTGGACTCAAAGCTCCACTCATATTAAAGTTCCTCAGTTCCTAAAATCCCCTTGTTCATTCTCATTCCTGGTATAAATTCTCCTTCTGCTGAATCCTTACATATTCCCAGTCTGCTTTTCATCTTCTCTTCCAGGGCAGTCTCCTGCTTAGCCTTCAAATTTCAACTAAGGTGTCATTTCCTCCAAGAAGCCCTCCAAGGTTGGGTTAGCTGCCCATGTGCTTTCTCTTGTCACAGCATTTCCTGCACTGAATTATGATAGTATGTAAGGGTCAGGACTTTGCCTTATTCAGACCTGTATCTCAAAAAAATCCCAAAAGCCATACTGAGACGTAACGGGTATTCAATCAGTATTTGTTAAACCAATGAACTTAGAAATGACGCGATCTGGAGTTAATAATTGTTGCAGCTGGGAAATGGGTACATAGGGTTTTGTGATGCTATTATTTACTGCTTTTATGCATATTTGGCATTTGCTTTAATAAAAATATTTTTTAAAAGACATGATTTTTAACTTCTTTTTTTATTAATGTTTGTTTATTTTTGAAAGAGAGAGAGAGAGAGAGAGAGAGAGAGAGAGCAAGGGAAGGACAGAGAGAGATGTAGACACAGAATGTGAAGCAGGCTCCAGGCTCTAAGCTGACAGCACAGAGCCCGACGTGGGGCTCGAACCCACAAACCGTGAGATCATGACCTGAGCTGAAGTTGGACACTTAACCGACTGAGCCACCCAGGCGCCCCTCATGATTTTTAACTTCTAAACAACATATCTCAAATCTTCTTAAATTGCAATAGACAAGAAGTCGAAGGATAGAAGCTACTGCTATCCCGTGCACAAGCCTCCAGGGCATGGGGCTCAGTAAAATGGGTGCTGACTCACAGGTCTAAAGGAGAACCCTAACAGAGGACCATAGGGAGAGGAAGGGGGAAAGAGAGCTGGGGAGAGTGAGGGACACAAATCATGAAAGACTACTGAATAGTGAAAAGGAACCATGGACTGAAGGGGGAGAGGGAGGAAGGGGAGGGGGTGATGATCATGGTCGGGGGCACTTGTGGGGAGAAGCACTGGGTGTTATATGGAAACCAATTTGAAAATAAACTATTTAAAATAAAATGGGTGCTCTGAGAAGACATGTTGCAAAAGGGAACACGGGCAGGTCTTCCTTGAGGACCCTGGCCTCCGTGTGTCCCCGCGGTCCCAGGCGGACCCACCGAGTTCACACCGATGGAGCACAAAAATCAACCAAGATGACAAGAACAAGGGAAGACATTGTTCCTCCAAAGTGGAAATCTGTGCCTGGGCCTTGTAGCTCTTCTGGTGGTTCCTAATAAACCAGGCTAGGCTGTGTGAGTCTCACCGAGGCTGCACAGGGCCCTGCCTTAAGGCTCGCGTGCGCTCGCTCTCTCTCTCCAGGCCTGGCTCCCTGGCCTGGCTGCCAAGAGAACTTGTTAGCCGGCATTGATTTCTTTGAGTCGGATGCCACTGCGTTGGATCGCTTTGCTCTGCATTTGGAAAGGGGTGTTTTTCTTGAGGAAGCTGGAAGTTGGCACTGACTTGAAATTAGAGTTTGAGACTGTTCAGTATCCATAACTATCATGAGTTTCCTTCACAGCACATGAGATTCCAACGATGGCCTTAGCTTAAAGAGGTAGAGAAAACTCAGTATTTCCCCCAGGTGGTGGGAACAGAGTAGGAAAATAACACATTTCTGTCTACTAATCAGTCGGCAAATCCACAGCCCGTGTGAGGCTGTGCCTGTGGATGGGAATGATGAAGCCAACGACTGTTGTGGGGAAAATGGGGGTGCAAATCAAGCATGTAGGTTCCAGGGGTTCTCAGGACAGCAGCCGGGACCAATGGGAAGCCTGGACCTGTGGGTGCAGATTGTGTTTTAAGAGTCAAAGTATCTAATAAAAAAAAACAACCTAATAACATTATGTGTGAAAGATATTATTATCTTGATTTTACAGATGAAAACGAAGACTCCAAGAATTAAACCCAACTTGGAGGGGCTCCTGGGTGGCTCAGTTGGTTTAGCGTCCGACTTCGGCTCAGGTTATGACCTCATGGTCCATCGGTTCAAGCCCCGTGTCAGGCTCTGTGCCAACAGCTCAGAGCCTGGAGCCTGCTTCACATTCTGTGTCTCCCTTTCTCTCTGCCCCTCCCCTGCTCACTCTCTGTCTCTGTCTCTCAAAATAAAAATAAAGACTTAAAAAAAAAAACCCGACTTGGACCTGAATTCAAAAACCAGTTCTTGCCATCATGAAGATACTGCTTTTATGTCATCGTACTGCCTGGTTCATGCCTGTGTACACCAAAAAGATGCACATAGCTGAGCTTTTGCAGTTGGGAGAAAGGATGTCTTCAAGTAATTAGTCTTCTTAGTTCCACCCAGAGCCTCACATTTCACTAGATGGGAATCCTGCAGCGCTGTCATGACCAGCAGGTGTCAGCATTCACCATTCTTTCACTCCCTCCGGTCTTGCTCTGAGAGTTTTAGGACACAGCCTGTCTTGCTCTCAGCTCCCCAGAAGGGCTCTTCCGTCTGGGCACGAGGTGCAGAGCTGTGTGCCAAGAGGGTGCCGCTGAGCACTGAGTCTTGACTCGGTATGAAGGCATTTGAAACTGTCATGAGCCCTCTGCTGCCCTGATTTTCTAAAATCCAAAGGCATTCGTTTTCTTTTCCTCCCTTTTGCGATTTCATGTTTCTAAAACCTAGGTCATTTCTTTTTTTAAAAAGGTGTTTATTTTTCTTGAGAGAGAGAGCGCGCGCGCACGCTGTGTGATTTGGGGAGGGCGAGGGAGGGAAAGAGAATCCCAAGCAAGCAGCCTGGAGCCTGATGTGGGACTCCATCCCGTGATCCTGGGATCTCGACCTGAGCTGAAATCAGGAGTCAGAGGCTTAACTGACAGCCCCGCAGGTGCCCGAAAACCAGCCCGTTTCTGATGGCTGAGCCGAGCAGAGCTGAATCCTGGCCTTTGGCCACCACTGCGCAGAGAAAGAGGAGGCTCTCAAGTGTCAGGAGGCCCCCAGGGGTGCTGCCGGTGCCGGAGGCAGCTGGGGTTTGGACCAGGCTGGAGTTTGGCTTCTGATGAGTGGCCAGAAATAGCCCCAAACACCAAGGTTTCTCTCCTGCTCAGCTTCTCTGTACCTCAGATCCCACTCCTGCAATCCATCCTGTGACTCTAATCTTAACGTCCTTTATAGATTTCATGAGAGGAAATCTATTAAATATATTTACATAGAAGTGCAAATGAGTTTGAACTTTATTTTTTTGTCTAATGGGAGAAACCAGGCCAGACTGAGGAGATGAGTTGCCTCCAGTAAGCCTGGAAATGTGAGAGAGGGTCTAAGGGGAGGAGGGGGGAAGAGGGAGGGTGGCAAACTTCTCTGAGCTTCCGCTCTGGCCGGGGCTGATGGACCTGGTTCCCGGAAGATCTTCTTTTGCTGCCTGTCCCTCATACCCTCCGAATCTTCACCTTGCCAATCCAAGAATTTGCGTAAGACAATGACCGCTTCACCAAAGCCTGGACTTCCTCGGGGGCCAACAAAAGATGGGAAATGCTGGCTTTCGTTTCCAAAATTGCAACGCTGGGAGAGGGAAGCTTACCGCCCCTAATGACACCAGTACCTTATTAAAAATAGTCTGTTTGCAGCTCCTTTAAAGGAAAGACAAACACAGAAAGAAAGAAACTATAGTATCTGGCGTTTATTTGCTAATCATATGCGTGTTGTTCAATCCAGCAAACTTCTTCTGTCACAAAAGTGTCTCTACAATTCGGTGCGTGCCCTCCTTGGGTGATGCTAATGGTGGTAAAGCTCTCTCCTTGACTGAAACCCTTCAGAACATATGACATTCTGGGCACACGGTCACAGATGAAAGTCTTACATAAATGAGGCTCCGTCCGACTTGCAGAAGCAGAGAGAGCAGATCCATTACAGACTGGGAAAATGTGGTGTGAAATTAGTGATATCAAATGCTTTGATCCTTTCTATCCAGTAATGTTTTATTCATTCCATTTGGTCCTTTCTGCTCAACCATTCTTACATAACTTCGAGCAACCTTTAATGATAATTTATAGGTAAAATTATTCAGGTTGCAGTGTGTCTGGGTTACTAGACGTGCTGGACCTGCGTTGGGTCAATCTGGCCTGACTCCAGGGAGCACAGAGGGTCACATAGACCTCACAGTCCGCCACGTCTGGTGGGGAAGAGGGTTTGTCCGGTGACTCTCGACTCCAGTTGGTGAGGGACCCACCTAGGGATCTTTGCTAAATAGGGGCTAAACACAGAAGACGTGCAGATCTATCTCTGAAACGTGATTATAAAGCTTGTGAGTGACAGCTCTGGAAATGCCGAACTGAAACGTCTGTATTAGCACTGCTTTCTTCCAGGATCATGGTTACTTAGGGAGGCTATACCCTGGGTCAAAGTTGCAGTCCCTTCAGACGTGCTGGTCAGCTCCTTTCACATCGTCTCACCACCTGCAGAACGGCCAGGACCTACTGATCCTGGGGGTACATACCAGACCCACCCTGGGCCAGATTCCCTCTCCTGGGAATTGGCGGTGGGAACATGGAGATGTGATGATGGGAGTCTGCTCTCTGGTGCTGACCTGTCTTTCTAGCACTTTCCACAGACTTGTAGGCTCAAGTTACTGAGCTGCCGGGCTCCTGCCTGCCTGGTGTTTCCTTTTACCTTCTGGTCGTACCCAGTCTAAAAAGGTGGTTACCAAACTGCATTGAGACTATGATATTTTAGTACATGTTTAGTCTTATGTCAAATAAAAGTCCTTGGAATGGTCAATCAGTTGAAAATGAAGCCCTCCAATGTTTAGTGCTGAGAATTCGAAATTCTATAGGCAAAGTATATTCACATGGAAAACCATATTTGGTGACATCATTGATGTCATATTCAATTACTTTTGTACTCTGCAATTTGGGTTTTATTATGGAATATTTGAAATCTATTCACAGTCACTGCCTGGTTTAAACTGAAGATTGTCTGTCCGCATATTTGCTTCATTTACAAATTCCTTTTCTCAGTCATTTTAAAGGCAGTAACTATGAAACAATTTCTCGAAAGTTTCTAAAATAAAGAGCCAAATGACACAAACCTAGTCTGAATTGCTTTTGCCCATGGAATAGAAATACATGGTTCAGACAGAACCTATAAGGACAAGTTCACAATCAAATGTTCCCAGTAAAGTTCCTCTACATCTCTACCTTGTAAGAAGGCAAAACTGTCACGCAAATTTCCTAAGATATTCACAGTGATTTTATGGTTTTGTGAATGCTGGCTTGATTTTCTTTTAAGTTTATTTATTTCTTTTTTAGTAATCTCTACACCCACGGTGGGGCTTGAACTCACAACCTTGAGATCAAGAGTCGGATGCCCTTCCGACTAAGCCGGCCCCAATGCTGGTGCCCCAATCCTGGGTTGGTTTGGAAAGCCAACAACATGATTTTATGAGATCTTTCGAATAGGGAAAATGAGACTTAGATATATCTTTTCCTAACCATTAATTTAAAATCTGAGCATTATGAGGTTTATGGGGGGAGAAAAAGCCCAAACAATATAAGGCCAACCAGGACAGCATGTTTTGTAGACTTCCAGACAGGATCTTTTGCTATTTTTAAAGATTTTTCTGAAAAGTCAAGATCAGATGTGCTCTCTAGTGAATGTCTGAAGCCTGTGCTGACAGCTCCCACTGTGATATAAATAGATACATAGAAAGTTGTAGTTATGTTTTTATGAGTCTATTTGTTGCTTAATTTCAAAGGGTAAATTCCAAACTCCAATCTTTGAGATTAAATCTTTGTATTATGTTAATATTCAAATTAAAAAACCCTGGAGCGACTATACTCATGGACTCTCATATCTATCATTCAGTATTAGCATTATTGCCAATTCTGGTTCATCTCTTACCCTGTTCCCCTAACTCCTCACTGCCTCTGTTCTTTTAAAGGAAGTCCAAGGTCACATGTCTTTCTTCTGAAAACATTTCTGCTTGCCTTTTATGGACTTTTTTTTTTTTTTAAGCATAACCATAGTCTCTTCTGACCTCCTTTTACTGGATGCGAGGAGTAGGATCTGCTGTCATCTTCTCCCTTCCTCTCTTTGTGTCTGTGAACTTAATATGGAATTGTAAGCTTCTTCCCTCATTTGTTTCTCCTTTTTGTAATAGAACCAAACTTTTAAACAATAATCGCATTTTGCAGTCACTTTTTACATCTAATACCTCTCCCTGAGTGACTGTTTTCAATAATTACCATCAATCCTTCCCAGCCACGACTTCCTCATTCTTGAATTCTTATTTTGCAGTCATTTGTCATTGCTCTGAGCCATGTTTTCATGTGATTTATGCAGGAAGTGTGGCTGTGTCATAATCCATATACTTGCATATCTGAAAATGCTTCTCTTGAGTGAGGCCATGAATGACACTTGTTTATGAATAATTCTTGGGACATCAAGTTTTTTTCTTTGAAGCTCTCTTGCTATAAATCAATTTGTCTTCAGTTATTTAGTGCTTCAGAGATTTATAAGGTGAGAAGAGAAACACTGTGTGGGTTTTCTACTGAAGTGGTAACGTCCTGCCCTTGCATGGTTAGGACTCGGTGGCCATGCCACAGTACCTTGTAAGTTAGGAAGTTTTCTGCTACGTGAAGTAAGCGAGAGAAAAGAAGATACCGTATGATTTCACTCATATCTGGAATTTAAGAAAAAATAACAAGTAAGCAAAGAAGAGAGAGAGAGAGAGAGAGAGAGATCACATGAGCAGGGGAGGGTCAGAGAGAGAGAGAGAGAGAGGCAAAACAAGAAACAGACTCATAACTATAGAGAGTAAACGAGGGTTACCAGAGGGCAGGTGGGGGTGGGGATGGGTGAACTAGGTGATGGGGATTAAGGAGCACACTTGTCATGAGCACGGCGTGACATATGGAAGTGTTGAATCACTATACTGTGCACCTGACACTATTATTACACTGCATGTTAACTAACTGGAGTTCACATAAAAACTTAGAAAGGAAAGAAGTGTTTGAGAATTCTGGGACCCCTCCAAGGAATAGGGACTTATCACTGTGTGCCGAGCCTTACATGAATCATAACCCCCCAAAAAGCCACACAGACACCTCAGTTTTAGAATCACTGCCATTCATTTGTGTTTTTTTTTTAATTTTTTTAATGTTTTATTTATTTTTGATACAGAGAGAGATAGAGCATGAGAGGGGGAGGGGCAGAGAGAGAAGGACACAGAACCAGAAGCAGGCTCCAGGCTCTGAGCTAGGTATCAGCACAGAGCCTGACGCGGGGCTCGAACCCACGTACATGAGATCTGACCTGAGCCGAAGCTGGAGGCTCAACCGACTGAGCCACCCAGGCGCCCCTCATTTGTGTTTTCAGAAACTCTAAGTTTCCATTCTCAAGAACAAAAGCAAACTTGGGCTACGTTAGGAAACTACATGATGCCAGATCTCCTTGAACCCATTCTCATTCAGAAAAACTTCAGAGGAGCAAAGAAACACCTTAGAATACTATTTACCTTTGCTAAAACAAATCATCTTGTCACACCAGTGCAGACGTTGGTGTCTGAAAATATAACCCAATGGCAAAACCCTAATTTTTAATGTAAAACTCTCAAAGACAACTATTTAAATGTCTAAATAAATGGCAAACATGGCCAAACCTTGTATTGAAAAGTTTTAATCTGAAACTTTGAAGCATAGGACTCATGTGGATTTTCCTGGTACATTGTTATTTTCAGAATAGACAAATCTTTAGTTTCAGTGTGGAAAATGAAATGTTGGGTTTTAGTAAGCAAGCACTTGGTTTTTGTGTGATATTCCCACTGGAGGGAAGAGTTCCGTTTTCTCAGAAGCCTCCTTTATGATAATTCATGAAAAGTAATTAATGGCTGGTTTTTAACTTGAAGGTATTATGCTAAAGGAAATAAATCAGTCAGAGAAGGACAGATACCATGTTTTCACTCACATGTGGATCTTGAAAACTTAACAGAAGACCATGGGGGAGGAGAAGGGGAAAGTAATTACAAACAGAGAGGGAGGGAGGCAAGCCATAAGGGACTCAGAGAACAAACTGAGGGTGGACGGGGGTTGGGGGACAGGGGAAAGTGGGTGGTGGGTACTGAGAAGGGCACTTGTTGGGATGGGCACTGGGTGTCGTAGGTAAGCCAATTTGACCATAAATTATATTAAAAAATAAAGTCAATGGAAAAGCACAGATACATATATTCTTTCATGTATTATGCATATGTACATATTTTTAAAAATATACATTCTTTTCTGAAGTATAAAGAATGCTTCACTTCTTTTGGTAGCCATCTGAACATTCTATTAAAAGTAGAGCTGAGCGGGGGGTACTGTGGGGATGGTGAGACCTCTCAGGACCTGGGTCATCTCTCTGTTTCCCAGCCTCCTTTACGATCACATTGGCCATGTGCCCAGCTCTGACCGGGGTGAACGTAATGGAAGTAAGACATTGGCCTCCCCCACAGAGTGAAGCTTCCTTTCCCACTCTCCCTTTCCTAGATATGCCTGTAGAGTGACTTTGGATCTACTACGTGGCATAGCCTCCAAGATGGAACCAGTATTAGTCCTGGGGTCACTGGGTAGAGTCTGATCTGTCTCAAACGGTCATGACTGAAAAATAGGCTTTTGTTGTAAGTCACTGAGATTCGAGGGGTCTATTTGTTACTGCAGCGTGAGCTGGCCTCCCCGACTGATACAGAGAGTTGTCTGAGTCGGGCTGTTTGCAGTAAAGATCTAATATTTGGTGTCTGGTGTTTTTGTCAGCCAAGGGCAAACATTGTTATTCAAATATATAAACATTTCTTAAATTTTATGAAAATTTTGTGAGGGATTTTTGCAGTTACTTTTTGCCATTCACTTTGGAATTGATCACCGTTTCGTTTCTTACTTTGGAAGGCATGAGCTGGTCTCCTAGATCTTCATCAAAGTAAGAGAGGGTCCAAATGAGCTATGCAACCAAAACTCTGGGATGATAACCATACCCTTTATGATAAGCTGAAATATTATTTGACTTTATTTTTGTTTTGCTCTTAATGTGACACAATTGTCCTGGGTTCTGTGAGCTTCAGACAGAATAGTAGAGGAACTTTTTTTCACCTTTCCAGAGATTATACCCATGGGCTTCCTTATGGTCCTCATCAAAGGAAGGCAGTGTATAGATGGCTCCCTGAAAGCCCTGAATCTGGAGTCTGGTGAGTTGTCCTACCTCCTAGTTAAAGACAGCCATGTTCGTGGTGAACATAGCATTATGTGTACAATTGTTGAATCACTATGTGGTACACCAGAAACTACTATAACATTGTATGTCAACTATACCTCAATAGTAATAATGATAATAATAATAATAATAATAATAATACTATATTGCTATATTCATCTAGAAACCCTCTAGAATAGGTACTAGAGGATTGCCAATTAACATTTGCATGTGAACTATAGAAGATATAATCACAGCGTACTTCCAAATGAACCTTTTTCGCAAGAAGTTTGTGAACATCTTAAGTGTTAAACTAATTACTACAGAATTCTTTTCAAAGGGCCTTCAAAAAAAAAAAGAGAGAGAGAGAGAACCAGTTTTATCCTTACTGAACTTACTCTTTCTTAAATGGAAGCAGGACAAAACAATTTTGTCTTCTGAGTACATTAACATTAATGAATGTTAAGGTATTGGATACTCGAAGTATAATTCCTTTTTTACTAAGATTTTTTTTTTCTTCTCTGCTGTATCCTTTTCATCACACAAAGCACCATTGTCTTTGTAGTTCCCCTTTGGGCCTTGACATTTATTTTTGTCCTTTCAGTGTGTAACGTCTGGAAACTAGTGCTTTGATCAGCTGCTCAAGGGATCACACGTCTGGAACAAGAGGGCACTTAGAAGCCTGTGCTCTTAGAGGCGCATTGATGTTGGAATAATAGGAAAAATAATTTTGTGGAGGGGTGCCCGGCTGGCTCAGTCTGTAAAGCATGTGACTCTTGATCTCCAGGTTAAAAAAATAATTTTTGTGGAAGGGACTTTCTTGTCTAAGCTCTGACTGATTTTATTACTGAAGAGGGAGGCATGCACATATACACATACAGATCTATTTCGATAGCTGAATTTGACTTCTTGCCAGTGTGGCTTTATGCTTTCTCTCTTTCTCCTGTCTATCACTTAGGAAGTGATTAGCCCAGGGGACACTTTGCCTTCCACTTGCACTCCTTGTCCTGAATGAAAGAAAGGCAGCAAAAATCCTGATGGAGAAAAATATTCTGAGGAAGACAGGTGCGTGAGAATATGTGTGGGGGTATGAATTTATTTTGGAGCAAATTAGTGGCCCAGGCTGGAGTCCTTTGGGCTGAATGCACAAAGAAAACTCTATGAAGAAATCTGGCTTCAGGCCCATGAAATTATAGTTTACTCTGTAAAACACAGTCAGAAGCCATTGAATTAGTAATGAAATCAGCACCAAAAAAAAAAAAAAAAACCAAAAGCAAAAAAACAACTGGGTTCAAATCACCACTCAACTCACTTCACACAATGTAACCAACCAGTATTTCTTTCTTTCTTTTTATTTTTTTGTGTTTATTTATTAATGATACAGAGAGAAACAGAGCGTGAGTGAGCGAGGGGCAGAGAGAGAGGGAGACACAGAATCTCATGCAGGCTCCAGGCTCTGAGCTAGCTGTCAGCACAGAGCCCTACGCGGGGCTCAAACTCACAAACAGCGAGATCATGACCTGAGCTGAAGTTGGACGCTTAACTGACTGAGCCACCCAGGTGCCCTACAAACCAGTATTTCTAAACTTGCATTCTCTTCTCTAAAACAGGTCTAATGACGTCAGTGCTACCGACCCATTGAAGTTGGTTCAGAAGAGCGACCACGATACATGTAGGCAGTACTGTGTTGGTATCGTCAGTCCACCTGCCTTTGGAGGTTTGTTTTCCTTTAACTTTTTATTTTGAAATACTGATAGCCTCATAGAAGTTCCAAGCGAGAATGTGCAGTGGTCCCAGCACCTGTCACTCAGCTTCCCTGAAAGAAATGCATGACTGTTGTGTGATATCAAAGCCAGGAAACTGACTTTGTACCATTCATAGAGCTTTTTCAGATTTCGCCAGTCTTACCAAGCACTCGTGTGTGTGTGTGTGTGTGTGTGTGTACTTTAAAGAAGAGTCTTATCACATCTGTAGGTTTGTGTCACCACCACTGAAATCAAGATAAAGAACTATCCCACCGCCCGAAAGTTCCCCCAGTCTTTGGCAACCACGAATTTGTTCTTGAACTCTCTAATTTTATTTCGAGAATGTTATAGAAATGGAATCATATGGTACTTGGCTTTCCGGGATCATTATTTTTTCACTCTGCATCATTCCTTTGAGATTTATCTAAGGGGTGTGTATCAATAGTTCGTTCCTTTTGTGTATCAACATTGACTCTTTTTGTTGCTTCATTAGTATTCCATACCATGGACGTACCACAGTCCTTCATTCGACTTTTGAAGGACTTTTGGGATGTTTCTAGTTTTTGGCTGTTCTCCGTGCAGCTGCTGTGAGTGTTAGCATACAGATCTCGTGTAAATAAGTGTTTTCGTTTCTCTGGGATAAATGGCCAATAGTGAAAATAGGTGGGCCGTGTGATTGTTGCATGTTTGGTTCAGAAAGAAACTACCAGGTTGTTTTCTAGTTTCACTGGACCGCTGTGCATTCCTACCAGGAACGCACGGGTGATCTAGTTTCTCTGCATCCTTGCCAGTATTTGGTTTTACCACTGTTTCTCATTTTAGCCATTCTGATAGGTATGTAGTAATATTTTATTCTATTTTTAGTTTGCATTTTCCTTGTGGCTATGATGTTAACTGTCTTTTCATGTGTTTATTTGCCATCTGTATATGCTCTTTGATAAAAGGCTGCTATTCTAGTTGGATTGCTTGTTATTTTATTCTGGAGTTTTGAGAGTTCTTTAAATAGTCTAAATACAAGGCCTTTGTCAGATACAGGGTGTGCAAATATTTTCTCAAAGCCTGTAGCTTGTCTTTTTATCCTCTTGACAGGGGTTTTGGCAGAGCAAATGCTTATTTTTGATATTTTGAGGTTCAACTTATTAATTTTTTAGGGCTATATTCTGATGTCTAAGAACTCTGCTTAGCCTCAGGTCAGTCACAAAAGTTTACAAAAACTTTTTTCCATGAAGTTTTATAGTTTTACTTATGGTTTTACTTTTAAAAGCCGGTGATGCATTTTGAGTTAATTTCTGTATAAAGTTTGAGGCTTAGGTTTCAGATTTCTAAATGTTTTTATTACTGGCCTCTAGACATCTAGGCACATTCTGGCCCACGTCTCCCTGTCTACTTTTCTATATGTCTAGACCTTATTTCACATTCATACCTCACATGTCATCTCTCTCACTCTTTCATTAGGCCATTTCCAGTTGTTTCACTCCATATTTCTCATATTCCATCCTAACTTCTTATTTCCTTAGTGATTAAAAGATTGTAATTACACACTGTCCTCTACCATTGATATAAGTCATGGCGATAATATGTCATATGTTGATACGTTTGTCTTTCCCAATATATTGTAAGTCTGCCGAGAGGAAGGAGCACATCCTTCTCAAAGCCTGGCCCAGGTTTTGCAGATAACATGGATACGGTCATATTGGTAGAATTAAAACGAATCGAGTTCTACCGTCCTTATATATGCTAGAAGAGGGCATGTTCGTCTATGTATCTATATTCAGATACAACAAAGAAGAGTGTTTTGAAGAGGCAGAACTGATGGGAGAGGCCAGCAGCATCCCAGCTGGCTCCCTTCCGACTGCTCGTACCTGGTGGGAAGGTACGATGCTGAGGAAAGATGTACTGCTGATTCATAAATACTTTCCCAATTCGTTTGTCTATGAGTCTGCTTTTAAAGCATACCCCTTAATACAATTAGTACTTTGAAATGATATGTGTGTGCACATACATATATATTATACACATAAAAATACATATGTGCACATACACAAAACATACGTATGTTGTTGCTGTTTCTTTAGAGTAGCCTCAAAATGCTACCTTTCAGAAATCTATTTTGCTTTCAGGCTTAGATGCCCACTAATGAAGGACTGCTGGCCAGTATACCCATTTCATTTTAGTCTCCTAAAGACCTAGTGCGCAGGTGGTAAGAGGGGCTGTGGAGTTTCATATATTATTTGTTCACATCTGTCTGAATGCTCAAAAGTGAAGGTCGTACATATCTACAGAAAAATCTTTTTATGACTTAGTAAAACACACAACACTTGGGGCACCTGGATGGCTCAGTTGGTTAAGTGACTTCATCTCAGGACACGATTTCATGGTTCGTGAGTTCAAGCCCCACATCGGGCTCTGCGCTGACACCTTAGAGCCTGGACCCTGCTTCAGATTCTGTGTCTCCATCTCTCTCTCTCTGCCCTTCCCCCCTTGTGTGTGTGTTTTCTCTCTCTCTCTCTCTCTCTCTCTCAAAAATAAATAAACATTTATAAAAACAAACAAGCAAAAACAGAACAATTTTCTTCTTGTGCCAATTGGTTAAAATAAAATGGCTGACAAAAAAGCATGATTATTATCAGGGTATGAACCATCACACAAGGGTAGATACATTTTTTTGGTGTTAAGGTGTTGGGGTAGGTTTGCTGAGGTATGATTGCAGCATTCGGTTCTGAGCTCTGATTACTGGAAGGCAATCACACATGCTCATCCCCTCCACTCCGGATAACTTTTTAAGATATGATTCTATTAATAGTTAAGAGGATTTACAGACTTAAACTGCAAAGATACACCCAACAATGAGCAGGGGAATTGTCACTCTTTGGGGAAATATTGTTACCTATTGATAGCAATCCATGCTTAGAAAATTCACCTTAGGAAACTATGAATTTAGGAAAAACGCCCCTTAGCTTCTTAATGTTCCTATGTTCCTGTATTGTTTGATCAGTTTTTTTCTCAAGAAATTCTGTAGAAAGTGGTCTAACAGTTTTCTTTCATTACTACACTGGATATAATTTTTATTTTGGAGAAAAACATCTAAGCCACAGTAGCCACAAAGCATCAATAATCATAAAAATCTATGGCTAACTTTCCTGCTTTTAAAAACATTACCTCCTGAAACAAGCAAATAAACAGTAAATAAGTAAGCATTTGTCTTAGTAAAGGGAAGATGTTCAGGTCGGAGGAACCTGGACAGCGCAGGTACTTATTATCAAGGTTCATGTTTTTCTCTTGGGGTTGGCTTGAAAACATTTTGATAAATTGTCAATAAGCTGGGTGAGCAAAACTCACTGAGCCAAAGCTTGCTTATGATTTTATTTTCTTTCCAGATAAACCTTTCCCTTGTCAAGAAAGGATCATGGATGGTGGAGATCATCTTACCTTGATGTCACACGCAGTCTTGGGGCTTCCTTCATTTTCCATGGCTTGTGAGTATTGGCATTGTATCCCTCGGCCCTAGGCAGGGGCAGAAATCGCTTCTGCAGAGATGGCCTGGAGAAATGTTTCTGAAAACGTTCTGGCTTGTCTGGGGAAGGAGTGGGCATGTTTTTACAGTTTTTACAGTGCTCCAAATGAGTCCTGCAGTCTGATTTTAAAACCCTAGCCCAGGGTCCACTCTATTTCTCTTCGATTGGCCGATGCTGGGCCATCTGTCAGTCAGCTAGGGACCTCTCTGGAAAGTTAGGTTATTGGAAGCAAAAGGATTATCTGGTGGATCAGTAGCTTATCCAGGATTCTTTAGTGTTCTATTCCAAGCAGAGCCTTCGATTTTGAATGTCTAGGTATATTATGACTGCCCCCTACTGGCAGAAATGTACTGCTACTTCAAATTTAAATAGGAAGAAATGGCTTAAGTATTGCTTAGGATGGAATGCTATAAAATAGATTGCTTCTCAAAGTTCTCCATTAGTGGTGTGAGGCAGGGACCAGGGCCTGATCGTCTTGGGCGATGCGGTTGAGAGGCGGGCTGTCCGGCTGTCAAGACATAGGCCTCCTCAAAGGTCATGTGAGCAGTAGTCTGCTCTGTGGCTAGAAAAGGAGGCTCAACTCATACCCAGACTGAAGCTCAAGGAGTATTACACTTCTTGACTGATGTCATGTAGGATGAAAGGGATTTTTCTTATGAGGTAACGAGTCATCTAATGTTTAAGCCAAGAGTTGACTTCAAACATCATACTTCACCTCTGTAAAGTGCCTTACAAATAAAGATGATTAAATAGGGTGCAGAAAGGTAAGACATAAGATTTTTTCTCTCAAGAGGTGTCTCATGCCCAAGGAGCCCCTGCTAGGTCTAGGGGTGCACAGAGGCAAAGGCCCAGGTGTGTATCCTGGAGATTATGAACTGAAGAAGTTTCCTTTTGTGAAATGACCCCGAGCCCCAGAACGGGTGTACAAAACAAACACAATCCCTATCAACATATCGGCTTCTTTTTTTTTTTTTGTAGAAATTAATGAATTGATTCTAAAATTCGCATGTGGTTGTAAGGGACCTAGAATATCCAAAACAATCTCATAAAAAGAAGAACAGGGTTGGAGGATTCACATTTCTCAATTTTAAAACTTACTATAAAGCCACAAAGATCAATAGAATAGAATTGAGAGTCTATAGATAAATCTGTACGTGTATGGTCAGTTGGTTTTTGACAAGGTATTTGCCAAAATAATTCAATGGACGAAAGAGCTGTCTTTTCAACAAATGGTGTGGAACAACTGGACAGCTCCAGGCAGAAAAATTAAGTCGAACTTCAACCTCACACCACGTAAAACATTAACTCAAAACGAATCCTAGACCTACATGAAAGAGCTGAAGCTATAAAACTCTTAGAAGAAAATGTAGGAGTAAATCTCTGTGGCCTTGGATTAGGCAAAGTTTTCGTAAATACAGTATCAATACACAGGTTACAAGAGAAAGAACAGGTACACTGGACTTCATCAAAATGGAAAACTTTGATTTTGTTTTTTAAAAAATTTTTAATGTTTATTTATTTTTGAGAGAGAGAGAGAGATTGCAAGTGGGAGAGGGGCAGAGAGAGAGAGAGGGAGACATAGAATCCAAAGCAGGTTTCGGGCTCCGAGCTGTCAGCACAGAACCTGATGCAGGGCTTGAACTCACAAACCGTGAGATCATGACCTGAGCTGAAGTTGGACGCTTAGGTGACTGAGCCACCCAGGTGCCCCAGAAAACTTTGATTTTTCTAAGAACATCATCAAGAAAGTAAAAAGATAACCCACTAGGAGAAAATATAGAAAATCACATACACATAATAAAATAATTTTATCCAGAATATGTAAAGATTTCTTACAACTGAAAATCAAAGGGGTGCCTGGGTGTCCAAATTTGGCTCCGGCTGTGACCTGTGGCTTGTGAGTTTGTGCCCAGCCTAAGACTCGCTGCTGTCGTGCAGAGTCTGCTTTGGATTCTCTGTCTTCCTCTCTCTCAGGCCCTCTCTTGCTCACTCTCCCTCTCTCTCCAAAATAAATATTCAAAAAATGAAAAAATAAAACAAAAGTTAACTAAAAATGGGTAATGTGTCCAAATAAAAATTTCTCAAAAGAAGACATACAAATTGCCAATAAGCCCATGAAAAGATGCTCAATATCATTAGCCATTAGGGAAAAGCAAGTCAAAATCACAATGATTTTACACATAAGAGGCTGGCTTTAATCAAAAAGACGATGACAAATGTGAGCATGTGGAGAAAATGGCTCTCTCATGCATTGCCCGTGGAAACATAAAGTGTCATAACCACTTTGGAAAACAGCTTGACAGTTCCTCAAAGTGTTCAGCAGAGTTACCATAAGACACAGCGATTTCCTCCTCCATGTCTCCTGAAGCCGGAGAAGTGAGACCTGTGTTCGTATAAAGGCTTGCACGCAAATGCCCGGTAACGAGAACCAACCCACTTGCTGGCCAGCTGATAAACAAAGTAAGGTATATGTGTACAATGGAATATGACTCAGCAGTAGAAAGAGGTGAAGTCCCGACACATGCTGTAACATGGATAAGCCTTAAAAACATGCTGAGAGAAGCCAGTCACGAAAGACCACATAGTGTGCGATCCCATTTATAAGAAATGTCTGGAGTAGGCAAATCTAGATGGTAGATTAGTGGTTGGCTGGGGCAGGGGGTTTGGGGAGAGATGGGCAGTGAGTACCAATGAATAAGAGGTTTCTTTTGGGGGCGAAAAAACATCATAAAACTGATTTCCGTGATGGGTTTGGAACCCAGTGAATAATACTAAAAACCATTAAGTTGTATATGTTAAATGGGTGAGTGATATGGTATATGAATTTGATCTCAATAATGCTGTTATTTAAAAAAATTTTTTTCTTAACATTCATTTATTTTTTGAGAGATAAATAGAGCATGAGCAGGGGAGGACAGAGAGAGAGGGTGACACAAAATCCAGAATCTGAGCTGTCAGCCCAGAGCCTGACGCGGGGCTTGAACTCATGAACTGTGAGATCATGACCTGAGCCGAAGTCAGCTGCTTAACCAACTGAGCCACCCAGGCGCCCCTCAATAATGCTGTTAAACGTTTTATAAAAAGAGAGGCCACTTCAAGTGACTAAGTGTTCCGGCGCGGTGCAGTGGGTACCTACCTTGACAGTTCTGTTCCCCGGGACCAGTTGAGTGAAGATATGGTTGAACTCTATCACTGGTCTGAGGGTTCCAGGACCTGGTTCTGGACTCAGAATGAAAATGATATATGTGGTATTAGTAATCTCAAAATGATATGTGCGATTTTTGGAGCTGGGAGATGATTTTGTCCTCCTGTCCATTTTAGTCTTGGAGCATTTTGTGCCTGGGGAAACCCACGTGGGGCAGAAGGTGGTATGTCCAAGGGCTCCATGTAATATGACCGTTGGGACCAGCCTCCGTGTCTCCACCTCCTGGGGCCAGAGCACATCATCCCGAGCCACTCTGCAAACCAAATCCTTCATGTTTCTCTTTTTCTTTAATGATGTCATTTTGGTCCACCAGTGTTTTTCTCTTGCTCTGACTTTCTATTTCTGGTGTCAAGCCTTGGAAGAAACATTTCTTTCAAACATTTGTTAAGATCTCCTTAGGATTTTCGCCATACTTGTAAAAATTCTCATTTTGGGGAACTTCTTTCTAGTGAACGGCTATTTCTATGAAAATTATTTTATCTGAAATTGGATTTTTAATAATTTTATCTAGGTCTGCTAATAAAACGTTGCACGCTCAGATCACAAGAGATCCTAGTAAATATTATTATTTCGTATTTAGCGGGTATATGCGTCTTGGAGCACAGCAGCACCGGTGGGCCTTCCCTGGCATTCCGTGTAAACCGAGTTTGCCGGAGATGGCAGTAAGAGGAATTTGCATGAAGAACGAATTTTACAATCTGCCAAAGTTGAGTAAAGTACTTATTGGCAAATATATATATATTTTTGACTAAAGGGTCAGTGTAACTGACAGACCCATGCTAGGAATCATGAATAGCTGAGACAGTGGTGTAGAGATGGAGGTCAGTGGACTCTGGCTGGTTGTTAGCTCCTGAGAGAGGCAGGAAGCTGGTGGATTGATAGCCGACTGAGTAAATGTTAATGGAGTGAACAGACAAACCCTAAGCCTGGAGGAGGCCCGCCAACACTATTCCCTCAGGCAGATGAGACTGGCTATATGCAGACCCAGGCGGGGAAAGCCTTACAGGGGTCCATCTCCAATTTCAGACAGTCCTGGAAGACCAAGACTAGGGAACTTTCCAAGACTGCCCAGTTGGTCATCGCTCAGGTCGTGGATCCTGGCATTTGCTCTACTGGTAGGATAGGCAGTCTTTGTGTCATGGGTCCAAATGGTCACCTTGCTTTTCCTCCATTACAGTGTGTTGAAAGTAGTAGAAGAGTGGTAGAAAGGTCATTTAACCATGGGTTGATAGCCTTAGAGACCCACACATGGACCAGATGGAAAGGTATGCAAATTCCTAAATGACCCTTGACTTTCAGCTGGATTCAATAACTGGAAAAGATTCTGGGGTGTTCCTTTAGGATGAGTGAGTACATTTTATTTCTCCTCTTTCTATCATCTATCTATCTCTATTAGAGAGAGAGAGAGAGAGAGAGAAGCACAGGCACACATGAGCAGGAGAGGGGCAAAAGAGAGGGAGAAAGAGAGAGAATCTCAACCCTGAGATCAAGAGTGGAGATCTGCTCCACCAGATTGAGCCAGCCAGGCATCCCTCATTGTACTTGCTCTTAACAATTATGTTTAGATTATTCCTGAAAATTTCACAAGATATTAAACAGCTATCCACAATCTCAAGTTATTTCTCTTGTTGAAATATTTTGTAACAGCCATAATATGAACTTATTTGACTAGTAAACTTAAGTAGAACTAAAGCTCTATGTCTGCATTATATTTAATGTTGATAATTCTGAAGACATGAATATTTTCATTAAGCCAACCAAACTCGGACTAGCTTTTGTATACCAAAGATGATCCCAGATCATGTGAACTTGAAAAACACTTGGGTTAAGGTTCTATATTTCTGAGAGAATACTTAATTTATGTAAATACTTAATTTGTTTTTAAGTCAATTAAATAGAGTGTCTTTACAAATTAATTTTGCCAGTACCATCTGGAGATAGAAAAATCACACAACTATAACACACACAATCTATAACACACACACACACAGCAGACACTTTTTAAATTTTAGCCATGAGACAAATCTAATAATCTAATAATACAAACTTGCTAGTTTCCAAAAGAGCTGTTGAATCCAAATTGTTTCTGGCAGTTGGAGAAATCAAGATTCCTTGCTCTGATGACTAAAGCTTCTTACTAGTATTTGCGGAGATTGATGATATTTCCATTTGTGTTTTGTAAAGAAATTTTTGAAGAGGCCATTTTTAATTCATTTAGTCTCTTAGAAGCTTCTGCATACCAATCAAAACATGTATCCCATTATTGGGGGGAAGTGTCCTTTTTCTCTAGGGCACCTTATAAAGGGATAACGTTATCTAGGTTAAAAGTTCCCCACTGTGGCCACTGTAATTCAAGATTATCTGTAGTAAGGTTCACCCGCTTGTTCAGACTCACCAAGGTTCTGGGTTTTTAATTTTTCTATATAGTCTCAGCCAGAGTCCTAGATGGAGGAGTCCCAGACTTTTTGGGCTTGGAGGAACCTGTTTTGTTTTGCTCTCTCTCTTTTTCAGTAAAACAGAATTTTACCTGTGGGATGCCTCACGACAGAGGCACCTCTGTACTGAATCTGGAAAAAGAAATGCTCAAAGAAAGCTGGATGGTTCACCATGCAAAAGCGGCAGGGCTCAGATCTGAGAGGAACTTTCTGCGCCCTCAAAGAAAGATGTGGTCACAGTGGACTCAGCAGGGACCTGTGCCTGAGTGCTCCCGGCCATCAAGGTCTCCTTTGTTTTTTTTTTTTTTCTTTTATAATAACACCCAGTGCTCATCCCAACAAGGGCCCTCCTTAATGCCCAGTTCCCATTCCCCTCTCCCCCACCCCCATCAGTCCTCAGTTTGTTCTCAGTACTCAAGAGTCTCTCATGGTTTGCCTCCCTCCCTCTCCCTAACTATCCCCCCCCGCCCCCCCCCTCCCGTGGTCCTCTGTTAAGTTTGTAGCAATGTGGATAGAACTCAAGGGTGTTATGCTAAGTGAAATAAGTCAGGCAGAGAAGGACAGATACCTTATGTGTTCACTTATAAGTGGAACAGGAGAAACTTAATCAAGGTCTCCTTTGGATCCTGTTTCTGACACCAGAACTTTTCAAAGACAAACTGAGGCATATTAACATTTTGAAGAGTTTATCCTAGTAGACCTAGATTCGAATCAGGCGGTGCCAAACTGAGGTTTGGAGCACCGTGTGAACAGGAGTTGGGGAAAGGCTTTTACAGGGCAGAAGCAGAGACGACGCAAGGGGACAATTTGGCCACTGTTTAAGCAGTGGCCTCATTTGAGAAAACCTAGTTGGCTGTTTTGATTCGTTGCTCCTAAATTTTGCCTTCTGGAAGGATACAAGTGCCTTTATGGGAATTGACTCTGGCTTAGGTTTTGGTTTGCTTATGTAGGCTACTGACGGCGCATTATAGCCATCTGGGTCTAAGGGCTCCTTCAACAATAGCGTATTACATTACAAACTGTTGGGGACCAACAGGCAGGCGCTCAGAACAAATAAGGGGGTCAGGCAGCAATCCAGGCAACGCTTGGCCACGCTCTGTTTCCTGCCCTTTTCCTCCTTCTAATTATGATCTGTGTTTCTAAGGGTAGCGACTCAATGGTGGTTCCTAAAAGATATGTCCATACCAGATCCTGGAATCCGTGAATGTTTCCTTATTCAGAAAAGGGTCTTTGCGGATGTTGTGAAGGATCTGGAGACGAAGAGGTCATCTTTGCTTATCCAGGTGGGCCCTAAATCCAGTGATGGGGTGCTCGCAAGGCACGGAGGTGGGAAGGGGTTTGTGACGGAGGTGGAGGTTGGAACACTGCAGCCACCAGAGGCTGGGAGAGGCAGGGACTGACTGCACTGGACCCCAGAGCCCAGGGTGGGAGCCTAGTCTGCTGACACCTCGGATTTTAGACTTCTGACCTCCAGAACAGGGAAAGAATACATTTCTGGGACTTCTAGGGTTTTTTTGGCCTCCAAATTTGTGACAATTTGGTACAGTGGTCCTAAGAAACTAATACAGTCAGAAGTCCTTTTCCTAGTCTGAAGCAGTGTTTTTCAACTTTTTTTCTCATTTTTGCCCAGTCCAAGAGAGAAGAAAAATTGAGCTAAAATTTAAAGTGAATTTAGTTTCTCCCTAACGAAAGAAGCTAAATACTAAGAAAATGTTGGCTGACAGGGTTCAGTCATTATGGGTACAGATCACTGTAACGTCTATGGCTTTCTCAACCTCAAGGACCATTTTGTCACCTTGAAGACAATATTATCTCCCCAGTTTCCACTGAAAGTACCAGCTCTAAAAATATAGGAAGTGAGTAAAACGGAGAAAATTACTATAGAAGGAAGCATTGACGATGTAGACAGAAATCAGTGGAAATTTAGGTTGACTAATCTTTTATTTTAAAAAAGATCTGTTTGGAGAAAAAGCTATTCAAAGTCAGTTGGCAACCTCTTGATCAACTTACAAAAGTTTCCTGAGAATATAAGTTCTTAAAAAGAACATTACATTGCAAGTGAACTTTGATAGCCATATCATATAAGAATATAAAAAATTGTTTACATTTAGATTAAGCAGCAACTGAATGACATACAGATAGTAAATGCTGCAGGTAGGTTCTGGGTCAGAGCTTGGTTGATGGCTGGGGGTGACTAGCAGAGAGAGCCACGAGGGCATTCCTGGTAAGGAGAGAGGTGGAATGAAGGAGAGGACACAGAACCCATCAGGGTCTTCAGCTTGTAATAACAATTGGACCAGAGCCCACGGGGAGTAATGGCCTTGGGTCCACACTGCAGGGTGAGTCGGCCCGCGACCCACAACGAACGGTTCCTGTGGGGGAGGGGTGAGTGGAACAAGGAGAGACAAGGGGACAAGTCTGCAGTTGCTGATCAAGTCCGTTTATTGAGTGTTTTACAGGGGTATATATAGTATGTAGAAAGAGGAGTGGCTTGAAAGCATACAACTGATTATGATTGGCTAGAGCAATAATGAGGAGG
>NC_043714.1:5760349-5766162 GCF_006229205.1 Suricata suricatta | reverse complement strand
CAAGTCTGCAGTTGCTGATCAAGTCCGTTTATTGAGTGTTTTACAGGGGTATATATAGTATGTAGAAAGAGGAGTGGCTTGAAAGCATACAACTGATTATGATTGGCTAGAGCAATAATGAGGAGGTGGGCTACCGGCATTGAGCGCGTGACTCAGGGAAGGTAGAGTGGAAAAGTACTGAAAGCTTCATTGTGTAAACTCCCACCTAAGTCAGGAGAGATAAACAGCCACAGTGGGGAGTCTGGCGCCAGGTGTGTTTTGCAATTAGCCTCTTGGCGCAATACCTCACAATCGGCCCAGGGGACTTCCAGTCCCCTACAGCAGGGAGCATGGAAAGCTAGGCCAGGAAGTCTGGATTTTGTCACATGAACAATAGGGAAGGAGTACATACTCTTCATCAACGTTTATGTCCTAATCTCTCTTTTTTATAAAGACAGCAGTTACAGTGGATTAGGGTCCACCCTAAGGATCTCATTTTAACTTAATCACCCTTTTAAAGATCCTACCTCCAAATACAGTCACATTCTGAGGTGCTGGGGATTGGGGCTTCATCATATGAATTTTGGGGAGAAAGACACAATTCGGCTCAGAGCAATAGTTACATAAATCAATTTTATGCCAGTGGTTTAACTTCTTATGTGTGACTTTTTAATGTATTTCCCCCAAGAATAAATATAAATTCGATCTTTTAATCTTTGGTTTTCTTCCTCTCGGTGTCTGTACTCTTGACACGTTGATAGGAAACTTAGATATTTCAGATTCAACATGCAAGCAAGTGATGATAGAATAAAATTTCTTACTCTCTTCTCTAAGCTTTACAATGAACAAAACTAGTGTTTTCAACTATTTGTAAAAATGGCAGCATAATATAGCCTTTGTTTATATGGGTTCATCAAAGGTATTATAATAAAAATAAAATGGAATTTCTTTATTTTTATCAAGTTTAATTTTTGAATTATTCACAATGAATTATGAATTCATTGAAATATGAAAATTGCCCATGGAACTCTCACCTGTTCTGGCTTATTATTTTCTCTATCTGACCAAAAATATACATGCAGCATAGCTGCAGTTTGAATAATTTCTAGATCTACCAATGACATTCAGCTCCTTTCTGTAGCATTAAGCATTCATTTCCATGATAAAGTATGATATTCAAAAAGTATTTTGAAGATGAAACCCAGGGCCCCTTTTCACTTTCAGACCTGGTAGGATAATCAGGAGATGTGTGTTGGTGTGGGTCAGTGAAAGCCCCGTTTCTCTGAGTGGCTCAGGAAAAAAATTCTGTGTGAATAAAGTGAAAAACTTCTTGATTTCCCCACTTGGTTTACTTTGAAACCTGGCCAGTGAATAAACACGTTTACTTGATGGTTGTGAGAAGTCATCCTTATAAAATTTTAGGAAGGGTATAGTGCAGATATTATCTCTTGGAGATATAAAAGAGAAGTTAAGGGGCCTCTGGGTGGCTCAGTTGGTTAAGTGTCTGACTTAAGCTCAGGTCATGTGGAGAGGCTTGTGGGTTTGACCCTCACAATGGGCTCTGTGCTGACAGCTCAGAGCCTGGAGGCTGCTTCGGATTCTGTCTTGGTCTGTCTCTGCCCCTCTCCTGCTCATTCTCTCTCTCTCCCTCTCTCTCTCTCTCAAAATTAAATAAACAATTAAACAAATAAAAAATAAATAAAAGAGAAGTTAAGAGACTGGGTGTTGGTATTTAGTCATACCAAACAGGTTAAATAAGTGGTTCTTTGGCCACACATAAAGACTGTTGTTAAGTTCAGCCTTTCAAAAGCTCTCTAAAACTGTAGTCAGCCTTCAGCCTGCTCTGAAATGTCTGTCACCAAGGGCAGGAGTCACCTCCTAGTCACGGAATATTTTGGGCCCTTTTCTGTCTTCCTTCATGTGACCTGTAGCATGTGACACAGTAAGCGGGGCCTCCGCTTTGAAATTTTCTGTCCGCTTAGTGTTGGCAGTTTTCCATAGGTTCTCCCAACTACCTATCTGGAAACTTCCTTTCATTATTCTTTTCCCTCTTCCGAACCCATAAACAGTATGTCCCCGGGACTCTGCCCTCAGCCTCCTTCACTTTCTACTCTTGGCCAATGGCATCAGTTCTCAGGACTGGCCTTTGTCTTCCACACGAATGACACCCATATCATCTCTCCAGGCCAGCCTCCACGATGAACTCTAGAGAGATTGGTTTAACTGATTCTTTGACATTTCCACCTGGCATTTCACATGAATTTCAAACTCAACACGTCCATGTGACTGGTACCAACAGGTCTGTTGTGTCTAGATTTCCACGACTGACATCAGAAAATAGAGCTCAGTTCTGCTCAAATATATTTGCTAAAATATTGAGACTGGTAGGCATCAAGACGGCATAGGTTAGGTCCTGCTTTCAAACTGACTTCCAAGGAGAAACGTTACATGGTTATTATATATGAAGCTCAGGGCACAGTACAGACTACATTCCAATTTCACCCCACTTCATCTTTATTCACATAGCAACCCACATCCATAACTAAGATATTAAGAAAAATGATAAGACGGGAGGATTTTGATAATTGTTTTTTCAGATGTATAGTTTGGGTCCTTGTTTTTTCTCAGAATCCTTGACCTCTCATGATTTATGATATTGCTTAATTTCCAGAATTCCGCATCCAATGTTTGTCCTCAGGTCACCCACCAGGACATGATTGCAATAGGATTTCTTCCAATATCAGAGGCTCTGAGATTTATACTTTATATCTCAAGAGTGGAAAGCAGTTGCCCTGTAAGTGTGGAATAAAAAGAATGATAACATGAGGAAATTCAGGATATTGGAGGACCATTTTTTGTTTTTTAAATATTTTTTATTTTTTAATGTTTGTTTTTGAGAGGTAGAGAGACAGAGCGTGAGCTGGGTAGGGAGGGCAGACAGAAGGGAGACTAAATCTGAACCAGGCTCCAAGCTGTCAGCACAGGGAGGGCAATTTTTTAAATTTAAAAATCGGTATTTAAAATTTTTTGTCTATCAGGGCACCTGGGTGGCTCAGTCAGTTGAGTATCTGACTTAGGCTCAGGTCATGATCTCACAGTTTGTGGGGGTTGAGCCCTGCATTGGGCTCTGTGTTGACAGCTCAGAGCCTGGAACCTGCTTTGGATTCTGTGTCTCCCTCTCTCTCTCTGCCCCTCCCCTGCTCACACACTCTCTCTCAAAAATAAATAAACATTAAAAAATTAAAAAAAATTTTCCTGTCTATCATCTAACTATCTATCTACGCATCTTAAAATTCAGTGTAGGTAACATACAGGGTTATATTAATTTCAGGCGACAATATAGTGAATCAACAACTCCACGCATCACACAGCGCTCACGATAATGCAGTGCTTAACCCCCATCACCTCACACAGCCTCCCATCCACTACCCTCTGGTAACCCTCAGTGCGCTCTCCAGAGTTAAGAGCCTGTGTCTGGGTTTCTCTCTCTCTCTTTCTCTCTCTCTGCCTTTGCTTATTTATTTTGTTGCTTAAATTCCACATGTGAGCGAAGTCATGTCGTATTTGTCTTTCTCTGACTCACTTATTTTGATTATTATTATATTCTCTAGGTCCATCCATGTTGTTGCAAATGGCAAGATTTCGTTTTTCTTAATGGCTGAATAATATTCCACTATATTGGGGACCGTATCTTCTTCATCAACTCATCTATGATAGCCACTTGGGTTACTTCTATATCTTGGCCATTTTAAATAATGCTGCTATAAACATTGAGGTGCATGTCTCCTTGTGAAAGAGTGTTCTTATATTTTTTTGTTCTTTTGGTAAATACCCAGTAGTGTGATTGCTGGATTGTAGGGTAATTCTATTTTTAGAATAGACTAGTACTCCTGAGATCAATACTGCACTGTACATTAACTAAAATTTAAATAAAAATTTTTTTAAAAGTAAAAAAACTTATAAAGAAATAGTTTTGGGACTTTGTTACCAATGAAATTTTTTACTAAGCTATTAGTGTGGTTAGTGTCTGCAATCTTTCTTTGATCCTAATTCCACAATTCTTTTAGTAAGCAAGTCCTTCATTAATTTAGGCTAGAAATTCACATATAAATGGACTCCATCCATGGCATCAAATTTATTAAAAGAAAATTTCAAATAAAGAGAACATAAGGAATATCCATATACATTATTCAGATTTAAAATGTGAAACACTTTGCTGCATTAGGTAGAGTTTTTTAAAAAAAAACTTCAGGGGCGCCTGGGTGGCTCAGTTGGTTGAGTATCTGACTCTTGGTTTCAGCTCAGGCCATGATTTCATGGTAGCCGAGTTTGAGCGCTGTGTCAGGCTCTGTGCTGACAGCATGAAACCTGCTTGGGATTCTCTTTCTCCTGCTCTCTCTCTGAAAATGTAAAAAAACCCTTAAAAATATTTTACTTTAGAAATGTAACTGATACGATGTAAGGTCCCTTTGTATGTTTACTCAGCCAGTTATACTATATTTGTGATAGGCAGAATAACGGCCCCCTAAAGACTGTACTTGCTAACCTCTGGAACCTGTCTATATGTTAGCTTACATGGCAAAATGGAAACAAGGTCACACACGTGATTAAGGTTAAGGACCTTGAGATGGGGAGGGCTGCTTGCATTGGCCAGGTGGGCCCACCCAACCACATGAGCCCATAAAATCAGAGAACCCTTCTCAGCTGTGTTGAGTGAGAGGGGCTGTGATTTGCCAATTTTGAAGGTGGAGGGAGAGGGACTTAAGCCAAGAAATGCAGGCAGATCCTAGAAACGGGAGAAGGTAGGGAAAAAGATCGAGACCCATGTCAGCCTTCTGGCCTAGAGAACTGTAAAAGAAAAAAATTTGTGTTGGTTTAAGCCAGCAAACTTGTGGTAATTTGTTAAAACAGCAATAGAAAAAGAATACATTATACCCTGTTACTCCGTGTTTATTCATAGTGTTTTAAAACTTGGGTTACATTTTAACATTTTTAGTAAAATGTGTTGGGTATACATTCCTCTGAGTGCTGATTAATTACATATAACGGACCACTTGTAGTTTGAGAAGTATTACTAATTACCCTAAGACAAACACGGTGGTTGAGGCCTGGACTGGGGCAGTATTACTCAAGTCAGGATTGTCAATTTTGCATTTTCAGTAAACACAAAAAAAGTTTTTTAGTATAATTGCAAATATTCCATGGAATATTATTTGTTCAACCTGCAACCTGAGGGGAAGATAACCATGACCCACGTCTCAACATCAATTTCATATTTAAAATGCAAATCAGAATGCCTGCTTCACTGAGCTGTTAAATCCACGTGGAAGTCAATCTTTTTCAAAGCATTCAATCAAATATCTCAAAAGTATGGCGGTTAAGATAAGTTTTGGCCTGATTCTCGGCCTCGGGCTGGGGACCGCCCCCAAACCAGGCACGGGGTTTCCGGGTGGTGGCCTCCCCGTGGCCCCCGTGGCTCCCCTGCTCCCCTCCCTCTTGAGAGGCTAGCCTGGGAGCAAGCTTCGCGTCCCTCTCAGTCGATGTCGCCGGTCGCGCGGACCCCACCACCCCACTTTGAGCACTGCGCGCCTAGGTGCAACGGGGCTCCCGGAGCTGTTTTGGACCCTCCGGGCTTCCGGTTCCGGCTTCCGGGCGGTCACGTGCCTCTGCTCACGTGACCGGCCCTCCTGTCATTCCGCGGCCGCTCCAGCTCCTTTCTCCCTGCGCGGCCTTCAACGTCTCCTGGGTGCGGGGACGTGTGCCCTTGCCGGTGCTCGGGGTCCCGCGGCCGCGCAGGAGACGCCCCCTCGGCTCGGACTCGGCGCCCCGGCCGG
>NC_043714.1:5728999-5760249 GCF_006229205.1 Suricata suricatta | reverse complement strand
CCCCGACGGCCCAGCCCGCCGCGTTCTGCCTGCCGCCCGCGGGTGCGGAGTCGGGACCCCTGGATTCGCGAAGTAAGCCCGGAGTCGCGCCGCGTCGCCCCCCGCCCCGGCCAGAGGGCGGCGACCCCGCGCTTTCCCCAGCTCGTCTGGTGTCTGCTGGTTTCTCGCCGCGCAGGCCCGTCCAGCCCTCTTGCGGCCCCGCGTTTCCAGCTTTCTCTCCTTCCAGGCCTCAGCTAGGTTTACGGAACTGGAGCTGCTTCCCCCACGGGGGCAGGAATGGGGGTGGGGTGGGGAGGGAGGAGGACAGGTATAAAGTCTAGTTTCCCCAGGATCGGGCCCTGGCCTCGGCCTGCTGAAGGTTCGAGTTGTTCCGGGACCCAGATGACCGTCGGGGGCACCTTCACCTACCCGAGGGGAGGCCGCTGGGCCCGCGGCCGCTCGGCGTTCAGGCTTCCGGCTTGACCCGGACAGAGCCGGTTTTCTCTCTGCGCTCGCTGGGTGTATTGCGGTGTTTGTTTAGGCAGCAGACCCTCCGATGGAGAGATTAAGTTCCAAACGGACTGAGGTCATTGGGATCGCAGAATAGAATTTGGGGTATGGTTTTAGCTTCTTTGTGGCCGTGCCAGTGAACTTCTGTTTTGCGAACCAGAACCTGCGTATTTTGTAGTGAGATAAAATCCGGCGTAAGCATTTACCCACATGTTTAGAAGTGAGAATTACATGAGGGCCCGTTATCGTAGGTGGTTGTCGGCACACCGGACTCCCACTGTCGCTTGTACCTAAATTGTAATGGTTATTTGTTCCAAGACTTCCTCCCCAAATTGATTTTGAAAATACTGTGAACTTCGGCTGAAGGAAGAAAGCTCTGTCTTTGAAGAAATTACATTCCCACTTTGGGGTTTCTAATTTGAATGAGTAATTTTAGAAGGCACTTGTGGGTTTTTTTTTTAAATAATGGTTCTGCAAAATGCTTAGTAAATGTAAATACAGTAATTGGGCTTCTCCCTACTGTACAGGTTCTTATTTTTTTCTGTGTCAGAAAAAGGTTGATCCCAGTTGTATACAAACTGTATGCCTGTTTTTCTTTATTTATTTTTAAACTTTTAAATGTTTTTAATTTATTTTTGAGAGACAGAGACAGAGAGAGACAGCACTAGCAGGAGAGGGTTAGAGCGAGGAGACAGAATCTGAAGACAGGCTCCAGGCTTTGAGCTATCAGCACAGAGTCCAATGCGGGGCTTGAACCCATGAACCGTGAGATCATGACCAGAGTCAAAGTCGGATGCCTAACCGACTGAGCCACCCAGGCGCCCCAAAACTGTATGCCTGTTTTATTTAAGCCAGACTTCTGATGTCAGTATCTTTTTTTTAAAATTAAATTTAATTTTTTATTTATTTATTTTTTCTGATGTCAGTATCTTAAAGAATACACTGAGAAATCGTACGGCAATATTAGTGCCAGTAATTAGAAAAACTTTTCCTGGAAAACCGAAAACCTTTAGAGAACACTTTGATGGAGCAGAGCATAATTGGGCAGGTTTTGAAATAGAATGATTTTCATATTTAGGATATTTAATATATTTAATCTTTGAGTTGAATGGGGGGATAAGGTGACAATGATGATTTCGATAACAATAATAACGATAGTAGTAGTTGTTAAAAAATGGTAACGCCTAGCATTCTCGCATTACCTTGCGCCACCACGGCAGATCTGTGGAGACACGTCCGAGATCCATAGCCTTTAGATGACCAAAATGGACATCCGAGGTGCCGTCGATGCTGCCGTTCCGACCAACATTATCGCCGCCAAGGCCGCAGAGGTTCGTGCCAACAAAGTGAACTGGCAGTCATATCTTCAGTAAGTACCACTTTGCTGTGAGTCAGGGATCGTCATGTGCTTTCACCGCAGACTTTCTCATGGTCACGCTTCTATGAGGGCTGTGCTGGAAAAATACTACTGGATATGGAAGCCGACACTTCCTCCTTGGAAGTCTTACTTGCAGGGATGCAGTGTAGCGCGGTGGAAAGAGCTAGAGGCTCCGGGGTGGGGGGTGGGGGCGGGAGCAGAGCCGCCCGGAGCAGTTTTGAGCTTCTGTGTCTGGGAAGTTGTACTTTTTGAGGGAGCGGGAAATGTGGGAGGCGAGTTCATGGGATCTGGAGGGGAGCGGATGGTGGGCACAGCCTGCCCGACGGGCTCCGTGTGCCTTGGTGGTCCGTGTGGGGACAGACGTGTTGCGGCGTGGCTCGCACGGCCAGTAAAAGGTGGAGATGTTTGAATTCTAAGACCTGGGTTTGAACTCTGGCTCTTTTGTCTACTAGTTGGGTAATCTCAGGCGAATCTGTTAACTTCTCTGAGGTTCATCGCAGTAAATGAAGTGGGGGACACGTTTCTCCCACAGCTGTTGCTGACAGAGCACATTTAAAGTATCCGCACAGCTGAATATATGCATTAGTATGTGGAATACTCTCAGTAAAGTTCTTAACCCTTCTTTCTTATGCGCATTAAGATTTAGCATGCTGGTGTTCTGATTTTAATGTAAGGGCTCATTTCTTCTTGACCGTATTTTATCATTCCTGTTTATTTTGGTTTATTTATAACAGTGATGTATTAAGGAAATTCCGTTAAGATTTTCAGGTACATTTTGAAAAACAAATAGAGGCGTCTTTAGTTTTATATTTAGGACTTTGCTGTAAGAGGGACATGCCGTGTACAAAAATGATGCGCTTATTTCTGTTACTGTAGTCACTCATCAAACATTGTTGTCCCCCTTTCAAGTTTGAGGCCTATTTTGAGGCTTTGAGGCTTCAAAAAGGTAAACTTACGGTTTGGTGGGGAAGTCAGTTATCTAAACCGATCATTTAAATTCGGTGTGGAGGTAGGTAATCGCGGGGCACAGAAAAAGGACGCCTCTCCTTCCTCCAGGAGGTTTTCCTGGAGGGAATGTTCAAAGGCAGAGAGTTAAAAGCAGCTGGGTGGGGAATCACACGTGTTCTGGAGGCAGGCAGGGGTGGGCTGAGGCCGGAGAGGCAGCCAGGAGCCAATGGTTAAGGCTCCCGAAGGAGCACAGTTTTAATACGCGTGTTGTAGGGGTTGGGAACGAGCCAGGTTTGTAAGTGGGGGTTAGCTGTCCACTTGCCTTTTGGTTGGATTGTTGTGCTGACAACGTGGAGGGAGGACTGGCGGACACCCAGAGCTAGGCTGGGGCCGCAGCGGTGTCTAGGCCGTGGGGTGGATGGAATCGGAGAGGTTTGAGAAAGTCTTCGCGATCGATTTAATATACGAGGATGAAAAAGAATCTAGGATGATCCTGGATTCCTACTTTAAGGGCCTGGATTATTGTGGGGCAGGAGGAGGAGGGATTTTCTGATATTTTCTCTGTTCCTCTTTATCTGTATAATTTAAATTTAGTTTAAATCCCCTGTGAAATTTGGATTTTGAGCTCTGTGTCCTAATTTCAGTCCAGAATGTGTCTAGACTAGAGGGCAGGGAGTTTGATGTTTATAAAGCTTGCCTCTGTTGATAACCTAAATAGAGTGATACTGTTATTCATCAGAAAGCACTGGCAGAAGTTCCCTAGCTTTAGCATCTGGAACATTTTTAGTTCCAAAGCAATATTTGATTGCTTTCTCTTTGATATTTGATTGCTTTCTCTTTGGTTCCTCCTTTTCAAAGGCCTCTGTACTACTAAGTCGCAGCCTCTCGAATTCCTTCTTCTGTTCTTTATTCTGTTGTCCATCTCATGCCTTTCTTTTACAAACCCTCCTGGTCTGTATGTCTGTGCACAGAAGTTCACCCAGTGTGCACTGTGTGGCTGTTTTTGAGCCAGCTCTGCTGGGGACACTGGTGGGTTTGAAATGTACTTCCCTTAGGAGGGCTCACAGATGGTTGGGGGCTGACGGTGACACATGAATTCTTGGGGAACCTTGTGTCCAGCTTACCCTGATCAAATAAAACCCGTGGAAGAGTACCCCAGCGTCCAAAGGCCACTATGCACTATCCCTCACAAATTAGCATGTTACCACGAAAGTACAGTGTTTTGACAATGTACGTATATTTGACTGAACTTTTTTTTAGCAATTGAACAGGACAGCGAGTAAATGAATGGGCGTGGCTGGAATCTAGTAAAACTGTATCTGGAGGATAAAGAATCATAAAGTTGCATGCTTCCTCTTGAGTTTTAAGGTCTAAGGAGGAAACAGACCTTCAAATCAAAAATCAAATAATAAATCATGGGAATCATCTAAATGGAGACAGAGCCTTCTCAGCTAACAAAAGCAGGGAGGGAATGATTGGGAGCATTGGGAATGACTTGAGGAAGCTCAGAGGACTTTGGGGTTGTGGTGCAGAGGGCCTGGGGGGCTGGGGGGCAGAAGAACGTGCGGCCCGGGGAGCCCGGATCGTTTGGCCCCCGCCTCACACCCTCCTTCACTGGCTCTGTGGCCCGACCCGCAGCCATCCCCACACCCCCTTAGCACCCACATCCAGACGAATTCGTGTAGCTCTGCTTCCGAAACATGCCCTGGGTCCGACCACTTCTCTCTAGCCCAGTGCCACCAGCCTGTGTGAGCTGTTACTGGCCCCCACGTGCTGTCATCTCAGAGACCCTGGCCTGCTGTCCCTGCTTCCACTGTGCCCGATCGGAGCAGCTCTGTTGTTTTGTTTTTTTTTTTTTTTTGCTTTAAAAGTCTGACTTAATTGACATATGATATTATGTTAGCTTCAGGTGTACAATGTTGCGATTTGGTATTTTTATACCTTTACAAAATGATCACCTCGGTAAGTCTAGTTACGCTCTGTCCCCATACAGGGTTATTATGGTATTAGCGAATATTTTCCCCGTGCGGTACTTTTCACTGTTGGGCCTTATTTATTTTATAACTGGAGGTTTGTACCTCTTCATCCCCTTCACCTGGTTTGCTCATCCCCTTCACTCTCCTCCCATAAGCACCACCACCCTCCATGATCTGTATCTGTGACTTGGTCTGTTTTGTTTGTTTTTTGTTTTTTAGATTCCACACGCAACTGAAACCGTGCAGCATTCTCTCTCTCTGACTTACTTCCCTTAGCATATTACCCCGGGCCCATCCATGTTGTCCCAAATGGCAAGATCTCGTCCCTTTTTGTGTCGGGTTCTGCTGTGTATGTACCACATCTCCCTTACCCACATGTACCTGGGTGGACACGCAGCCTGCTTCCATCCCTTGGTTATTGGAAATAATGCTGCACTACACCCTGGGGTGCACATATCTTTTTGAATTAATTTTTGTTTTTCTCAGATAAATACCCAGGAGCAGAATTGAGCAGCTCTTTACAAAGCTGTGACAGTCATTTTGAAAATATAACTCAGACCGTGGCACCTGCTCACAGCCGCCCAGCCGCCTGCTGCTGCTGCTCTCTCAGGCTCCTGCCGTTGGACTCACGCTTCGTCCGGAAGCTCCCGGGTCACTCGGCTCCTTAGCTGACTCCCTGTGGGCGTCTGTGCTGGCAGCTCAGGAAGGCCTTCCCTGCCGTCCACCTGAAATCTCTCCTTTCCTCTGCCATCACTTCCTAGCTCCTTACCCAGCCTCAGTTTTTCTCATAGCATTTAGTGTCTTCGCATTAGGGTGGTTTGTGTGTGTGTGTGTGTGTGTGTGGTGTGTGTGTGTGTGAGAGTGAGAAAAATTACTTCTTTTTGTGTTTGTGTGTTTTTTGTTTTCCTGGCTGCACTGCAGGCTCAAAGAGGGATGTTTAATTCACTACGGTGCCGCCTGTTCTGAAAGGTGCCCGGCACACCGCAGGCTGCCCTTGATCCTGGCTGCAAGGAGCAACATAGTAGGTTCAGTCACATCCTGTGTCATGTTGCTTTCACGGCAGCCCTGCGACCTAAATCTTCCCCTCCTTATCTTAAGGAAGAGTAGATAGCTGTTCAGATAGCTTAAATAACATGTATGTGCTGATAGAGGTTTTAATTAGTTGATCAAAATGAGCTTTTTTTGAGAGAGAGAGTGATCGGGGGAGAGGGGGCATGGGGGCGGGGGTGAGAGAGGGAGAGCGAGAGTCTTAAGCAGGCTCGATGTTCAGTGAGAAGCCCAGTGCAGGGCTTGATCCCATGACCTTCGGATCTTGACCTGAGATGAAATCAGGACTTGGGTACTCAATTCGCTGAGGCCCTCAGGTGCCCCTAAAATGGTTTTTCTTGAATGCCTCTACCCCGGTGCTAGGTAGAGCTGCCACTCATGTTCACAGTGACCGTTGGGAAAGGAGTAGTGTGGCAGATGTGTGCCGGAGGGAGCTGGCTGGCACTAGGTATGAGGGACGTGGAGGAGGGCAGACTGGAAGCAGGGAGACCTTTGGTGGACTGTTGCCTTAAGGCGGAGCTGTTGGAGAGGCAGAGAAGTCGGGAGGGAGTGACACCAGGAGGCAGGATTGTGAGGACTGGCGCCCGAGTGGCCTGACTGGTTGTAGGTCCCTGGAAAAGACACCCGCGTTTCTAACTCGGGTTTGGGGCCATCAGAAGATTCAGACAGAAGAATTCAAGCAAGAAAAGAAAAAGGTTTCTTACAGAAAACTGAAAGAAATTCAGACTCTAGAAGAACTGGCTTCCTGAATAAAACCACGATTATTTAAATGGAAAAGAAAGCTGTGAAGTGAGAAGGTTACCAGAGTCACCTTCCTGGTACGGTCTCGCCCTGGTAGAAAACCCACGACTTTTCCACATGAGGTTAGGTGTGCTTTAACACGTCAGCCAGCAGCCGCTGGGAACGTCAGGCTTATGAAGAAGCCGGGATGCACTCTGGGGCCAGAAGTGGACTGTGTCATCTTGGTCCGCCGCAGAGTACCGGATGCCTGTCCCCTGTCTGGTGGAGGAAGTGCTCAGCCCTGGGGGAGGCAGGGCCAGGTGTCTTTTTTGTGACGCCATCTGGGATGGGATGTGTGTAGAGATACGTGTTAGTGATCTCGGCTCTGCCCGCGCGGGGTCTAGAGTGCCTGTGTGCTTGCTCGTGGCAGGAGAGGTCCTCATGTGTGAGGGGGACGTAGGTCAGCCTGGGCCAGAGCACCGGGGCTGGCAGGGAGCACTCAGAGAGGAGTCGGGGTGTCCCCCGCACAGCCCGAGGCACAGAGGGGAAGACCCGGAATCTGTGAAGAGCGCTAAGGAGAGGTAGCCTGAGGAGGGCGAGAAGAATCCGGAAGCTCAGGAAGAGAGGGTCGAGAAATGGCCACATTGCCACTTGCCCCAGAGATCTAGAAAGATAAGGACGGGAAATTCCCCTCCAGGTTGGTAAGGAAGGGATTGCTGGAAAACTCCAGTGTGCGAGAGTAGTTCTCACACACACACACACACACACACACACACACACACACACAGCATATGTGAAAACAAAGTTATAGTGCTTACAACTGCAGATCTGATACAAGAATGACAGCAGTAGATTACAAAATCCAGAAGCAAGTTAAAAGTATATAAAGTAGTGTTGAGCAAGAGTATGTACAAAACCCAGAAGGGAGGAAGTCAGCTGCTGAGATTTTGATTACTCAAGAGGTCAAGATCTTCGCTGGAGGAGGATGGGGCTGTGGGGAGGGGTGTCTGGAAGGTTGAAGGTTCAGGTCCCTTGTCCCGGCGGGCACAGCTCTGTGGACTGATCTTCCCAGACTGTCCTGTGTGTTCAGAAACCTGTTTTCCCCAGGACTTGCCCCGAATCTGGGCCAGGCTCTTTGCGTTTCATGTCCTGTGTCCCCACTTCGTCCCTGGTCTCTCCCGGGAGCACCACTGCCATTAATCTCCTGCACACCAATCTCCACGTCAAGGCCTGTCACCAGGAACCTGGCCCGGAACATCTGAGGGGAAACCGGCCTCAAATTTGGTGTTTTCCTGGCTGGGCTATTGTGGAATGCTCGGCTCCCAGCATGCTCCGGGGCAGGGGGTGGGGAAGCGCAGGGTTTTAAACCAAGTTAAAAAAAAATATATATATATCGGTGCTATTTGAGTGGCAAAGCATATTACAAGACATTTTTAGTTTTTAATTAAAAATTTTTTAATCTTTATTTTTGAGAGACAGATACAACATGAGCAGGGGAGGGACAGAGAGAGAGAGAGAGAGAGAGAGAGGGAGGGAGACACAGAATCCGAAGCAGGCTCCAGGCTGTCAGCACAGAGCCCAATGCAGGGCTCAAACCCATGAACTGCGAGATCACGACCTGAGCCGAAGTCAGATGCTTAACCGACCGAGCCACCCAGGCACCCCGACCTTTTTTATTTCAAACGTGCATTTATTTCATGCTTATACACATCAGGTGCTTTGTCACCTATTCATAACCTCCCAGTGGAGTCGGGCGGGCGTGACCATAATTGCCGTGTCAATCCGTGTGGCAGACCCTGGTCAGAGGGCTGGTGGCCTCTGCCAAAGGGCTCACTGCTGGAGGTGGAACTTTCCTTCAAGCAGACACAGATCCCGGACTCTCCCCACCACAGCCCGAAGCGCCCAGAGTCACAGAGAGGAGCCGGCTGCGTTGCTGATGGGCCTTGTGACAAGGAAGCGCCGGGCTGGTCGGGGCCTCGCTGTGGCACATGCGCGTCCTGCAGGGCCAGGAAGGTGGCCGGGTTGCTGGGCCATCACACTGAATGCGTGAAAATGCTGAGAGGTGGCAGATAGTCGAAGATGGTTTGGCAGAGAGAGAAGAGCAGACTCTCGATTGGAATCTCCCTGAAGGGAAGAACTGGGGAGAGAAAAGCAAGATTCGAGGGCTGAGCTCCGAGAGAAACCTGGAGGCGTAAAGAACCGTGGAGGAAGGAACCCTGGAGGAAGTGGGAGGAGCACAGGATAAGGGGGGATGAATCCTGTCCGATCAGCGTGTCAGGACGTGGAGGTGATTATTTCGGAGAGGAGGAGGGACTCCGTTTTCGTTTCCTGTGTCGGAGGGAATTTGAGAATGTGCTGGAGGCAGTGATTGTAGAAGTTTCTAGACAGTGGCTCTGGTCTGGATGGAGTAGAAAGCCAAGGGGACTGTTTGGCCAGGAGGGGCGTGGGGGAGACTTGGGACAGTGCTGGGAGGAGTCATCTGCTACTCAGGGCTTCCTACGGGCCAGGCACTGCTCTAGCCCCTTAAGTGGATTATTGCATTTCATCGCACATCAGCCCCTGATGGCAATGTGGGTGTCGTTTCCATCTTGGAAATAAATGAACTCAGGTCTAGAGAGGCAGCAAGCTCCATACCTGGTGGAGCTAAGCTGGCACTCGAGTCTGTCTGACGCCAGGGTCCTGTGCTTAGTGACGGAGGGGAGAGGAGAAGGTCGGGGAGTTCCTGTGTCTCTTCCTCACCGCATCGATTCAACTCCTATTGAAGAAAACCCACCATGTTCTTGCTTTCTAGGGGGCAGATGATTTCTGCTGAAGACTGTGAATTCATTCAACGGTTTGAGATGAAGAGAACTCCTGAGGAGAAGCAGGAGATGCTCCAAACTGAAGGCAGTCAGGTGATGGCTAGAAACATACTATGAACACCTTCCTGTGTCATTAAAAATTCTAGAAAACAATTTTAATGACTTTATGGTATTTCCTTGTAGGTGTGTGTTGTAATTTATCTAAAAATCCTTTTTTACTAGAAGACATTTAAATAATTTACATTTTTCTTTGTTTACTTTGGAAAAATGTCATATTGGGTATGTTTATTCCTCCATTCTTTCCCTCATGAGTTCCACACATAGGTTTTCTTTTTCTTTAATTTTAATTTTTATTTAAATTTTAGTTAACATACAGTGCAATGTTGGCTTCAGGAGTAGAATTCAGTGATTCATCACATACAACACCCACTGCTCCTCCCAAGTGCCCTTTTTAATACCTGTCACCCATCTACCCATTTCCTACCCACTTCCCTCTATTAATCCTCAGTTCTCTATCGTTAAGAGCCTCTTGTGGTTTGTTTTCCCCCTCTTCTCATTTTTACCCTTTTTCCCATGTGTTCTTCCTTTTTGTTTCTTAAATTTCACATATGACTGAAATCATATATATGGTCTTTCTCTGACTGACTTACTTCACCTAGCATAATTTACTCTAGGCCCATCCACATCATTGCAAATGGCAAGATTTTATTTTTTTGATGGCTGAGTAATATTGCATTGTGTATATGTATATATATCACATCTTTTTTATCCATTCATCACTGGATGGACATTAGGGCTCTCTCCGTAACTTGGCTGTTGTCAGTAGTGCTGCTGTAAACATTGGGGTGCATGTACTTCTTTGAATCTGTATTTTTGTATCCTTTGGGTAAACACCTAATAGTACAATTGTTGGATCATAGGGTACTTTTATTTATTTTTTTAAAGTTTATTTACTGTGTGAGAGAGACTGTAGGTGGGGGAGGGGCAGAGAGAGAGATGAGGGGAGAAAGAGAGAATCCCAGGCAGGCTCTGCAGTGCCAGCACAAAGCCCAGTGTGGGGCTTGAACTCACGAAGCTGAGATCCTGACCTGAGCTGAAACCAGGAGTTGGACCCTTAACTGACTGAACCACTCAGGTGCCCCTCTCTGGTTTCTTGAGGAACCTCTGTACTGTTTTCCACAGTGGCTGCACCAGTTTGCATTCCCACCAACAGTGCGAGAGGGTTCGCCTTTCTCTGCAACGCCTGTTGTTTCTTTTTTTTTTTTAATTTTTTAACATTTATTTATTTTTGAAAGACAGAGACAGATCATGAGCAGGGGAGGGGCAGAGAGAGAGGGACACACAGAATTGGAAGCAGGCTCCAGGCTCTGAGCTGTCAGCACAGAGCCTGATGAAGGGCTCGAACCCATGAACCATGAGATCATGACCTGAGCCGAAGTCGGACGCTTAACCGACTGAGCCACCCAGGCGCCCCAACGCCTGTTGTTTCTTGTGTTGTTAATGTTAGCCATCCTGAGGGGTGTGAGGTGGTATCTCATTGTGGTTTTGATTTGTATTTCCCTGATGATGAGTGATGTTGAGGATCTTTTCACATATCTTGTTAGCCATCTGGATGTCTTTGGAAAAGTCTTTTTTGGAAAATGTCTTCTGCCCGTTTCTTATTTGGGTTGTTTCTTTTTTGGGTGTTGAGTTTGATAAGTGGATAGATATTGGATAGTAATCCTTTATCTGATCTGTTATTTGCAAATATCTTTTCCCAATCTGTAAGCTGCCTTTTAGTTTTGTTGATTGTTTCCTTTGATATGCAGAAGTTTTTTTTAAATCTTGATGAGGGCCCAATAGTTGATGTTTACTTTTGGTTCCCTTGCCTTTGGTGATGTGTCTAGTAAGAAGTTACTCTTTGAGGTCAAAGAGGTTGCTGCCTGCTTTCTCCTCTAGGATTTTGATGGTTTCCTGTCTCACATGTAGGTCTTGCATCCATTTTGAACTTATTTTTGTGTCTCATGTAAGATAGTGGTTCAGTTTCACTCATCTCATGTTGTGTCCAGTTTACCCAAAACCTTTGTTGAAGAGACTTTTTTCCATTGTATATTCTTTTCTGTTTTGTAAAAGATGAATTGGCCATATAGTTGTGGGTCTATTTCTGTTAGAATGTCTATCCCACCGAAAACAATCTACACATTCAATGCAATCCCTATCAGAATACCACCAGCATTCTTTGCAGAGCTGGAACAAACAATCCTACGATTTGTATGCAACCACAAAAGACCCCGAATAGCCAAAGCAATTCTGAAAAAGAAGAACAAAACTGGAGGCTTCACGATTCTGAATTTCAAGCTACATTACATACCTGTTGTCATCAGGACAGTATGGTCCTGGTGCAAAACAGACATATATGTCAACAGAACAGAACACAAGTTTGTTCTTCCAACCCACGAATATACAGAATGCTTCTCCATTTCTTTGTGTCCTCTTCAATTTCCTTCATAAGTCTTCTATATTTTGTAGTTTTTCAGACTATGGGTCTTTTACCTCTTCAGTTAGGTTCATTCCTACATATCTTATTATTTTTGGTGCAGTTGTAATTGGGATCCTCAGTGATATTGGCCTATAATTCTCCTTTTTAGTGGGGTCTTTGTCTGGTTGTGGAATCAAGGTAATGCTGGCTTCATAGAATAGGTTTGGAAGTTTTCCTTCCGTTTCTGTGTTTTGGAGTCGTTTGAGAAGAATAAGTATTAACTCTTCTTTAAATGTCTGATAGAATTCCCCTGGAAAGCCATCTGGCCCAGGACTCCTGCTTGCTGGGAGATTTTTAATTACTGATTCAATTTCTTTGCTGGGTATGGGTCTGTTCAAATTTTCTATTTCTTTTTGTTTCAGTTTTGGTAGTCTATGAGTTTCTAGGAATTTGTCCATTTCTTCCAGATTGCCTAGTTTGCTGGCACATAGTTTTTCATGGTATTGTCTTAACAATTGTTTGTATTTCTGTGGTGTTTTGATCTCTTTGATTTGTGATTTTATCTATTTGGGTCCTTTGTTGTTGTTTTTTTTTTTTGATAAGTCTGGCTAGGGATTATCAATTTTGGTTATTCTTTCAAGGAGCTAGCTCTTAGTTTCATTGATCTTTTGCACTGGTCTTATTTTTGTTTCTATATCATTTATTTCTGCTCTAATCCTTGTAGATTCCCTCTTCTTCCTCTGGTTTTAACTTTATTTGCTGTTCTTTTTCTAGATCCTCTAGGTATAAGGTTAGATTGTGTATTTGGGACCAATTCTGCTTCTTGATAGGCCTGAATTGCAATATACTTTTCTCTGACAACTGCCTTTGCTGCATGTGAAAGGGTTTGGACTGTTGTGTTTTCATTTTCATTTTCATTGGCTTCCATGTGTTTTTTTAATGTCATCTTTTATTTCCTGGTTAACCCATTCATTCTTTAGTAGGGTGTTCTTTAACCTCTATATATTTGAAGCTTTCCAAGTTTTTTCTTGTGGTTGATTTAACATTATATAGCAATGCAATCTGAAAATATGCATGGTATGAGCTCAGTCTTTTTGTACTGTTGAGGGCTGATTTGCAACCCAGTATGTGATCTGTTCTCAAGAATTGTTCCAGGGGCGCCTGGGTGGCTTAGTTGGTTAAGCATCTGACTTCTGCTTGGGTCATGATCTCATGGTTTGTGAGTTTGAGCCCTGCATCAGGCTCCATGCTGACAGCTAAAAGCCTGGAGCCTGCTTCAGATTCTGTGTTTCCCTCCTTCTCTGCTTCTCCCTTACTTATGCTCTGTCTCTCTCAAAATGAAATAAATATTAAAAAAAATTTAAAACAAAGAATGTTCCGTATGTACTTGGGAAGAATCTGTATTCTGTTGCTTTAGGATGAAATGGTTTGAATATGCGTTAAGTCCATCAGGTCCAGTGTGTCATTCAAAGCCGTTGTTTCCTTATTGATTTTTCTGCTTAGATGATCTGCCCATTGCTGTAAGGAGGTTGTTAAAGTCCCCTACTATTATTGTATTATTAATAATGAGTTTCTGTATGTTTGTGATTAGTTGATTTGTATATTTGGGTGTCCTAAAGTTGGGGGGCATAAATATTTACAATTGTTTGATCTTCTTGATGGATAGATTCCTTAATTATGATATAATGCCCTTCTTCATCTTTTTATTAACAGTCTTTGTTTTAAAGTCTAGTTTGTCTGATACAAGTATGGCCCATCTGGCTTTCATTTGATGTCCATTAGCATAATCGATGGTTCTTTGTCCCTTCACTTTCAATCTGCAGGAGTCTTTAGGTCTAAAATGAGTGTCTTGTAGACAGCGTATCGATGGGTCTTATTTTGTTTTTTTAATCCATTCTGATACCCCACGTATTTGGATTGGAACAGTTATTTCATTAAAATTCAGTGATTATTGGAAGATACGAATTTAGTGCCATTGTGTTGCCTGTAGAGTTGGTGTTTTTAGTGATGTTGTCTGTTCATTTCTACTCTTTGTTGATTTTCATCTTTTTTTGTTTTGTTTTTTTCTCCAAAGAGTCCCCCTTACAGTTTCTCACAGAGCTGATTTAGTGGTCATAGTCTTCTTTAGTTTTTCTTTGTCCAGGAAACTCTTTTATTTCTCCTTCTATTCTGAATGATAGCCTTTCTGGCTAAAGGGTTCTTGGTTGCATATTTTCCCACTCAGCGTGGTGAGTATATCCTGCCGCTCCCTTCCGGCTGGCCGCACCTCTGTGGACAGATCTGCTGCGAACCTAACCTGTCTTCCCTTGTAGGTGAAGGGCTTCTTCCCTTGCTGCTTTCAGGATTTTTTCCTTGTCTGTGTATTTTGTGAACTTGTTATGTCTTGGCCATGGTTGACTTGTTGAATTTAATTGGGAGTTCTCTGTGCTTCTTGGATTTTGATGTCTGTGTCCTTCCCCAGATTAGGGAAGTTTTGCTCACATAAACATTCTGCCTGTTTTTCTCTTTCTTCATCTGAGATTTCTATGATACAAATGTTATTCCTCTTTAATAAGTCACTGAGCTCTCAAAGTCTTACATTGTGATCTTTGGCCTCTGTATCCCTCCTCTTTTCAGCTGCACTGTTTTCTGTGATTTTGCCTTCTATGTCACTCAGCCACTGCTCACCGTCCTCCATGGATGGACGCCTCATCCATCCTCACCGTCATGGCCTTCATTCAAGGTCGCATCTCTCTTGTAGCATTTTAAATTTCAGCCTGGCTAGATTTTAGTTCTTTTATCTCTGTGGAAAGGGATTCTCTGGTGTCTTTTATTTTTTTCAACCCAGCTATTGTTCTTATGATCATGGCTTTATTTTTATTTATTTTTAATTTTTGAGAGAGAGGGCCCCAGTGAATGAGGGACAGAGAGAGAGAGAGAGAGAGAGAGAGAGAGAGAGAGAGAGAGAGAGAGAAAAGCAGGGCTCATCTGAAGTGAGGTTCGAGCTTACCCAATACAGAAGTAGAACTCAGAAACTGTGAGATCATGGCCTGAGCCAAAGTCAGATGCTTAACCACTGGGCCACCCAGGCTCCCACAATTATGGTTTTAAATTGTATTTCAGAATTTTTCTGCATTTCTGAAATCATTTTTAGAATAGATTCCTAGAAGGGTAATTAAGTGTCAAAGCAAATATTGTTCTTAAAGTTGCTTAGCATTTTTTTTTAGAAAAATTTTTCCACTTTGTATTTTCACTAGAATATGATGCAGTTCTGCTCTCCGTCAGATTTTCTGATATGGGGGTGGGATTTTGATAGCCTGAAGGAGCTCATCCACATCTCAGCCTGATTCCCACAGCGATGTTGGGAAGTCTGTGAGAAAACATACTGTTGGCTTCAGTTTTTGTTGTATTCCAGAGATTGTCCCATAGATGGTGAGATGTAGGATGGAGGTAGGTCATAGCCTTCTTATTCTAATCCCTAGTACTCTTGCTTTCGTGTTCTGCTTCCCAGTAAATGCAAAAGCAAAAATAACAGCCAACATCAGTGGTAATTTTTGGTTGTCTTCATAACTTAATCTTTATGTTATCGTACACCATCAAGAGTTAAGGTTGCTGGCAGTCAAAAAAGGAAATGTGTATCATTTGTATGTAACCCAGGGAGGTCAGTAAAGTTTGAAGATTCTTAATTGACTCAAAAAAAAAGAGTTAAGGTTGCTAGGTCTATTTAAAGGTAGTAAACATTTTGATATTTATCACTAAAAATGATCAGGAATCTGATGCAAGTCATAGTATATTCCTCCCATACTTCATCACAATATTTATAAAACATACACATTTCCTATAATTGAAATCTTTTAGTTAGTAACATTTGTATTATTTGTTAACGTTACTTTCATTTGTTTTCAGTGTGCTAAAACGTTTATAAATTTGATGACTCATATCTCCAAAGAACAGACAGTCCAGTATATACTGACTCTGGTGGACGATATGCTGCAGGTGGGTACAGTCTTTGTTTAATCTATTTGGTGACTTCATTGTCTTGTATTCTGCACAGTAACAACATTTTTGTGTGGCTTCACTAAGACAATGGCTTTCTTCTAAGTTGGAATTGCTAATAGTGTTAAAAATGGGAATGCCCCCACACAGGCTATTTTTGGTGTTTTTCAGGATGTCCAGTAATTAAATTGTATTTTTTTTCATTATACCTCAGAGTTCTTTGTTAAGCACCAGTGATAATGGGTAAATCATCAGAGGCTCTGGATGCTCAGTGTACTTACTGGCACTGTGGCTTCTTCTCTTTCAGTCCGTCCACAGGTTTCAGGGCCCCTGCCGCGTTCCTGGCCGGTGCCAAACACTGGGGGTTCGGTGCCGACTGAGGGCCAGGGGCTTCCCCTCAAAGATCTTGTCTCTTTGGAGAACATTTTGCTTATCATCTGAGACTTTCCCAGTTGCATAAAGTTTCTATTTACCATTTTTCCTGTCCCTGAAACAGTGGGGCCTCCCTTATTCATACTCTGTATCTTACACCAGAGTCCAATCTGGATCGAAATTGTTGGTGTACAGAACAGTTCTTTTTGAGACAGGCCGCATGGGCCACGGAATCGAGCGCCTGACGCCTTCTTCAGGTCCGGAAGAGCGGTGCCAGTCTGGTGGTTTGTGCGGACCTTTGTTCTGTCAGTTTACAAAGAAAAACACTTATCGATGGCCTGCTATGTGGCAGCCACTGAACTAATTGTTACTGAAGAAGACTGATGCCACCTACATAGGGGCCCTCGTGTCATTTATAGGAATGCAGTGATTTATAACGTGCGCGAGGGTCAGTATCCAGCCTGAGCTGAGAACGATCTCGGTTTCTCTCAGCGCTTTCTACTCCCATGAAGTTAAGAAAAACGGGGAGCGTTGGCGCCTACTTTGGCCGTCCTGGTTCCTGTATAGACCGCGCCCAGGATGAGCAGGCCTGAGCTGGTGTGCACTTCGGCTTTATTTATACATGTGAATGTGTTCTCAGCACACAATGCGTGCACACAGCCAGCCTCATTTTGTATGCGTACATCTGCAGAGTGGAAACCAGGAGTTCACACTCTCTCCAGTTTCATTTCAGCTCAACGCCAGAGCTCCTTCCAGCCTGCCCTGTCCGTGCTGGTAACTCTCTTCTGGGACAGTGAGATCGTGGGCTCCTCTTCCTTCGTGTATTTACTTGTCTGCCCCACCCTGCGGCACAGGGAAAGGCGTTTCAGGATTGCTGACCCACACACCTGTGCACAAGGAGCCCCTCCCTGGAGTTCCGTGGAGTCTGCACGCCTTTTCCTTTAAGCTGAGACTATGCACTCCGAGTATTGTATTGAGTAGTCATATTAGTTTTCTTGAAATACAGTTAGATTCATTTGTGTTTTTTGGTATTCTACTTATTTTTTCTTATTCTTGTTGATTTTTATTATTTTTGATGATGTAAAAAACCAACATGTTTTTAGAAGTGAAAACTGTACTGAAAAGATATAATCAGAGAAACGTCACCAAACCCTTACCCCCTGTCCCCGCATTCCCACCTGTCTTTTGTTAGGTAACCATTATCATAGATTTCTGGTTTATCCTCCGTTTCTTTTTCCCTGTCAGATACATGTAATATATTTTTATTTTCTTCGCCACCCAGGGGCCCCATTGTTGCGTCTCTTATAGAAAACACATAGTAAAAATGTCATCTCTTGTGTTTTGCTCATCTCATCTAACAGATTGTGCCAGAAACCATTCCATGTCAGTTCATAGATGTTTCCCATATTCTTTTTTGATGGCAAGAGAGTGCTGTTTTCTCTTTTAAGATTTTATTTTTAAGTAATCTCCACACCCAGTGTGGGGCTGAAACTGTCGTCCTCAAGATCAAGAGTCACACACTCTGCTGACAGCCAGCCAGGTCCCCTGCAACAAAGTACTCTTAGTGGCTGTACCATGGTTTACTTAGTCTCTAATGTGATGGACATTTAGGTTGGCTCAATGTATTTATTTTGGTTTAATAAAGTTTTTATTATTTTTTTCACTTTTATTTTTTTAAGAGAGAGAGAGTGAGCAAAGGAGAGGGGCACGGGGAGAGGGAGAGAGAATTCCAAGCAGGCTGCACTCTCAGTGTGGAGCCTGACGTGGAGCTTGATCCTAGAACCCTGGGATCATGACCTGAGCCAAAATCAAGAGTCTGTAAATCAGAAATTTACATTTCTGGTGTAAATTACTTGAGCTCTGTTTTGAAACCACTTAATAAATCCTTTATAAGGAGCCCTTGAAGGACTTCCCTGGCCAGGGAACCGCGTTTCAGTCTGAGGTGATAGCCAGGGTTATGACATTTATAGCTGGGACTTCTTTAGAGTCTGTCACATGTCAGACAGGACAGGGTTCTTGAGTCCGTCCCGAATTTGCCTTTGGGCCACTTCTTTTTGGCTTTGCCTTCAGATTTGTTCATCGGGTCTTTGATTTTCTTGGCCAACTTTCTGGTCTTTCTTCTTCTCATTGTCCTCGGGGGTGTCACAGAGCCTGCCAAGCAGCCTTGCTGAAGTGGTTCCAACATTTCATATGATATTTTGTAATTAGAAATAATGAAGCCACCAATAACCTTTTGCAAATGTACTTTTATGCGATCAAGACTGTACTTCATGGCAAATGCCTAGCAATAGGATTGCTGGGTAAAAGAGCCACAACCTGTGTAGTTGCGTTAGGATATTGCTGTATAGTTCCATGTTGCAGGACCACAGAGAACACTTGGGTCTCTCTAACCTTGCCAACAGAGGGCATTGTCAGACTTGCACGTATCTGCCAGTCAAGGTGGACCTAAAGTTGAACATCGTCAGATGAATAGTTTTATTTCTTCTCCTTGTTGGACTCTTTTTATGAAGGACATGTGGAGGAACTCAAGCTTAGGGAGCTGACATTATCCTCGGCTATCGATTAAACATATTTTAAACATTTTTTATCATTGATAAGATGCTGCTTAAAAAATACCATAATTATAAATGCTATCCAATTTTTACCAGTCATTTCATTTTTTTAATACTTCTGGATAGAATACTCTTGGATGAAATTGTTTGTTTTTTCTCATGTGTTTAGTTTTGGGCACATAATTTTGAAGCTGAAGATGTTTTCTGTGTTCAGATATCAACAGGAATTGCGAAATGCCTTTGAGAAGAAGGGCTTTATCTGTATTCCCTTAAAGGTTTGTAACTTGCGTACCTGAAACAGTGATGGATGGAACATACATTTTTAAGCAGGAATTGAAATCACAAAGGACTAGTCCAGGAAGATGGGTTTTAAACTTACCTAAAATACAAAAAATAAATTTTCGGTATGGAAGTGTGCCTTGTGTACTTGTGTGTCCATGATAATTACAGTTTTAATGTGAGAAATAATCTGCTAAAGGAGTAAATGATGACTTACCCAAATTTTGTGTACTTCGATAAAATCATTGTCATACCTTGCAATTGGTATTCTAAACTCTAATGATTCGTTACTTAAGGAGATGTTTGTTCCTCATACAGGTTGGTCTAGCACAGACCAAAATTAAAACCAGTGTATGTAAAAAGAATTAAATGATCTGAAAATTATTTGTGGTTTTTTTTGCGCCTTTACCAAATATCGTTACTTAGCACCGTCATTTAGTGACTCAGAAAGTATATTTCAGCCAGTGAAAGGTAGAGAAAAGTTAGGTGAGAGGTGTTTGCTAAGAATTAATTGTTCCTCAAATCCTATATCTGTCCGCTAGTGTTCCGTGCTGTTTTTTGCTGTCTTTGTCTGCCCTGACTTTGCTGTAATGTTATGCTAAGAGTAACCTGATTTTATTTGTGTGGAGACAACACTGGGAAGCGCACACTGGAGTTGTAGGCTCAGAAGTATAAGTTAAATTGCGTTTCCGTGCATGGTTGGGGGGCTCACGTGATGTACAGCTAATCATAATAATTAAAGATGATTTTAAAGTATCTGTGCCTGCCCCGACGCCACCCCCGGGCCCTGATAGCAGCTGGCTGGGAAGATGCTGCCTGATGGGACATGGAAGGAAGGATGGATTAGTGATAGCTTTTATTTTCTATTTCCAGGAAAATCACCAGCGGGTCAGCATTTTCTTTGACTGTGCTAAACGCAGCAAGAGCACTGCCTGGTCCTACTTCCTGCCAATGCTGAACCGCCAGGATCTCTTCACTGTTCATATGGTAACTTTTGAGTTGACCAGATTTCTGATTTGGGAAAGAAACCCACTTGGGCTCTTTATGACTTCGTAACCTCCCAGTTCCCCGAGGAGTAATGGCTGCAATGTTGATTTTTCAAAGCAACATAAACATAAGTTTCCTTATAGATGTTTAGAATCTGGGGACGTTGGGAGCACAGAGGAGATGGGGTTGCTTTGAGACAGTTACAGTTTCCTAGGGTATTTGTTGAGCTCATTAGCATGAAAGCCTCTGGTAATTATGTGTGGAAAAAGCTTTTGACTACCTGTGACAGGATTAACCCACATTTTACTATAGAAATTAAATTGTTCAGTTGTTTTTTTTAATGTTTATTTTTGAGAGACAGAGAGAGAGAGAGCACATGCGCACGCATGAGTGGGGAGGGGCAGAGAGAGAGGGAGACACAGAACCTGAATCAGGCTGCAGGCTCTGAGCTGTCAGCAGAGCCCGACGTGGGGCTCGAACTCACGAACTGTGAGATCATGCATGAGCTGAAGTCAGACACGTGACTAGCAGAGCCACCCAGGCGTTCTCAGGAGGGATGTCTATTTACTACCCAAGATACAGGTTTTTAGGTGTGAGGACTCACAGAGGGCTGCAGTGAGGAGGGTAACAGCCAGCTGTCTGTGGCAGACATTGTTTGGAACTCAGGAAAGTGACTTGGTGGAAGTTTGCAGATTTTTGAATATCCACACCTGCAAATTCATTACAAGTATTTACACGGTGTCTCAAAAATTAATAAAAAAGGAAAAAGATTTTTTTGATTTTTGCTGGTCTATAATGAATCGAATCTTTCTTTTGAAACTAAAAACAATACAAGGAAAGTCATGAAATTCTTAAAATACAACTGATTCTATTTCACTTTAAAGGAGCTATTTAAGAATATGTTTTGATTTTATTGCAATTTATATGTGTTAACACATTTTTTTTAGTTTAGAGAAAGTGTGAGGAGGTGAGAGAGGCAGAGTGGGGAGGAGAGAGAGAGAGAGAAGAGAGAGAGAATCTTAATCAAACTCCACACTCAGCACAGAGCCTGATGAGGGGCTTGATCCCAGGACCCCGGGATCATGACCTGATCTGAAATCAAGAGCTGGACGCTCAACTGACTGAGCCCCCCAGGTGCCCCAGAAAATATATTTTAAAAATACAAACTTATTTTGGGGAGTTGAGTATTAAAAAAAATCTCGTTGCAAAATGGTTATGAGTCTTCTTTTGAAGGTATATGATGTGATTTTTAGAATCGACATAGTATTCAAATACATTTCTTACTTTCCAGGCAGCAAGAATTATCGCAAAGTTGGCAGCTTGGGGGAAAGAACTGATGGAAGGCAGTGACTTAAATTACTATTTCAATTGGATAAAAACTCAGCTGAGTTCACAGGTAAGAGACACTTGTCTGAGTATCTTTGAAAAGAATGTGACACCCGTATGAAGCTTTTGATGGTATTATGTAGGCAGTAAATAAAAAAGTTACATTAAGATCATGCCATTTTGAACTGCTCTCAGGTATGGTAGCATGCCTTCCTTTTTCTTTCTTTGACCAGCTTCAGCTCAGACCTTTCTGTCTTTGCTGCCACTTGGGACTTTCCATCCATGCTTTCCAGTGGGTGAGGGGGACCTTCCTGCAGGGGGGGGTGGGGGGTGGGGGGGCACCACGATCACACAGGCCAGAAGGACTGGGACGGGGCCAGAGAGCCACTCGTGCAAGGCTTGCAAGGAGGGAGGGGGGACAGGATGACGGGAGACCGTGCAGCCAGGCTCCGGGGCTACGAGCCTTCGAGGGCAGCTCCCGTGTCTGCCACGGGACCTTGAACCTCCAAGATTTGTGCCAGAAATCCTGGATCCGGGCGTGGGGAGGGGCTCTTTGTTAGTTTGAGGCTGGGGTCGTTTTTGTCCTTCTGGCCACAGAGCAGGCCAAGCTGACAGCCAGTGGCACCGATAAGCAGAGTGGTGCTGGGTGCTGCCAGGGGCTCGCACACCGCACGCCGCGGGTCACTGGCCACCCAGTGACTTAGTCTCGCCCAAGAGTCCAGCCCAGGCCCCTGGGGAAGCTGGCCGCCGCTGTTCCAGCTGCGAGGTGACCATTGCCTTGGCACCTTCCCACATTCACCTTGTCACCATGGGACTGAACACTGGGGCCTAAGGCTCGTGGTGAAGCCTGCCTCGGTTGCTTTCGGATCTCTCTAGCTCTGCTGCTCCACGGAGGAAAGTAGCTTGCTGGTTGAATGACGGGGAAAATGACAGGTTTTCTGGTTTCGTCTTCATGGTTCCCTAGAACAGGCAGAAGAGAGGACACTTGGTGGCTCAGTGGTTCTTTCCTTTAGGCTTCCAGTGACTAATATCAGTGGTACGGGGGGACTGGGAAGGTCCGCAGAAGAAGGATGGAGTGAAGGAGGAGTCCCGCGGGGAAGAGAGGGGGGAGAGAAGGAGACTTTGGTGTGGGGACGGCTTCCGTGAGGCATGGGACCAGGAAAGTCATATTGGTAGTGCGTTGTCAGTGTTGGATTTATAAAGAACGGTCTATTTGAAATAAAGTTCTGGAAAGTTGTAATTTAGATTTCAGGTGACATTTTAATGGATTCTAATTTGATGCATAAGAGAGAGACACCGTGATGCTTTACTTGGGTTTATTTTTTGTCTTATCATTGCTGGCCTTTTTGGGGAAGTCTAATTGCCTTTTATAATTGGGTGGGGATATTTTGGAGCATTTTAAGTATTAAGTATTTTTTATATCAGCATACATTTTGGGTCTTTTAGCTTAATTTTTAAAAACTTTTTTTTAAATGCTTTTATTTATTTTTGAGAGAGAGAGATACAGTGTGAGCAGGGGAGGGTCAGAGACAGAGGGAGACACAAAGTCCGAAGAGAGGCTCCAGGCTCTGGAGCTGTCAGTGCAGAGCCTGATGTGGGGCTTGAACTCACGAACCGGGAGATCATGACCTGACCCCAAGTTGGACACTTAACCAGTTGAGCCACCCAAGCGCCCCTTGGCTTGATTTTTAAAAGCATTTTTCTAAGAGCCACAAATTGGCAGATTTTATTGAATTTGTGAGGTATTTCAAAAACATACTTTGAACATGAAAAATAGGTGTGAGGAGATGAGATTTTAAATCTCCAAGTGGATATCATTTGGGATTAGACTGCTTAAGCTTCCCCCCCCCCTTTTTTTTCTTTTTTGAAATTAGTTCTTCCTTTGAGCAGACTTTGTTTTCGTGTTAGCTTTATGGTAAGCGATGGTCATGAGGCTTTATTGTAACTGGATTCAGAAAACAAAATCTGTAGGAAAGCATGTGCACCGCAGTCTGCCGCTAACCTTTCGGGCTGCTTCAGCTGAGACTTTTCCTCACAGGAATAACATTTCTATCATGCCTCGCAGCTGATCTGTCACTTCTGGAACGACCATGGTTATGACTGTCCAGGAATTGAGAATTCATCCTTATCATCACTAGCGGAAGCAAAATATTCCAGGGTCTAGAACAGTTTTCATTAGAACTCAGCTTCTTGGTGTTAGATAAATGCTTTTCTTTATCTTTCTGGTGCATTCTTTTTTATCGCCTGGTCTTTGGCTACGGTAAGGCATTTCTGCTTCGCAAATCCTGCTGCGAGGTGACTCTTCAGAGAGCCCAGCCCCGTCTGGCTTTGCTTCTTAGAGTCTGGTCGCTGCTTCTGCTAGGATCTGAACTGCGTGGTCTTTCTTGCCGTGGGCAGACGCTTCTTCCACAGCCTTCCACCAGGATCAAATTACTGACTTGTTTAAAGAGTGAAACAGGATTGTTTGGGATTCTGTTTGCTGCTTTGCTTGAATGTCATGTGATGATGCTGTATCTGGAAGGTCTCTTTTTCTCTATCATTAGTGTTTTCTCGCTCATAAAAAGGAAGGACCACAATTTCATAATTTTTTTTTTTTTTTTACAATTTCATAATTTTAATAGAAATACATTTTCAAGGGTCAAAAATAGTTGTGAGTGTGGATATTTGGTTGACTTTCTAGTGACGTTAGGAACTTTTCCTTTTTGGTAGTTTAAGCATTGTCAAGGGGTTGGGGGCCTCATGCCTGGTACTTAGTAGATAATAAAAAAAATTAGTTTGAATAAAACTAAATAAAAATATCCTTTCAGAAATCCATTACCACTTTTCTCTTGCACCTTTAGCCTTTGACTTTCTACCTTTTCTTTAGTACTTTCTAGAAGTCACTTAGACATTATATAATGTGAAATTCTGATTGTCATTGTAAACTTGCTAGCATTGCTATGGATAATCTAAATTTACGTTCTGTGTATTATCTCCCCGTTATTAGGCACCTGTTCAGAAAGCATTGGCACAGAATAGAGTGTAGGTAGTTCAGCTCAAGACAGTCCTCTTACCCGAAGAACAGTTCAATAAGTAAGTCCCGAGACTTGGAGATTTGCACCAGCTTCACTTACGAAATTTAGCCAGAGCTTAGTATTCAGTTACTATGTTCCATTTTTAATTTATTAAGTCACCTGGGGGAGTGTAATATTTAGAATATTTCATGGCATCCCCATGCTGTTTGTTAGTTGATGATATTCTATTAAGTAGGATTAAGGAAAATAATTATAAAATTTGCTTAGCCCCCTTTTATAAGCTGATACATTAGGATAGAAACTAAAAACAAAACTAAGTAATGAGTTATTTATTTCATAATAGAAACTGCGTGGCAGCGGTGTCGCTGTTGAAACAGGAACAGTGTCTTCCAGTGACGTAAGTATTTTCCTTCTTGATTCACCAGCCTCCCAACACCAGCAACATAAGTTATTCTGAGTCATTTACACATTAAATGATGTTTTCTAGTTCCTCAAATGTCAATCTGTGGATTTGATATCGCCTCCAGTTAGGTTCATAGCATTGTAAGAACCGTATGTGTGTACACACACAAACACACACACGCACACCATTAAAAAAAATTTTTTTTAATGTCTTTATTTTATTTTGAGAGACAGAGCAGAGAGCGAGTGGGGGAGGGGCAGAGAGAGAGGGAGACACAGAATCTGAAGCCGACTCCAGGCTCTGAGCTGTCAGCACAGAGCCTGACACGGGGCTCGAACCCACAGACTGTAAGATCTTGACCTGAGCTGAAGTCAGATGCTTAGCTGACGGAGCCACCCAGGTGCCCCCAACACACACCATTTATAAATATATATTATGGTCTTGGGAGACTGGAGACTTGTTCTTCCCACTTGGTCTTTTTGGGTTACTTTTTTCTCAGACCCGAGAATGAAAGCAAGAGTCTGAATTCAGATGCACAACTGGAGTGAATCATTCGAAAGTTACTCTCTTCAAGCTTCAGCTGTCGGATAACCTGTCCAATATCTGTCGAACAGTGTGTCAGGCAGTTGAGGACAGGCCAGTATGGCATCAAGACGGACGGCGTTAGAGCTCATTACTTGCTCTGTTTCTCAAGGCTTTATGTGGGGCTATGTGGTGGCCAGAACCCCCGCCTCCCTCCTTCCTTGTTTCTGTTGGCCACACTCTCCCCACATTTTCGTAGAGCCAGAAGGTTAAAGGTTAAAATGAATCCTGTTTCCCCAAGTTCCCTTCTTGATTAGAATTATCTTCCCCCATTTGGGGTCAGTTTATCTTGGTTGCACTTAGAATAGCTCAAGAATAGGTGGTCGGTGTGGACAAGCGGGGGTTGGGGTGTTACAGGCAGCCGAGACAGGGAAAAAGGAACTTGGACCTGTAGGTGAGGTGCGTCTGTCTGTGTCTGTTGGAAGTGCGTCTGGGCAGTTGGAAACGTGTGTGGAGGGCAGGGTCCGCAGCACCTCCCTGGGGCTCTGCAGCTGCCGTCCGGGGCTCCTGATCACCAGCACTTCTGTGCCCTGCACGCAGGGTCTGTGACCGGCACGCAGGGTGTTCATTTGTGCGCTGAGACTGGAGATGACCGTGGGACTGTTTCAAAGCCAAGAGCAGGGCTTCTTGTGCGGCATGGCTTGAAGGATTTGATAATTAGCATGTTGGGCCAGAAAATAGCTACGAGCCTCCTGGAATGATCTGAACAAGACGAGCAGTCTTGCAGTCAGAGCGGGGAAAGGAGGTGCCAGGTTGCAAGTCTAGATGTTCAGGCGGAAGCACATGTTTACATTGAGAGGCTTTATGACCTGCATTTCTACCAGTTTGAACTTTTGAAAAGTTATTTAATTCATGTGTTAGACTTACTAGTAAGTTTTTTAAAAGCTGTTTTTAGAATCATAGCTCTTACAAGCTTATGTCGTTGTTAACATGTTTGTAAGTTATTAAGCTTGCATAGTGAGTGGCCAGCTCTCGTGACATGACTTTCTCATTTTGTTCTTTTCTGTCCAGTGTATTGGGGGGGGGGGGGGAAACTAATTAGCTGAGTTGCCAGCACACTGGTCAAAGTGGCTTACGTGGTAAACTCCTATACGTGCCTCCCAAACAGAGTTAGCATCAGTTGTGAGTGAGGAAGAGATGGCCATTGGTTTTGGCCTTTTCCCCTTTCATACCCTTCAAACTTGAACTACTTGCTGTCTCTTCCTGAAAGGTCCGACTTTTTCAGATGGCTGTCAACTCGGAAGGCAGACTTCGGTAAGCGGAGCACCAGGTGTTAACCTCTCCTGTGCTACTGGCATTTTAATCGGGGAATTTGAATTGGCCACTGACGTTTATGGAGCTATGTGGTCAGTCCTGCTTCGTTCATTTTACATCTGTGTGTCCTTGACGTCCACACTGCCTTTCTGACACGGGTCTTACTGCGAGCCACGCTGCGTAGATAGGACAGTGAGGGCAGGGCAGCAGCACCTTGCCCAGAGTCATTTAGCTAATGAGGGGCAAAAACCCCAAAGAAAGGAACTGCTGGCCAAGAGCATTACTTGTGAGGCAGTGGAAGGGGATTGGGGCTGGGGGGATGCTCCACATCGCAGGGCCTGCTCAGACTTGTGAAAGTACCAGCAGTGTATCTTTTTTTATTTTCCAATAATATTTTATTGTCAAATTGTTTTCCATACAACACCCAGTGCTCTTCCCCTTAAGTGCCCTCCACCATCCCCACCACCTCTCTTCCCCCCTCCCCCTTCCTCTTCAACCCTCAGTTCATTCTCAGCATTCAATAGTTTCTCAAGTTTTGCATCCCTCTCTCTCCCCAACTCTCTCTCCCTCCTCCGTTCCCCCTGGTTCTCCATTAGGTCTCTCCTGTTTTCCTGCTAGACCTATGAGTGCAAACATATGGTTTCTGTCCTTCTCTGCCTGGCTTACTTCACTCAGCATGACACCCTCAAGGTCCATCCACTTTCCTACGAAGGGCCATATATCATTCCCTCTCATTGCCATGTAGTACTCCATCGTGAATATATACCACATCTTCTTGATCCATCCGTCAGGTGATGGACATTTCGGCTCCTTCCATGTTTTGGCTGTTGTTGACATTGCCCAGCAGTGTATCTTAAAAGCCGGGTAGGTTTTCTGAGAGCCTAGAAAAGGTTTGGGAAATTGCATTACATGAGACTGCCACTTGATGTCAGTATAAAACAAGAGTTCTACACTGCAAAATGTGAACTAAGAATGATCTCATAGTCTTCGCTCTTAAAATGGCCACGGATCACACTGAGTTATAAGTAGATTATTACAAACAGTTTTATTTAAGGTATTATACAAGTGGACTTTCCTTAGAATGCATTATATTGTTTTTGCCTGAATACAGAAGTAATAAACAGCATCAGATCAATGCACTGCCCTTAAACTGTTCAGTTCTTTACTGGTTCTCGGAAGTGAGTACTCAGTCTTCTGTCCTTCTGAGGAAGCCGCCCAGCCCGTGGAATTTGATTTGTGCTGATGCCTTGATAGAAAGACACATACGGCGATCTGTCCCAGACTGAAAGATCTAGAAAGAACCTGGGAATTTCCTTTCCCTCTGTGTGCCTTCATTTGCACCCATGTGTGAGGGAGCAGGGTCACCTCCCACCTGACTGCGTCCTGATCTCTGGCTGTTCTCTTGTAGATCCAGCGTAGCATTAGTTGTTGCTGGATGAACGTTGTTTCATTGATAGTAATAATTTCAGGAAGTGGACACGTTCTCCTTATTCCTTATTTCATCTTGCTTTTCAGTGTTCTGGATCTGTTCTGTCCACCAGAACTTTCCATGATGACAGAACTGTCCATCGTGGTGGCCACCATGTGGCTGTTGAGCCCTCGGAAATGTGGCAAGTGGGACTAAGAAAGCACATTTTCAATTTTATTCATGTTTTTAAATTTTTTGTGAGAATGTACCACACATCGTAAACTCCATCCATTTGCACAGTTCAGTAGGTTTTAGTATCTTCACAGAGTTGTGCAGCCGTCACCACAATCTAGTTTTATAACCTCTTTAACACCTCAGAGAGAAACCTTGTGCGTCAGCGGTCATTCCCTCCTGTCGCCCACGCCCAGCCTCTCGCAGCCGCCAATCGACCTTCCGTCTCTCTCTCTGCCTCTGCCGGCCGTTCCGTAAAATGAACGCGTATAGCACGCGGTTGTCCGTGACTGGCTCTGTCACCGAGTGTAACGTTTCCAGGATTCATGTGTGTTTTAGACATATTTACCGTCGTTTAGCATGAGAGAAATGAAACTTAGGGGTGTTTTTTGGCTTTTGGCCACATTTCTTAAACTGTCTTCTGTGGCACTTCTGATACCCTCCTTATTCATGTATTCATGTATTTGTCTCACTGTTGTGACGTCACGATGTGCCCACGTGACCCTTTTCAGTCTCCGCAAGAGGCAGAGCACTTGGCTTAGTCCTTTGCTGCTGTGATGTCAAGTACATCGGAAGTGCTTTCTACGTAGGAGAGACGAGTGGGCTGTGGCAGAGTTCGTCCAGGGCAGGCCTCTTGCTTGGCCGCGGTCCGCGGGAGCCGGTGAGCAGGAGTCTGCGAGGGCCCAGAGGAACTCACAGGGATTGCTGGATGTCCGTGGAGGTTCACTTACAGCAGTTCTTGGAGCATTTTCGTTGGCCCATTGCCTTTTATCTCCTTGCCACAAAATAAATACATTTTAAACATTGGAGATCATTAAAACATATGCACAGAAAGAACTTTAAGGAGGGAAGGTAAGAATCTTGAGTTTTGTTTTCTGATCGTATTTTTGGAAGGATTATCCGGAGGTACATTCTGGCAGTACAAAAGAAAATTAAATGGCAAGGTATTTCAGTACAAGTCTCTTTTACAAATCATTGTCAAAGCACAGCAATTATAACAATATTAAGTAATCAAATATAGACTACATGAGATGTGTTCTTGGAAGTTGTATATGAGGCAATAATTTATAAAGTAATGTTTTCTCAAGGAATTAATGATTTTTCTGCATACTAAGGGATCTCTTCGGATGACTAAGCAAATTAGGTTGAAAGCAGTGCTTGAGGGAGATTGAGAAATTTGTAAATTAATAGCAAATGACTTTTTTTGGTAAAACTGAAGTCTAAGACTAAATTATCTCAATTTGGGCATTAATTTAATCTAGGTATTTAGGAGTATTGACTAGAAGGTCTTTTTGAGTAAGCCAGCTTCAAGAGAATTTGGGGGGCTTATCTATTTTAGTTCCTGCATATGAGATCATAAAAAAATACCCTATGGTGGTTTTGCACCTTGCAGAACTGGTTTTGAGTTCAGGTTTGAGTAGCAAGTTTTTCCTTTTACTTTGTTAGGGCTGGCATTTCCCCTTACTGATGATAAAACCGTTTTGAAGAGTTTACGTGATTTGCCAAAGACGATTTGGCAAAGCCTCTCCCCTTTTCCCTTCCTTCCTTCCTTTGTCTTTTTTCTTTTCTTTCTTTCTTTTTAAATTATGTCTTAACCTACACAAAGTAAAATGCACAGGTTTTAAGTGTTTAGCTAAATGAATTTCTGTGTCACATGTCCTCGCTCTCAACACGTCCCTTTGGCTCAAGTCTTACCAAGGTTATGGTTATCATGGAACCTGTTACCACAGATGGTTTCTGCCTAATCTTGAACTTTGTTGTAATGGGATTGTATACAGTATGAACTCTTCTGTACCTGAATTCTCTTGCCAATATTGTGCCAGTGAAACTCATTCATACTGCATTTAGCAGTGATTTAACATTTACTTATTTTGAGAGAAGGGGAGGAAAAGGGAGAGAGGAAGAGAGAATGAGCGGAGGAGGGGCAGAGAAAGAGGGAGAGACAGAATTCCAAGCAGGCTCCATGCTCCATGCTGAGCCCAGTGTGGGAGTCGATCCCATGATCGGGAGATCATTACCTGAGCTGAAATCAAGAGTTGGACGCTTAACAGACTGGTCCACTCAGGTGCCCCTAGCAGTAATTCATCCTTTTTATTGCTATGTAGGAGTCTATTAAATGAACATTTTCTATCCTCTTGTTAATGGATATTTGGGTTATTTCTAGTTTTTGGCTACTGTGAATAATCTTGCTGTGAACATTCTTATACATGTCTTTTGGTAGATGTAATCACTGCAGTCACTTACGTCTAGAACACTTAATTCTAGAATGGAATTGCAGGGTTGTAAAGTATATGTAAATTTAGTAGATATTGCTAATCAGGGTTCTAAACCAGTTTACATATCTGTCAGCAACGTAGGAGAATTCCAGTTGTTCCAGTTCCTCACTGACATTTGACATCGTTTTGTGTGTGTTTTTTTTTTTTTTTGAAGCGAATATCTGTGATAGAATTAAAAATCACACACAGGTGCACATACTCACTTTTTAGTTCTATGTGAAAAGAGTCATGTAATTGTTGTGAAACATTAAATACTTTTGGAACTGTTGAAATCAGCAGCTCTCCATTTCATTTAAAACTGGCTTCTGGAATTTATTTCAGTCCATTATGTGTCTGGAAAGTTCAGCTTGGGGCTTCACCAGTTCTGCTGTATTGTACATTTTACTGTCTGTGGAACAGATGCTTTTTCCTGCAATACAGACGTGTTCCTTCAAGGGCCCGTGATTCCAGAATTTAAGTGACTATTACCTTTGCTCTTTCTCATTTAGTTTGTACCTGAATCTCAGCATTAGGAAGCTGAATATTGATGAAAATTGATCTATAAACATTTTTATAACATTAGTTGTACTTGGTGCAATATCACTGTATTTTTATGTTTATTTATTTATTTATTCTTTATGCTGCTTCTTTTTTAATTTAAGTTTTAGTTGGCTAACATACAGTGCAGTATGGGTTTCATGAGTAGAAGTCAGTGACTCATCATTTACATATAACAACCAGTTCTCATCAAAAGTGCCCACCTTTATACCCATCACCCATCCAGCCTATCTCCCA
>NC_043714.1:5695355-5728899 GCF_006229205.1 Suricata suricatta | reverse complement strand
TGCTCCATCCACTCCACACATCGCCCTGGTATTGCAGTGCTTCCAGGAGCGGTGCCCACCCCGCTTCTCTCCTAGGCGGGTCTCCCAAAAGTAGACGCTGGTCTTTGCTGGGCTTTGCTGGGCTTTGCTCTCCTCCTTTCTTTGCTGGTCTTTGCTGGGCTTTGCTCTCCTCCTTTCTTGAAGGCCCGCCGTGCTTCCGGAAAAGGCTTCTTTGCTTCTCGTTGTCTCTCTGTCTAGTCCTCTTGCGGGCGGCGGCTCTCTTTTGCCTCCGTCTCTTACGAGTTTTGGGGCTTTGTCGTTCCCAGTGGCTCTGACCTAGTCCACATCCAGCATCCCACTCCCCCATCACCTTCTCCCTTCCCTTTGATACCTGACCCCTTTCTCTGTCCCTTCGCCCCCACCCCTAGGCCCCCAAGGTCTTTGGATCCCTGTTGACCCAGGTTCCTTGCCTTGCACAGACCTGCTACCCTCAGCTCCCTTGCCACCTTCAAAGAAAAGAAAAAAAAATAAGTAAACTTAAAAAAAAAAAAGAAATCTGTATTGAGCGCCTACAGGTAGAGTGCACGGTGCAAAAAGCGTGGCACTGAACAGGCAGAGCGGGCCTCCTGGCTGCCTGGCCTCCTAGGGCTCCATTTTATCCCAGGGAGCACAGCATCACACATGCTAATTAGGCGCTTTGATTACGTCAGTGCCACAGTCAGTGCCCTTGTGGCGGTGCTTGTAACAGGAGCCCAGGCCCTTGGAGAGGTGCGTTGGGGGTGGCTCGGCCTCCAGAGGAAGCAGGGGACTCAGCCTGGATGCAAGGAAGTGTGTGGAGAACACGGCCCGGGAGGGAGAGCTGATGGTGTGGTAGGAGAGGCCGAGAGCGGGCGTGGGGGGAGTGGGGAGACCAGGAAGGCAGGCCCAGCACAGGCAGGGCCTTTGGGATCACATAGTGAACACAGTTCCCTTTAGAACTTGTCCTTGGCGGGAGGAAGCCAGTGAGGGACATTGGCGTGGGGGTGTCACACGGCATGGAGCAGCCATGGGAAGGGGCCAGTCTGTGGACCGTATCCCATGCACTGGATCTGCCCCGCCGCAGTGCAGGCACTGATCCCCTCGACTGCTGCATGCCTTGCTGTTTACGTTCCTGGGCTTCTGTCCCTTGTCTCCAAAGATCCCGTTTAACAGAGCAGAACTGCTGGGTTGTCAGGTGTATGTGAATTTACTAGACACCTCCAGTCAGTGCTCTCAGTGCACAGACCCATCAACCCGGTGTGAGAATTCCCACGTCTCCCCTCTCATTTCCTGTCTCCTTTTCTTATCGGTCTTTTTGTTGTATTGAATTTGTCAGATTCCAGTACACTCTGTAATTTACTTATTGGTGTGTGTGTGTACTTTTCCTCTTTCTGCATTAGACTGGAAGCTCCCTGAGGGAAGGGACCGTGGTCTGTTCATGGTTGTGTGTCCAGTGCAAGAACGTAGAAGGCACTCAGCAAATAGTTGATGAATGACTATGGAGTACAGACTTGTGGGCCCTTTCTGGGGATAGTTGGCAAGTAGAATGACGGAGGCCTGGGGCTGACCTGCAGGCAGTCTGAGGCGGGGCCGTCAGGCAGTTCACCTCCACTGCAAGGGCCAACGGGCGGCTTCATCTTTGGTTAGATTCTAAGTCCAAAGACTTAGAATGTGAAAATACGTGAAAACCAAGTGGAATCCCTTCTGCTTATCAGATAATACAAGCAACCAAATAAGCATCGTTGAATTAAGGAGTATTTCCTCAAAGTTGAGAGAGCACAGAGGGGTTAGAGTCTTTATGTAAATGGCTAGAAATGCAGTAGATCTCTAAGGATAAGATTAAATGGAAAAGAAATTGCAAGTGAAAGTTTTAGTACAATCGTATTTGTGTTTTCAAAAAAGAACGTATGGTGCATGGAAACTTTCTGCAGTATCACGCAGGCATCTAATAGTCACACAAGTCAGTCCAGATGGAGAAGAGACTGGGGACTGAGCTGTTGAGTCAGTGGTTGGAGACACAGGTCTGGTTCTCAGGTGAAAGTGATTGTTGCAACGGGTGATCCTGGCGTTTGTCATTATTAAGGGGGTGATAAGATACCAAAAAAGTAAAACTTTGGTGATAATTCTTTCAAGAAGCTCTTGTGTATTGGGAGGAAGAAAGATGCAGAGATTGGTACAGGATTTAGAGACTTGGAGGTGGGAAAGGACTGAGCGTATTTAGAGGCTGAAGAGAGGAAACCAGTCAGAGAGACTGAAGATGTCGGAGAGGGGTCTGGTGGATGAAGGATCATGTGGGAGGGACGGGATGCAGCTGTTGGGGGTGAGGGTCAAGGACGGGAAGCTTCGCCACCTCCTAGGTGAGAGAGAGGCAAGAATGGCTGTAGGTGTAGTTCAGTTTGGGGGGAGGGGTGAGATGTTGGCAGCTGCTGAATCTCTAACTAATGGCCCATATATTTTTTCATACTGCTGAGAGTGACAGAAGAGAGTAGGACAGGGTACTGGTGAGTGTGTGCGTGACTGATGAATGGCCGAGAGAACAGTCTAGAATTACGTGATGACTTTGCAGGATGGGCTGATTTTCTTTCGCAGAACTGAATGACTTTTGTCTGGGATTAGAGATGGTGACTTGTTGGCTCGATCGAAGGCTTATTTAGAAAAAATGGTTGAATAATTTTTATACATGAGCATACTAGGACAATGTAAATGAGAGATAAGGAAGTGATATAATTTACTTTGTTTAACTGAAGGCAATAATTCAATCACTTGCCAGTGTTGTCTCTACTATATACTTTGAAAGTGACTTCTGGAATGATATTGGGATTCCCTCACTATGTATAAAGGCGTGAGTATAGTTTTAGAGCTAGGATCTTAAATATACACCTTTATAATGTGAATCCAGAAGCTATATGACAGTGAAGAATCCGTATTTGAAAGGTATCATGTAATTCAACATGGTACAGTAAGATGGACAGAAAAAAAAAAGCTTACTGTGAACCAAGAAGTTTTTGTGAAGAGGAAATTGATGATAAATGGAAGAGGAGAGAGTGCCCTGGGTTGCATTTTTATTCATTATGTGTGGAAATGGAAACCTTGCTCAGGCTGTCTCTCTAAACAAGAAAAATGGAATTCCTCTTTCAGACAAGATTACTACCTGCTGACTTAATTGGAAAAATAACATTTCTTTCCCATTATGGTAGATTATTTTAGAACACATTTCTCTTTTTTTGATCATTTCTGCGAATGTTTTGAAGTTTTCAGGCAAATTGTATTAAGGGATATATTGTGCTTTGGGGAACTATGTTCACTACTTCTAAAGTCTAAGATAACCTCTTCTTGATAACTGTTGATAATCCCACCAAAAGTACTTATTATATCATTGTGTTTTTGTAATCAAATGCCTGGAATTTCTTTGAAGTGTTAGGTTTTAACGAACTTGGTTTGAATTAAAACACAGAGCCTAGTAGCATTGTGTATATTAGGTTTTGTGAATATCTATAACATCCGTGATTCTTTCCTTTTTCTTTTTCTTTCCTTAGCATGCTCTTTAAGGCTAACGTCTGAAGTTTCTCTGTTCTCATAGCTGGGAGGCGGGAGGCTCCTGGTAAATATTTAGAGAAGAGCCCAGGCCAGGTGTTGCTATTCCTTTACTAAAGTGGAGGTGCCTGCATTATCCTGGGGATATTATTCCTGTTTATTTCAAGTTCCAGGTTTAACCACGATTTCTCCAGAACAGTGCTAGTGAACTGATCGCTGCTCAAAATTATAGAGCACTTTTTTCAAATGTTTAGACTTCTTATGTGCTGTGTGGTTTAATTTCCCATTTACGGCATTTCTCTGCAATGCCTGGCCGTATGCTACATGCATTACTTCACTTAATCCTAACAGCACCCCTTCAGGAGGCTTGGGGTGTCTTCTTCAGTAAGGTCACAGACATTGAGCATTGGAAAGGTTCAGTGACTCACCCGCACGCAGTTTCATCTTTTTAATTTTATTATTGTTCTTTGATGTTTCTACAGTAATGAAGAGCAGTATTGTCTCTCTGACGCCTCCGTTCAGGGCTAAGTGAAACACTGCAAGACAGCACTTACCAACCCATGTCAAGGGTATAGGTACTTTGGGCCTTGATTTCCCCATGTTGTAAGTAGTCCTGAGCTACGTAGGTTTAACCGGGCAGAGAAAACCAACTGCATTTGAGAGGTAGAAAAGCAGAAATGAAGGTTGATTTTTGAAATGTTCTGATGACGAGAAACTCTAGGAAAAGCCCTCCAGACTTTGCGTGTATGCACGATCTCACGTCTCTCTGCTCTTCACCCCCCTCTTGCACAGAGCTCCCAGCACGCGCAGTGCGTGGCCGGCTGTCTGCAGCTCATGCTTCGTGTGGACGAGCACCGCTTCGCCTGGGCGGCCGCGGACGGGGTGAGCTGGTGAGCGCCCTTCCGCTTCTCGCCTAGAGTAGTGCTTGGAAACGGCTCCCCGTCACGCTCCCAAGGAAGTCAGTACGTTTAGTCATCTAGAGGAAGCATGTTTGTTTTCGTATCCGTCGCACAGGGGACTGTGCTAGCCCTCCTGGAAGTCAGGGATACTCAGTGAAAGGCTGCCCCCTTCCCTCACTCGGTCTGGGCTGTCATAAGAGGCTCGGGGCTCTTAAAAGCCTACTGCTTGGCGGGACAAGCTCTAGTGCTCAGAAGAGGAAAAACAATGATAATAGCACCTTGCGGTCAATGTGGGCAAAAATCAACAGGAAAAGGCTTTATCTAGAAAAATGGATATGACCCGTTCTTTGTAATGTTGTGTAATTAGCCCATTCTCCGTGGCCCTAATTGGCAGGTTCAGAAGCGCTGAGGGGCTGCTCCCGCAGCTTAGCAGATGTACTTCTGTGAGAACTCCCCCAACACTGAAACACTTCTCTCTCACTGCCAGAAAGTCGGTTTATTTATTCATTCTGAGAGATCTGCTCTTTTTTATTATTTTTTTTAATATTTATTTATTCTTGAGAGAGAGAGACAGAGCACGAGCAGGGGAGAGGCAGAGAGAGAGGGAGACAGAGAATCCGAAGCAGGCTCCAGACTGTGAGCTGTCAGCACAGAGCCCCATGTGGGGCTCGAACCCACGAACCGTGAGATCATGACCTGATCTAAAGTTGGACACTTAGGTGACTGAGCCACGCAGGCGCCCCAAGGTCTGATGCTCTTAAACTAAATACCCTTTTTGGTTGATGAAGATGTTGTTTATCTGTTGGAAAGTCTGTACAGGAAGCTAGTTTGTCCCCAGAAGATTGTCTGATGAGCAAGGACAGGTGACTGACTGGCCTCCAGATGCTGTGGTGTCAGCATCTCCTACGCTGGCGCCGCCACCTCCGGTGTAGGGATGTCCCTGCCGGAGGGACCTTATCAGCCAGTGTTTGCGTGCAGCCCCCTTAGCTGGGCTGCTTCCTCAAATGGCTTTCCTTACGAGTTGCATAGAATTGTCATGAACTACTCAATTACCATTGACTCAATAAATTAGTAGTCCTTTTTAAAAACTGTTTATTTATTTATTTTGAGAGAGACGGAGCACAGTGTGGACGGGGCAGAGAGAGAGAGACAGAGAGAATGAGAATCCCAAGCAGGTTCTGTTATCCACGTGGAGCTTGATGTGGAGCTCGATCTCATGAACCGCAGGATCATGACCTGAGCGGAAATCAAGAGGGGACACTTCAGTGACCGAGTCACTTGGCGCCCTCACAAATCAGTGATTTTATTTTGCCATGTAAAATTTCAGTCTTTTTATATTCATTTGACCTTCAGTATGTCAGGAAAAATAGTCCTCACAATTTGCCATGTGGACATTTTCGAAAATGTATATTTGGTCATTTTATGGAGAGTTAATAGAATTACGGATAAAGCAATGGTGAATACCAACCATTAGAAATTCTTTAAGAATTTTTTCACGGTAAATCTTTTTGTAGTAAATGAATTTTGGGGCACAAACTTTATCAAAGATGAAAGAAAACGTCACATATCCTTTTAGCAAAATGAAATCGTATAGGTTCTTGTTGCAGAATACTGTTGGAGGCTATCGTGTTGAGCAGCTGAATAAGTGAGAATACCCTGTCTCCTTCCTTTGTCCTTAAAAGTATATTTTCACTTATTGATTCTCGAGTTTGAGAATATGCATTTATGATGCAGTCATCTGCAGACTGACCGTTTGAGGTTTCACGTATGCGACCGATTTTACCATCACTGTGAGCGAGTAGGATTGCTGTCTCTCTCTGCTCTCAAGTTCTGATTCATCTAATGGTTATGAAACACCGTCCTCAGGTCATTGCCATTATGGACGGACTGTGATGGTAATGTTTTATGCACAGAAACCTACAGGGAGACTAGAGAGATGGGGTGTCCACCTGGGCCGTGGGAAAAGCTGGCCGCCGCCGCCCAGGAAACGGTGCTGAGCGATGCCCAGGGGAGCAGGCAGCCCCCAGGCCAGTGCTCGGCGCCTCACGGCCCTGCCCGCAGTCCCAGCTGGCAAGGCCGAGGTGGTTTCAGGTGGCTTCAGGTGTCCGTCGCGACACCGCAAAGTGGGGAAGGCTTACCTTCATCTGTGGAATAACCCGGGAGCAGAAGGAAGCTGGGTACCAGGGTGTTCGTGGTATAAAATGACTTTATTTTACACGAAACATTTTACAGGGTAGATAATACTGACATCAGTATTCAACAAAGGCAAGTCGAAATAACGACCCCAAATAGAAAAGATGTAAGGGAGACACCATGTATGAGAAAGCTAAGGGCGGTTCAGGAAATGTATAGCCGTATACGAATCATAATAATGGAGACATGGTACATATCCAGTTAGCAGCTGTAATCAACTTTCTGGAGCACATTTATGTTTACAGAAAACTTGGAAGTGCAGAATTCTAGTATATACCCGCCCCTATAGTTTTCCCTGTTACTGATGTCTCACAGTAGGCTGGTACATTCTTTCAGCTGACGAGCCAGTGCTAATGTATTCTTGTCAGCTATGATCCCCGCTTACATGGGGGTTCGGTCCTTGTGCTGCGTGCTCTGTAGGTCTTGAGGTCCCCTTCACCCCTCTGGTCATTCTGTAATGACCTAATTTGATAGTTTTTTTTTTTTGTTTTGTTTAAATGTAGGCATTTCCTGGGGAAGTTTCCTTAGTTCTTTTCCCTGATGTAACCTCTTTCTATCTAGCTTTCCCAGTTTCCTTAGCAGTAAGATGGGAGGTTGAATTAGAAGCTTGTGAGGTTTGGGGCGCCTGGATGACTCTGTTGGTTAAGCTTGTCTGACTCTTGATTTCGGCTCAGGTCATGATCTCACAGTTTGTGAGTTTGAGCCCCTCATCCGGCTCTGTAGTGACTGAGTGGAGCCTGCCTGGGATTCTCTCTCTCCCTTTCTTCCACCGCTCCCCTGCTCACACTATTCTCTCAAAATACATACATACATACATGCTTCTGAGGTTTTACCCCCAAAGTCAAAGGTTGGCTGTGTCCAATTCAGGCTCGTGACAGGTTTATACCAAAATCATCTTCTTTTTTCTGTATGTTTGCTAAATATTTTTAAAGCTATAAATGAACCTCTTGGTTATCCAGATTCAAAATCTTGGTACACCTTCTGACTTCACCAAGATGTACAGCCTTTTGTGTTACCAAGTCCTTTTGGTTTTAACTTCTTTAATGTCTGTGTGTCTTACCATTCCTCTGCTCTATTATTGCAAATACATGTTTCCTTTCTTACTGCTTCCCAGCAGCAAGTGCTGGAATGCTGAAATCTTAAAAAACTTTTTTTTTTTTTTAAAATTTTAGAGCGAGTGAGCATGTGTGAGCAGGGGGTTGGGGGTTGGGAGGGGAGAGAGAGAGACAGAGAAAGAGAGAGAATCCTAGGCAGGCTCCGTGCCTGATGTGGGGCTTGATCTCACCACCCTGCAATTGTTACCTGAGCCCAAATCAGGAGCTGGACGCTCCACTGACTGTGCCCCTCAGGTGCCCCAGAAGTCTTGTGATCTTAGGGAGAGACCTAAGTGAGGCTGTGCTGGAAGTGGCCCTCTGTAAGTAGGGGCCTGACCTGCTCGTTCTTTCTGGCAAGAAAGAGAATGAGGACATAATTCAGTAAGACTTGTTCCATTAGTGCAAAAAGAGAATAGTCCATTATTTCTTCTTTCTTGTGGCACTGTTGTAGTAAATGTTTTCATAATATGTGTTCCTTTTCAGCATAATGGGAGTTTTGAGTAACAAGTGTGGCTTTCAACTCCAGTATCAAATGATTTTTTCAATATGGCTCCTGGCGTTCAGTCCCCAAATGTGTGAACACCTGCGGCGCTATAATATCATTCCTGTCTTGTCCGATATCCTGCAGGAATCTGTCAAAGAGAAAGTGACCAGAATCATTCTTGCAGCATTCCGTGTAAGTTTTTTATGGTGTTTTTTTTTTTTTTTAATGGTGTGTGCATGTGTGTGTTTGTGTGTGTGTGTATGTGTGAGGTATTTCCCCCGTGGAATATATTTCAGGGCTTTTAGCAGGTGGGAAAAGCTGATTGTTCTCCATGCAGTTATGAAACTATGGGTCTTGGTAAACATAGAGGCAAAGCTCACCAGCGTGTATATATCATGGGATTGAGGCACAGCCATATCATAGGGTGGGATTGGGGAGAAACCATGTGAATGGATAAAATGTATGAGGTATAAAAAGCTTGTAGGAAATGTATTATGTTCATGTGGATGAAATCCTTTTTGGTTGCGGTGTGTTTCAAGAGACTGTTGAGGAAGTTTCTCTCTTAAAGGGCCGTTATTTGAGTGTAGAGTTGTAGTTCAGATTCTGGATCTGTTGACGAACAGTATAGTAACTCTGAGGCAACTCTAAAGATCTGTTATTTTGTATAGTAAAATTATCCTATCAGGATATTAGAGTTTTGGCAATTTTTAAAGTTAGCTTCCTCCCTTGAACAGATGAGGGAGTTGAGAACAAGACGGGAAACTGAGCTAGAATCTGAATCCTGAGGGTCGCCTGGGTGGCTTAGTCACTTGAGCATCCAGCTTCGGCTTAGGTCATGATCTACGGTTCATGGGTTCGAGCCCTACCTCAGGCTCTGTGCTGACAGCTCAGAGCCTGGAGCCTGCTTCAGATTCTGTGTCTCCCTCTCTCTGTGCCCCTCCCCTGTTCACGCTCTCTCTCTGTCTCTCAAAAATAAATAAATGTAAAAAAATTTTTTTTCTAAAAAACAAATCTGAATCCTAGGTTTTTTGGCTGCCAGGCAGCTGTCACCCTGAAATAAAGTATTGTTAGTTGGTGGTCCAGACCCTGTGCATTTGCTGCCGTAGTTGTGTGTTGATTATTTTGTTGGTCATTTTAGGATTTAATTGGGTCTCTGAGGGATAGATTGGCCAATCCCAGTGTCTTCTAAGGATACTACTGCAGAGTAGTAATAATGGGCGTTCAGAGTGAGCTTGCTCCATGCCGGGCATCATTGTCAGGCTTTCCTTTTACTTAACTCATTTAATGCTCACTGGTGCCCTATAAGATGGCCGTTATTGTTGTTATTGTTAGTAGATTGGTATCATTAGTATTCGTTTTGGTCTTCTTGTTTTACAGATGGGGATACTGAGACAGAGAAGGCACATTGCTGATAGACATGCAAATCCAAGTTAACTGGCTTCACAGTCTGCTTTTAACTAGTATTTGCTCTTATGTTTTCTTTAAATCAACAACAAATCAGAAATAAAAAGCAGTGCAGATGTATTACAAACATTTAAAAATAGCATAGATATTACAGTTGCCAAACATAGTTACTAACGTCTTTCAGATTTTTCTAAGCACATAGAGATAGAATTAGATGTGTAATTTTGTTTTGTATCTAAAAAGAAAATGGCCTCATACTATAAATACTGTTCCATGGCTTTATTCCTGACAATATATAATGAACAGGTGTTCAGTTTTACATATGTGGTTCTTCAGTAATTTTTTTAAGGTCTCGATCCTTCTGTGTTGACGTAAGGTGATTTCTTGAGCTAGCGTTCTGTGCACAGGCCAGTTTCTTTTACATGTCTGTTCACTTGGAGGGACATTTCTGTTGGGTATAAGTTCATTTTTTAAAAAATCTGTATTTGTTTTTGAGAGACCGTGAACAAGGGGCAGAGAGAGAGAATTCCAAACAGACTCCGCGCTGCCAATGCAGAATCTGGTGTAGGGCTTGAATGCACAACCGGTGAGATCGTGACCTGAGCTAAAGTCAGGAGTCGGATGTTGAACCGACTGAGGAGCCCAGTGTCCTCTGCGGGATGGAGTTCTGTGGGTGGGACCGCTGCATCTAAGTAAACGTTTATGGTCTCGATGGGTAGCATCAAGTCACCTTTCGTAAATTTGCAAATTTACATGTCCATCACCTCTACATATTGAGGGTGCTTGTTTTTCCCTCCTTCCACTGACTTTCAATATTATCTGTCTCATAACTGTTACAAAAGATTAGGTGAAAAGTACAGTCATTTAAAATTTGTTTCCTGTTAATAATGAAGCTGAGCATTATTTAATATTTTTATCAGCTACTTGCTCCTAGCAATTGTTTACTGATAGCCTTGGTCACCTTTAAAATTTTTAAGTTTGATGTGTAGTAATCCTTTTCTAGATGTTTGTAGTTAATAATAATAACTAATGTTTATTGACAGCTTATTTTGTGTCCTGTGCTATTCTCATTGCTTTAACTGTGTCGCTCATTTAATCTCCCAAGACCAGCATGTGGTAGGCGCTAGGCTACAGTTGGTTAAGCACTTTGCCAGGACAGCTCGGACACAGCAGAGCAGGACTTTGGCCTCAGCAGTATGACTCGGGCCCTTAACCCTCCTGCTAAGCTGTCTTTGATGCTGGGGATAATACATGTTACAGTTTATTGGGCGATTGGCATGCGTTGCCTTATTTAATCTTCTGGTTGTCCAGTAGGCTCTGTGATGGTTTTTATTTCATATGTGAGGAAACCGAGATGTAGGCATTGGTTCCTCAGCTAGTAGTAAGCAGCAGGATTGGCATTTCAGTGAGCGCCCGCTGGGCCCAGAGCCACCGCCTTAACCTGTCTGTCCTCTCCTGTTTTTCTTCTCTGGGGCGTTTTCTCAGGAATCGTTAGCATTAAAAGAAAGAGAAACCATGAAAAGGAGAACCGTTGGTCATGTGAGAGAGGAACTCTGATTTTCTGTCTGAAAATACATTCTTTTTAATGTAGAAACCTTTGTGTGGCCCCTGAGAAGTTTACTCTTAAGAGACAGGTGAACGCGGCACCTCCTTACTACTGTGTCTCCCCTTATCGGCTCTGCCGTTAGGTCTTCTAGCAAACTGTTTATGTGAGTCGGTGGTCAAGGGAAATTTCCATCTCGTCCAGATACGGTAATAATCAGTTCTTCAGTCAGAGTCGATTGTACTAATGAGACTCTACTTTGAAGTATTTTAGTCCCTAAATGGAATGTACTTTTTCTTCTGCTTGAGTGTTTCATTATCCATATTCTTACTGGTTTAGGAAAGATGAAAAATTCTAGAATTTGGATCTTCCAACAGTCTCCATTCAAAAAATGTATAGAAGAGGTGGAGGGTAAGAATAGGGGGTTTTAGGAGACGCTTCAGAGAGGACGCCTGACGAGATTTTGGAAGGCTGCCTAGGAGTGTTTTAGTACACGGCTGGAAATTGGTTGATAAATACTAGCAAATTAGAGAAGCTGATTTCTGGAATTGTCAGTAATTTGTTCTCTAGATTGATTATGGCCCCTGCCCTCACCCTGACGTGGAAGTTAAAGAATAAATGGAGCACAGAAATCTGGCTCTTTTTTTTTCTTTTTTTCTTTTCTGTGAGAGAGAGAGAGTGTGTGCGCTTAAGCAGGGGAGGGGCAGAGGGAAAGGTAAAGAAAGCCTCTTAAGCTGGCTCTGTGCCCAGTATGGAGCCCCACGCCCACACTGTGTGCCCAGAGTCTGGCTCTTGGAGATACAGTCCTGGTGTGTGGCCGCTGGCTTTCGGAAGGGACAGACCTTCTCTGCACGATGGAGCATTGGCTTTGCCTTCCGGACACCGGCCTGGTGGGGCCAGCCCACCTCCTTCAGCCGTCCTGTCGCCCCCGGGCCATCACCCACCGAAGCCTGGGGTCTCTGCTCCTGGGGCCACTTTACTGTGCGCTGTGCCTCCTCTGATGGACGTGAGGCAGGGCTCACTGCTCTTTTAGATCCTGTTCATTTTGGTTGAATATGGATTACATATTTTTAACTCAATATATTTATTTTTTGAAGGCTTAAGGCTCCTCCTTTGATTTGCCTTTGTTTTGATTTTCTCCCATGATTTTCCTTCTTCTAGGTCTGCTGTAGTTACAGGAATCTTTATTTTATGAAATCTCTCTATTCCAAACTAAGCACCTGCCATGTAGGAAAATGGAAAAATATGTGATCTTTTTCCTGTTTATAAAAATTATATGGCCTTATGGTTAAAAAAGATGCTGTGGAATAATATTAAGAAAAAAGTGCAAATTGAACATAGTCTCCCTCTCAGATCTGGAAGCCTGTGGTAATTTTAATACCTGTAACTTAACAGCACTGTTCCCTTCCTGCACAGGGGCCGCTCTGGCTGCCTTGCAGCAGGCCCTGAAACCTGAGCAGGCGGAGGAGCCCCGAAGTCCCATCACTTCACAGTGCGGGCAGATGACGCTTGGCCCCCGTCTCTACAGAGTGGGTGCACTTGCGTGGGTGTGGTGGATTATCTATTCACCTATCACGTGTTTACTAAATACAGTGATGTAATAGACAATGTGTTAGTTACTGAGTATACAGAAGGATGAATAAGGTAAGATACCTTTTCTCACCATGTCATTTGGTATTTAAATGCTTGTCTTTATGGAGTAACTTCATGAAGTCACCGTGAAGAATGTTTACTATATGAAAACCTCAAAAAGTCCCAGAGAACTAGAGAGCTAGAATGAGGTTCTCAGGGTTTTGTTTTGTTTTTGTGTTTTTTTAAAAACCAATTTGGGAGTTCTCTAGATTGATTATCTGCTTTTTATGGAAATTTGAGAAGTACAACAGTGTAGCTCTTTTTCTGATTTTCCTTTTAGTATATGCATTAGACAGGGTATGGGCCGGAGTGGATGGATGCAGGTGTGAATCTGCCACTAGGTTGTTGGGAGAGTGGCTTCAACTCTTGGAGTGAATTTCTCTATCTGTGAAAGGTAGTAATACTTACTTCACTTCAAGATTAGGTAAGGATTCAGTGAGATCACAGGAGCCTGGCAGTAGTGAGTATACAATTTGTATTTATTTCCCTGCCTTTTCTGCCTCGAAAAACATATAACAATAGCAGTTAGCCTGTTTAAATCCCCTAACTCTATAAATTGCATGCTTGCTAAGTTGGTGTTGAACATGGGCAAAGATCCAGCACTGACCTGTTTGATTTAGAAGAAGAGGCCTGGGGGCGTCTGGGTGGCTCAGTCTTTTAAGCGTCAGACGGTGGCTCCATCATGATCTTACAGTTTGTCAATTTGAGCCCTGTGTAGGGCTCTGTGCTGACAGCTCAGAGCCTGGAGCCTGCTTTAGATTCTGTGTCTCCCTCTCTCTGTCTCTCCACGTTTCTCTCTCTTTCTCTCTCAAAAATAAACAAACAGTAAAAAAATTAAAAGAAGCAGCATGAATATTTTACTGATATGTAACAAGACTTAAAAATCTTAGGGCACCTGGGTGGCTCAGTTGGTTGAGTGTCTGACTTTGATCCAGGTCATGATCTCTGGGTTCATGAGTTTGAGTCCCACGTCTGGCTCTGTGCTGACCGCTAGCTTGGAGCCTGGAGTCTGCTTCAGATCTGTGTCTTTTTCTCTCTCTGTCCCTCCCCTATTGACACTCTGTGTCTCTCTGTCTCTCAAAAATAAATAAATATAAAAAAAATTTTTTAAAAATCTTATATAAAGTATATTTACAGTTTCAATTTATACTCACATGGAACTAATTACTAGGGTAATTTCAGGGCTTCTGTTGTCTAATTTTGATTTCAGATTATGTAAAATAGACCCAATCTGTTGGTAGAACTATCAGATTTTTAGGCCCTGCCGTGCTAAATTTGGGACAGTACAATCATTAGGGAAATATATGGAGGGCTAAAAATCAGAAGAACATGCTTAGCTATCTATAACTTTAATACACAAATGAGTTAAAATTAAGTCATTAGAAAAGACATAGTAAAGCTATTGGACCTAGACCATCAGTAGGTGAAAAAATGATGTGTCGCTTTTACTTTGTCATTCTCAAATTATTAAAACCTTTGAAAAAAATTCTCTGATGAGGTCAAGGATGATCTAGTCATGTATTTTTTCCCACCTCTTGAAACTCAGGAAGGACATTTCTGTGCTGCAGACTTTGAGAAGCTGCTGAGCTGCTGTGAGCTGAAAGTCTAGCAGCTGCTAATGGTGTTTTTTCCACTCGGCTTGGTGAATTTTATTTTTGAAAATGTCAATCTCACTTATTCATAGTAAGTGCTGGATTTGAGGTCTCTGCAAATGTTATTCTATTGGTTAAATTGATTTGTCAATCTTTAGTTCCTAAAATAAATTAGTATGTTTTGAGCCAGTAACTGAGAAAGACATTGAAGATCGTATTTTGCCTAGAGTTTTACATATGCTGTGAGTTTTATTTTTCTTTGGCTCTGCTTAGTCAAGAGTCTGTGTAATGTGTCAGATAATAAGGTAAGTTCTATTTTTATTTATCTTCCTCTGCAGGCAGTTCATAGTTGTAGCCCTTTCCGAGAGGCCCACCTCGGTTTGGGTACACAGGTGCCGTCTCACCCACAGCTTTGGCATGGAAGTACTGCTACCAAGAAATTTTATTCCCAAGTCTGTACCTCATTCCCTGGCTCAGGAACTTATGGGCTACTCATTAGATACCAGGTTGGATGAGGCATTAACATTTTTTTTAATGTTTATTAATTTTTGAGAGAAAGAGACAGAGCAGGAGTAGGGGAAGGGCAGAGAGAGAGGGAGACACAGAATCTGAAGCAGGCTCCAGGCTGTGAGCTGTCAGCACAGAGCCCGATGTGGGGCTCGAACCCACGAGCTGAGCCGAAGTCGGACGCTCAACCAACTGAGCCACCCAGGCTCCCCAAATAACTTTTTAATCTCGAGGTGAGTCCTTATGCGGCGATCCTCTCAGTGTGGGGTGTGCGTCAGCGCAAGCGGTGGACTGGTGGGGGCAGCCTGTAGCGGGGCAGCACGGAACGGAAGGGTGAGCAGTTGGACAGAATAGTTGTATATCTGCCAAATTTAATGGTACAGAACTTGAGGTTCCACTTTGCATGTCTTTTTTAAATTCATTTCTCTAGAAACTCACTTTTGTATTTTATAAAAGTATTTGCTCATGACTGGAATTAAGAACCAATGAAACAGGCCTTCACAGAGAGTTTGAGAAGCACCTGCATTGACATACTTTCGCAGGGCCGGCGGTGCTGGCGAAGGAAAGAGCTGAACTGTTGCGTGAGTCTGCCGTGCCCTTAGTGATCTCTGCGCCAGTAACAGGACGATGGCAAGAATGGTATTTACACTTTGATTTTCTGGAGGTGAAGATGCCCTTGGGATTTAGGGCTTTTTTCTAAAAAAAAAATTATTTATTTGGAGAAAGAGAGAGAGCGCACATATGTGTATGCTTGAGGGGGAGAGAGCGAGAATCCCTGACGTAGGGCTCAGTCTCACAGCTGTGTGATCATGACCGGAGCTGAAATCTAGAGTCGGCTGCTTAGCTGCCTGAGCCACCGAGGCGCCCGGAGTTTTAGGGCTTTTTAAGGATACACTGATGCCAGATTGTGTATGTTTGTTTGGGCAAATTCAGTTTCTTTCTTTTTTTTAATGTTAATTTATTGAGAGAGAGAGAGAGAGAGAGAGAGAATGAGAACACGAGCCAGGGAGAGGTAGAAAAAGAAGGGAAGAGAGAATCCCAATCAGGCTTCTCACTGTCAGCGCAGCGCCCAACATGGGGCTCAATGCCTTGAACCATGAGACCACGACCCAAGCTGAAATCAAGAGTTGGACACTTAACAGGCTGAGCCACAGGAGTGCCCCGCAAATTCAGTTTCTTATATCATGATCTATTCATTCTCTTTCATTCTTTACAATGAAATGGAAATGAAATTAAAACGTGTTTTGAAGGGAAAATGATAAGGCTCATTGACTGATTTGACATAGGAGTGAAGAAAAGGGGAAAATCAAAAATGACTAAGTTCTGAAGTTCTGTTATCCTGGAGAATTGAGAGGACAGGTGGTATTAGATGAACACAGGAGTGCTGTTGTTAATTATTATATTGACTGTGTTGAAGTTATAGTTGAAATCACTAGTTATGATAGTCTCTTAATTATGAAGTTTAATTTTTTAGTCAACAAATATATAGTGAGAATATTGAAGGATCATCTGAGCAAAAGTGTTTTGATATGCTTCTTTTTTAAAAATTATTTTTAATGTTTATTTTTAGTTTTGAGAGAGAGAGCACATGAGTGAGGAAGGGGCAGAGAGAGACGGAGACAGGATCCAAAGTGGGCTCGGAGCTCACAGCAGAGAGCCTGATGTGGGGCTTGAACTCACTAACTGCACGATCATGACCTGAGCCAAAGTTGGATACTTAATTGACTGAGTCCCGTGTTTTGATGTATTTCGAAAGTTAGAAGAGATAGTAGAAATAACTAGAAAAAGTAACAGAAAACTTAAGAAAATAATAGGTAAGGTCTTAAAAAAGCAAAGGAAGAAGGGGAGTATCATAAAGGAAAAGGTTATCAGAACTTAGGGCTGCCCATAGCTTAAGGTCTTTAACTGAATTTCATTATGGTCAGAGACCATACTCTAATATGTTTGAATTCTTTGAAATATGAGACTTGTTTTAAATAAGACTTGTGGTCCGTCATGGTGACTGTGCCATGTGTGCTTTAAAAGAATGTATATTTTGCAGATAGGGTTCTATAAAATGTAAATTAAAGGAAGGTGGTTAATAGTGTTTTTCAGTTCCTCTGTGCACCGCATTTTTGTTTGGTGGTTCTATCATCTGCCAAGAGTGGGAGTTGTTAAAATCTCCAGCTATTATTTATGGACTTGTCTATTTTTCCCTTCAGTTTTTCCAATTTTTGCTTTATTTATTTTGAAGCTCTGTTATCAATACATTTGTATGTGCTACATTTTTCTAATGTAATGGGAAAATTTCCTAGAATCATTGTGAAATATCCTTTATTATTAGTGATGCTTTTTGTCTTGATACCTACTTTATTTGAAATTAACATAGATATGCCAGCTTTCTTGTCTTTTAGTTTCTTTTCTTCCTTTTTGACATGCCAACTTTCTTATGCTTATGGTTTTCTGTCTTTTAATTTCAGCCTCTCTACGTCTTGTCTTTAAAGTTTGTCTCTGTTAGACCACATATAGTTGAGTCTTGAATTTTATTTTTTTTATTGTTTTTTTTTATCCCTCCGTCCCTCAAGTCTTGAATTTTAATTGTAATAGTCTCTGCCTCTTAACAGGAGTACTCAGCTCACTAGTATTTTTGTTTTAATAGTTTATTGTCAAATCGGTTTCCATATAACACCCAGCGCTCTTGCCCACAGGTGCCCTCTTCCATGACCATGACCGCCCTTCCCCCTTCACCTCCCCCTTCAATCCTCAGTTCGTTTTCAGCATTCAATAGTCTCTCAGGTTTTTGCATCCCTCTGTCTCACCAACTCTCTTTCCCTCTTCCCCTCCCTGTGGTCCTCCATTAAGTTTCTCCTGTTCTCCTGTTAGACCTATGAGTGCAAACATATGGTATCTGTCCTTGTCCGCCTGCCCTATTTTGCTTAGCATGACACCGTCGAGGTCCATCCAGTTTGCTACAAATGGCTAGATTTCATTCTTTCTCATTGCCATGTAATACTCCACTGTGTATATATAAAATGCTCTTGGAGGCCCCACCTTGGTGATTGAGGAGAGTAGAATGGCTGCGCCATAAGTTGCAAGTTCTGCTGGAACTATGCGCTGCAGGCCACTCTTAGGAGTCCGAACTCCTTGTGCTGCTGAGCCAAACTGTATTTCCCAGGCCCGCCTCGCTTCAAAACCCTAGTCCGTGCACTTTAATGCTGCCGCAGATGAGATGTACTTGCTTTTGTGGCTGGCTTCTTAGGTGGGATTGCGTAGGATTTGTGCCACTGCTGCTGGAGGTGAGGAACGCTGGAGGGGGCGAAATGCAGGCCCTGCAGCCACTGCCTCCGCCTCCTACTTGCAGCCAGGATTGCGCATAGGGCGAGGGAACAGTTTCTCTTGAGCCGGCCTGGATTTGCGCTGCCGGTGCCTGAGTCGGGGAGCGCTGCTGGAAACAAGGTGTGCGCCCCCACAGCTGCTGCTGCTGCCGCCTCTGCCGCCGACTCCCTGCTGGGATCGCACAGGGATGGGGTCTGTTTTTCCTTGTGCCACCTGGGTTGGGGATTCAGGCTGCCCAGCGGTATATGGAGTGAGAGTTTTTCTCTCTGTGCGGGGTTAAACGCTCTTTATCTCTTTTCTAGAGACAGTATTATGAGCGTGTTCAGTTTCTCTTTCTCTTCCCTTTGTCTCCCATGGGCTCCGCACACTTTCCCTGTGTTGGGCTGGGGCTCCCACCTCCCCTGCCCCTCTCCGGCTGGCCCATTTTTCAGTCTCCCCAGTTTGTACTCACTCACTTAGGCATCTTTGAGGTTGTCTTCTTTCTGGAGTCTGTATTTTCTCCTTCCACTCTTGCAGATGAGAGTAATGTCCTTCTCAGTAGGATAGATGGGGCAGATGAAGTTTATAGAGTTTGCTTCTTCTCTGCCATCTTGGTTCCTTGTTACATTCTGATACAGAAACTAAGGATGCCACTATCACCACCTCATTCATCTGTATAGTGATGGTTTTAGCAATTGGGGTTCTTGAAGCAGCAGCAACAGCGGTAGGTGCTCCAAGCTGGCTTTCAGGTGAGCCACCTTCACGTGAGCTGCCGACTCTCGCAAGCATTACACTCTGCCTGTGTTCAAGATGGATGGAGTAGCTGACATTGCTGCGAATCCCCTCTGCTTTCCTAGGCCGTGCTTATCACAGCCTTGCACCGGGAAACGTCCCAGGCCGATGGCACAGGGGAACCGGGGCACACTACTCGATGTGCCCTGCTGCTGACGATTCTAGAGCAACAGAGAGCCAAGCTCAGTAGAGGAGCACACCGTGGTGCCCCACAGGTCACCACCAGGGCATGCATCGCCTGTGTGCGCAGGGGTAAGGGGGTTGGGTGGTTGGGACCGGTCCTCTGCACCGACCGCACCCGCCAGAGGTCTGGCCTCAGCTCACTAGCATTTAAAATAATTATTGGTATGGTTGAGTTTAGGTCTACCATTGTAATATTTCTGTTTGTCTTATCTGTTTATTTGTTCTTCTTTCTTTCATTCTTGCCTTCTCTTGAGTTAATTGGATCCTTTTTAGAATTTCATTTTAATTTTTCTTTTGACCTTTTAACTTTTTTATAGTATTTATTTCTTAGAGCTTGATTTGGTATCACAGTATAACACATCCTTAACTTTTCCCATTAAACATTGTACTCTCTTATGTGAAATGTAAGAACTTGGAATCAAGTTCTATTCCCTTTTTTTTATTCTATAGTTGACATATAAATATACTTACATATGTAAAAAAAACCCCTGTATTTTACAATGCTCTAACTTTTTCTTTAAAGAGTCTTATTGGATTATAGAAGTGAAGAGGGGAAAATAATCTTTTGTATCTATTCAACTATTTACCTACCATCGCTACCGTTCTTCCTTCTGTCCTGAGGATTCAGCTTTCCATTTGGCAGAATTACTTTCCATCACCTGCAGAATTCCCTTCAGCTCAGGGCTTATCAGTCTGAGTCGCTTGTGGGCCAATTCTGGCCTGCCACCGGTTCTTGTAAATAAAACTTTGTTGGAATACTGCTGTGCTTTTTTTTTGTATTTTGTATACCAGCTTTTGCGGTATCATGGCAGAACTGAATAGCTGTGATGGCGTCCTCAAGGCCTAAAATATTTATTATTTGCCCCTTTTCAGAAAGCTTGCCCCCCCATGCTCTGGCATGTTCTCTGCCACAGGTCTGCTGGTGACCAATGAATTTCAATATCTGATCATTGTTTACCATTATTTTTAAGAATTGAGATATAATTGACATGTAACATTTTATTAGTTTCAGTAGGCAGCATAATGCCTTGATGTCTGTATATATTGTGAAATGATAACCAGAATAAATCTAATTAACATCATACCACACATAGTTACACATTTTGTCTTGTGATTATAACTTTTAAGATCTACCTTTTTAGCACCTTTCAGATATACATAGAGTATTAATTATCGTCATCACGCTCTTAGGACTTATTTTTTATTCCTGGAAATCTGTATGCTTTGATCTCCTTCACCCATTTGGCCCACTCGTCTCCCACTGCATCCGACAACCACCAGTCTATTCTCTACATTTATGAGGTTTTTTTTAAATTTTAGTTTTTTTTAAAGGTTCCACATATAAATGAGTTCATACAGCATTTGTCTTTCTCTGACATTTCACTTGGCATATTGCCCTGAAGGTCTCTCCCATGTTGACACAAATGGCAAGATTTCTGTCTTAATGGCTGAATAATATTCCGTTGTGTATATAAACCCCATTTTTTTAAATCCCTTCATCCTTTGTTGGACACTTAGATTATTCCTGTGTCTTGGCTATTGTGAATAATGCTTCAGTAAACGTGGGAGTGCAGATGATCTCTCTGATACTCTGTTTTCATTTCCTTTGGAAAAATACCTAGTAGTGGAATGGCCGAACCACAGGACAGTTCTATTTTCAAGGTTTTGAGGAGCCTTCCTGGTGTTTTCCATTGCGGCTGTGCTCGTGCACATTCTCATCAACAGGGAGCAAGTGTGCTCTTTTCTCCATAACCTTGAAAACACGTGTTATGTTTTGTTTTTTGAGGTGGTACTTCATTGTGGGTCATGATTTGTATTTCTCTGATGAGTAGTGATATCTTTTTTTGTACTTGTTTGTCATTTGTATGTCTTTGGGAAAATGTCTGTTAGGATCCTCTTCCCATTTTTAAATCGTTTTGTTGTGGTTGTTATGGAGTTGTATGAGTTCTTCATATATTTTGGATATTGACCCCTTATCAGACACATGCTTTGCAAATACTTTCTTTCATCTAACAAGATACTTTTCATTTTGTTTATTGTTTTTAAACTTTTTAATTTAATTTAATTTTTGCTTTGTAGAAGCTTTTTAGTTTGATGTCACCCCACTTGCTACATTTTGCTTTTCTTACCTGTGCTTTGGTGTCATATACAAAATATCATCGCCAAGACCAAGGTCAGGGAACTTTTCCCTATTTTTTTTTTTTTTTTAGGAGTTTGACAGTTTCAGTATGTGTAAGTCTTTAATCCATTTTGAGCTAATTTTGGTGAGTGGTGTAGGATAAGAATCTTATGGTAGAAGAATCTCATTTTTTGCATGTGGTTATCTAGTTTCCTAATGCCATATATTGAAAACACTCTCCTTTCTGCATTGAATATTCTTTAATGTATGTATGTATGTATGTATTTTTGAGATGGGAGGGGAGAGAGAGAGAGAGAGAGAGAGAGAGAGAGGGAGGGAGAGAGAGGGAGGGAGGGAACACACATGCCCATGAACAGGGGAGGCGCAGAGAGAGAGGGAGAGAATCCTAAGCAGGCTCCCGCACTGTTGGTGAGGAGCCCCACGTGGAGCTTGATCTCATGAACTGTGAGATGATGACCTGAGCTGAAACCCAGAGTTGGACACTAAACCAACAGAGCCACCCAGCCCCCCCCTGCATCGAGTATTCTTGGCTCCTTTGTCAAATATTAGTTGACTGTATATGTGGGCTTTTATATCTGGCTCTCTATTCTGTTCATTGGTCAGTGTGTCTATTATATGCCAGTGCCATACTGTTTTGATTAATAAAGCTTTGTAGTTCAGTTGTACCAGGAAGTGTAATGCCTCCAGCTTTGTTCTTTCTCAGGATTCCTTTGGCTAGTCAGGGTCTTTTATGGTTCATACAAATTTTAGGATTGTTTTTTCTAATTCTGTGAAAAATGCCATTGGAATTTTGATAGGGATGGATCTCAAATTTCTATATGCCAAGCTAAATCTCTTAATGTCTTTATTGAGCTTAATTATTAGGAATATAATTTGCTTACAAAAATAAATTTAAAAATTTCATATTTTGGTATAGTTGACTTGTTAATTGTCATTACAGGATATTGTGTGTGTGTGTGTGTGTGTGTGTGTGTGTGTGTGTGTGTGTGTAGAGGGAAGGCATTTGACACTTCTTTACCATTTTGGTGAAGGTGGCTTTCTTTAGAGCTTGTTTGTTTCTGTCCCTAAGTCTGAGCATAGTCTTTGCTTAGAAATAACCGGTTAACTCAATGAACTGTTTATTTTTATAAATGCAGTTGAACAGTGTAGGAGTTAGGGTGCTGACCCCGGTGGTGTAGAAAATCCACATATATCTTCGGACCCCCCCCAGGCTTCGTTATGAATAGCGTGCTGTTGACTGGGGCCTTACTGACCAACCAAACAGCCAGTTAGCACCGGTTTTGTATGTTACGTGTGTTATATACTGTATTCTTACAGTAAAGTGCGCTCGAAAAAAGAAAATTCTAAGAAAATCATAAGGAATAAAAATGTATTTCTAGTACTTTACTGTAAGTATTGACGGAATCTGCAAAAGAGTGGACCAGCACAGTTCAAACCCGTATTGTTGAAGGGTCGAGGATATTTAGGATTCCTTTGCTCTCTTCATAAGTACTCTTATAAGTAGAAGAATTACAGAGGCAAACTAGGGAACTTGCCAGAATGTCACAAAACTTTTTTGATAGTGGTTCAAGCAAGAGAGTTTTTATTACTGCCCTTCATGCATGTGCAGGCTGATGAGGGGGGGAAAGGGTGACTGACTGAGGGACTCTAGAGGTAGTTGAAGAACATTCTTTCTTAGTATCCATAAGCACTCTAGGTGCTAACAGAGGGAGAGTTCACTGGGGTGTGCTCAGGAGCAGGGCTGTGAGAAAGGGTTTGATGGATTTAATGTAAACATATTCAGTGTTTTGAGGCTCATCTAGTTCAGTGATTTTAAAAGTGTAGTTGAGCTAGTAAGCAAGTGCGGAGTAAGACATACGCTTTTCATACGGGACAGGTGCTCAGGAAAGAGGTAAGAATTTGTGATATAGTCCTCGCTTATCCTGAGAACAGAGGAGAGAGGGCACGAGAGGAAGTGCAGAGGTCTAAGAATATCACATAGAGGAAATTATAGTTTTCTCATGTGTTTGTCTAACTCAGAACTTTTTGGAAAAATCGACTGAAAGAGAAACTCGCCAGGAATATGCCCTGGCTATGATTCAGTGCAAAGTTCTGAAACAGTTGGAGAACTTGGAACAGCAGAAGTACGATGATGAAGATATCAGCGAAGATATAAAATTTCTTTTGGAAAAACTTGGTGAGAGTGTCCAAGACCTTAGGTATGTTATTTTAAAAAATTCTGACAGGCTGGGTATATTGGGCCTTGTTTGACTTTCCTAGTATTTTAAGAAAGTCTAAATTTGTTACTAACTATAAACTCAAAAAATGTCACTAACACTTCTGTTAAGAATCGGGGTGTTGGGGGCGGGGGACCACGGGCTCATCACCATGGTAACGGTTGGTTAGAGCTGTGTGTTACCTCTTGTCCTGTGGGGAGATTCCCACCGCTCTCTTGTCTGGAGTCTGACGGCTGCACCCCCACAGCACGGTGGTGTCACTCTGCAGAACTCAAGAGTCTCCCCCTGGTTTAGAATCTTTTTAAGCAGTTACTTGTTTTTAATTTGTGAAGGAGGTTTGGCCATAACTGGAAAGAGTATTTTTTCCCTGCTTTTTTGAAGTTCCAGTTGGTATTGTTTACTTTCAATATTAAATATTACGCAAATGACGTACAATGCGGTAAGAAAAAAACGAATCCGTGCATGGTTCTGGAAGGGACTCCATACCTCTTCTGCGCAATCGTCCCCACCCCCATTTTTTGTGTTTGCTTCCAAAAAACTCTCCTAGCCTTGCTCCCCTGGCGCGTGTGTGCTTGCACACACACACACATAGACACACACACAAATGGGGTCCTGCATATGCTTCTGGACCTTGTTCTTTTTTGTTTAATAATGTGTTGATGATCTTTCCCACTAACCTATGTATTCTTTGTTTTTAAATTATTGATACATTTTTAAAAGGGACTTACTGTTACAGAAGTGATCTTCCTGAGTGGGTGGTTCGGGTTTGGCTGAACCCAGTTTGAATTGTTTGGCTACTTTCTCCACACGTGGCTTTGACAAGCTTCTTGACTTTGTAAAGTCTCCGTTTTCCTTTTGATAGACTAGCAATAAAAATTATAACCTTGTAGGATTTATCGTGAGGTTTCATGTGTCCAGCAGATGCCTTCTGTATGGTCTGTGTATTCCAGAAACGTACTTACCAGACACTTCAGTGCCACTTTTAATCCCAAGGCCCACGGGCTTCTAGAAGAGGCAGATGTGTCACCCACGTCAGCGGCATGCAGTGGAGTTTGTGGAGGAGGGAAATGACTCTTATCCTTCCGTCATCCCAAATACGAGTAACTGGATTGTAATAAAGGAGTCTGGCCAGCAGTAGACTTGTAGTTTTTATAAATTTTATTAAGTTTCATCAAGTCTTCTGTAATAACGATTTAAGATCTCTTTTAAAAATGAATACGTTTAGTGATACTTAACTTTCTAAATTATTTAATCCACGTTAGCCAATTATTATTAGGTATTGGTTTTTCATGTTGAATTTGGTAATTTAAAAAGTCCTGCTATTTACATTAAAGCCAGTAGGATGATGGGTACAGGTGAAAGAGCTCTGTCTCGGTTTTGCTGTTACAGGTTTAGGAGATTAATGTTACACGGCATTAGTCTACTTCTTACACTGACTGGCCTTACATCAAACTAAAGGCCAGTGGGACACTCTATTCAACTTAACCAGTAAAATTCTGGTTATATTCGATCAGTATTTAAATGGCTAAATCCTTGTTACGTTTTCACTAGAAAGAATGTCCAACCATGTCCTGTTACTGTTTGTCTGCTGACTGACAGCATTAAACATCTCTTAAGAGAATGAAGCTGTGAATCATTAAGTTACTTGATACACAGTGAATGATTTTTGAATTTAATTGTATTGCAGTTTCTTATATGCACATTTTTGTTTTTAAGTAACCTATATTGATTTAATCAAATTCCCTTTACAGGGATTGTAATCACATTGTGCAATATTATACCCATATGTGTATTTTTAGTTGCAAAACACACTATAGTGGTTTATGGCATTTATAGTAATAGAATGTGCTATTTTATTTTATATTTAAATAACATACTTTCACATAATTTCACGTGACTGCATCTAGTGGTCTGGCATGGTGGAACTCTGCTAGACCATAAGGTATTATACTGATTATAGTTTATTAGGATAAAGATTTTGCAAGCCAGCAAGTGCTCCTTTTTAATAAATCTCATTTTGAGCACTCCAGTTTGACAGGAGTATTGGACATTAGGACCTTGAATAAATTTCACATGATTTATTAAAGATTATTTAAGCTGTTTAAACTTTGTTTAGTGGTCGTTTGTTAATGTACAAAGGCCTGTCAGTCTTTGCAGTTAAAGCATCAGTGAAGAATTTTTGTTTTTCTATTGAGGTATAATTGAGATGGTAAAAATGTTCTGTGTTGCTTAATTTGGAGTAACTCTTAGATTTTTCTTAACTTTGAGTTCCTTATTAACATTTTTTTTGTAGCTCATTTGATGAATACAGTTCAGAACTTAAATCTGGAAGACTGGAGTGGAGTCCTGTGCACAAATCTGAGAAATTCTGGAGAGAAAATGCTGTGAGATTAAATGAGAAGAATTATGAGCTCTTAAAGTAAGTTTTAAATTTCACTGCACACTCTTAATACCTGTTGTCCCACACCCTTGCCAACGTATTTTTGTCACGGGCGATAAGAAATTTTAAAAAGTAGTAGAAAGTTTTTAGTTATTTCATGATTTTAATTTGTATTTTCTTTCTTCCTTGTGTGATTGAATACCTTTTCATATGCTTATCTGTCATTTGGATATCTGTTTTCAAGAATTGGTTGTTCAAGCCTTTAAAAAAGCTTTTTAAAATAGGAGTTCTATATGTATTCTGAACAAGAGTTCTTATGTCTGTTCATCACAACTGTTTTCTTCTACTTGGTCACATACCATTTCACTCTTTAGTTTTAATGTAGCTCAGTGGATTAGCTTTGTCCTTTATGGCTAGTGTTATTTTTAGTGTCCTGATTGAGAAGTTGTTGCCTAGATGGGGTCATGAAGAGGTATTTCCAGGTCATCTGCTGGAAGATTTACTGTCTAACCTTTCACAGCGAGATCTCTGTTCCATCTAGAATTGGTTTGGGGTAAGGTATAAAGTAGGGGTCAAGATACAGTTGTTTTCACTATGTGGTTATCTAATTGAACCAACACCATTGTTAATAAAATTTTTTTAATGTTTATTTATTTTTGAGAGAGAGCACAAGCAGGGGAGAGGCAGAGAGAGAGGGGGAGACAGGATCTGAAGCAGGCTCCAGGCCCTGAGCTGTCCGCCCAGAGCCCAACTTGGAGCTCGAACCCACGACCCTAGGATCATGACCTGAGCTGAAATCAAGAGTCAGACATTCAACCTACTAAGCCACCCAGGAGCCCCATTTTTGGGTTATCTTATCACTTTGATAGAGTCCTTTGAAGCACATTTAAAAATTTTGATAAAGTCCAATTCATTTTTTTCTTGTTCCTCATGCTTTTAGTGCCGTACCTAAGAGTCCATTGCCAAAACTCAGATTCTAAACATTTGCTCTATGTATTCTGTAGTATTTTATAGTCTTAGCACTTACATTTAAGTCTTTAAAAAATTTTTTTTATGTTTATTTTTGAGAGAGAGACAGAGTGTGAGCAGGGAAGTGGCAGAGAGAGAAGGAGTCACAGAATCTTAAGCAGGCTCCAGGCTCTGAGCTATCAGCACAGAGCCTGATGTGGGGGTCAGGCTCACAAACTGTGAGATCATGACCTGAGCCTGAAATCGGATGCTTAACTGACAGAGCCTCCCAGGCGCCCCACATCTAAGTCTTTGATCCTTTCAAATTGTATTGTCCACAGTGTGAGGTAACGGTCCAACTTCATTCTTTTGCATGTAGCTCTCCAGTTATTCCAGTAACATCTGTTGAGAAGACTATTTTTCCCTACTGGATTGTCTTGGTATCCTTACTGAAATTCATTTGACCTGTAGACACATGGATTGATTTTGGGATGTTCACTTTTGTTCTGTTGATCTATATGTCTTCATACCTGTATCACACTGTTTTGATTACTTTGACTTTATAGTACGTTTTGAGATTCAGAAACGTGAGTCTTCTACTTTCTTCTTTTTTTCTATATCTTAGTCAGTCTCCCATTGATGGATATTTAATACTATTGCCAGATTGTGCTCTTACAAACAATGGAAGAATTACTCTCTCTTCCCTCTACACACACACACATACACACCCACACACACCCACACCCCCATACCGTATAACTTTTAAAATTGATAGATTTTAATTTTTAGAAAAATGTTAGGTTTACACAAAAATTGAGGGGAATGTGCAGAGAGTTTTCATATGTACTCTCTTCCCGTATTATTAACCTGTTGCAGCCGTGTGGTACATTTGTCATAATTGATGAGCCGGTACATATACATTATTTTTAACCGAAGTCTGTATGTTACCTTAGGGCTCCCTTTTTCTGTTGTCTCTTCACTCTGTGTTGAATGTTCTGTCGGTTTTGACTAATACCACACAACCCCTGTTACCGTGTCATGCAAAGTAGTTTCAGTGCCCTGAAAATGTCCTGTGTCGCACCTGCTCACTCTGCCCTTCCTCTGGCAACCACTTATTCTATCCTGTAGTTTGCGTCTTCCACAACATCACAGAGTTGGAATTAGATAGTGGATAATCTTTTCAGCTTGGCTTTTTCCCTTGCACACTTACACCTTCCAACTTCCTTCGTGTTCTGTGCGGCCGTACCAGAGGCCCTGCGTGGAAGGACATCACACTTCCGGCAATTACGATAGGTGAAGTTGCTCTAAACATCCACCTGTAGGATTTTACGTGGACACAGGCTTTCAAAACAGATTTACTTGGGGAAATCTGAAGGAAGCATGATTGCTGGAATGTTCGGTAGGACTCAGGTTTAGTCTTAGAAGAAAGTGCCAAACCATTTCTCAAAAGGACTGTGCTTGTTTGCATTCCCACGAGCAGCAAATCAGGACACCCGTCATGGTCCATCATCGCTGGTCCCTGGCGTTGTCTGTGTTCAGGGCTTTGCCATTAGTAATCAAGGTGTGTGGTGTCACTTTGATGCTTTCCAGAGTGTGCGGTGTTGGTCATCTTTTCGTCTGCTTGGTTGTCATCTGTATTCTTTGGTGAGATGTCTGTTAAGGTCTTTTAGCCATTTTTAAGTTGAGTTCATTTATTATTGTTGAATTTTAAAAGTGCTTTGTGTATTTTGGATGGAAGTCGTTTATCAAATATGTGCTTTGCAGATTCTCCTCCCCATCTCTGGCTTGTCTTCTCCTGCTCATCACAGGGCCTCCCAGAGCAAATGCTTAGGATTGTAATGCACTCCAACCTGTCAGTGTTTTCTTTCGTAAATTGTGCCTTGTTATTGTATTTTAAAGGTCATTGCCATGGCCAGGCTTGCCTACAGTTTCTTCTGTTAATTTCTAGAAGTTTTGGACTATCATACAATCCAGCAATTGCTCTACTAGGTTTTTACCCAAAGAATACAAAAATACTAATTTGAGGGGCGCCTGGGTGGCTCAGTCAGTTGGACATCTGGCTTTGGCTCAGGTCATGATCTCACAGGCCCGCATCGGGCTCTGTGCTGACAACTCAGAGCCTGGAGCCTGCTTCAGATTCTGTGTCTCCCTCTCTCTCTGACCCTCCCCTGCTCGTGCTGTCTCTGTCTCTCAAAAAAAAAAAATAATAATTTGAGGGGATACACAGCACTTTGATGTCTAGAGCAGCAGCATCTCTAAGAGCCAAGTTATGGAAAGAGCTGGAATGTCCATTGACTGATGATTGGATAAAGAAGTGATATTTATATAACGTATTTATATACACACACACACACACGTACACACATGCACACACCACACAGTGGACCATTATTCAGCCATCAAAAAGAATGAAATCTTGCCATTTGTAATGACATGGACAGAGCTAGAGAGTATTATGCTAAGTGAAATAAGTCAGTCAGAGAAAGACAAATACCATATGATTTCACTTTTGTGGAATTTAATGAACATAGGGGAAAAATAAGAGAGGCAAACCAAGAAACAGGCTCTTCACTAGAGAGAACAAACCGATGGCTGTCAGCGGGACATGGGTGGGGGATGGGTAAGTGGAGGATGGGGGTTAAGTAGGCACTTGTGAAGAGCACTGCGCATTGTGTGTTAAGACACGAATCCCTGAATTCTACACCTGAAACTAATACTGCATTCTATATTGAGTAACTGGAATTTAAAAACTTGAAAAAAAAAAAAAGACTCTCATTTTAATGAGGTGTGCGGAAGGAGGAGAGGAGGTAGGTGCGTGTGTCCAATGAGTATTTTCAGGCGCACCTGTCTCTCTTGTTTATGCTTATTTTCCATGTATTACAAAAAATGACATATTATGCTTATTTAAACATTGGCAAACCAAAGAGAGTGGTTGATAGATGTTGGCAGGACTGATTGAAAGTAGATGGGGAAAAGTAGATTATCTTTACATCTTTGATGTGCTACTTTGAGTTTTTAACAGCAACAAAATGAGACCGAATAATGTCTTTCACATCTAGGTTTGGAAAACTTGCATATAATGGAGGGGACCTTTTACTAAAGCCTTACGTGTACTGTTATGATGACACACTCAAAGAGCCTTTTGAAGTGCATCTGTGTTCTGTCATGAGTTTTAATTTTTATGCTTCCTTCAAATTACTCTCTTTACCTTTATTATGACCCTTTGTGATTTTTCTGAATAACCAGAAACAATGACATGTAGGACTTTCGTTTTAGAGAAATTTGAAGCCATTGTTTATCTTTGGCATTAATCTTTCTAAATTCTCTGCATGGGGAGGGTTGAGAAGGAGGGGCATGGATATAGAAGAATTCTCTATCCCATTGTTTAAAAAGCACGGTGGGGGCTCAGTCGGTTAAGCATCCGACCTCGGCTCAGGTCGTGATCTCATGGTTTGTGGGTTCAAGCCCCGTGTTGGGCTCTGTGCTGACCACTCAGAGCCTGGAGCCTGCTTTGGATTCTGTGTCTTACTCCCTTTTTGTCCCTCCTTTGCTTGTGCTCTGTACCTCTCTCTCTCTCTCTCTCTCTCTCTCTCTCTCTCTCTCTCAAAAATAAACATTAAAAAAATAAAAAGCCCAGTGAATACTACCCTTCCTCTTATCTCTGGAGAATTGCACGTGTATCAGGATCTGATCTGTATTCCAGGTAATTCCAAACTTACCAAGTATACGATGTAAGTTCATTTTTTCTCTGTCAATTTTGAGTATAAGGGTATACAGAAAATACTTTGGAATCTTTGTATGATATCATTTTGAAATAAGTGTGTATTTTGAATAATGAAATATTCTGAAATATAAGAAACTGCGCAGATGATAATTAAAAACAAAGGTGTAGCAAACAGGGAGGGAACAGAAAAGGGAGGATAATTAAAAAGCCACGGGAGCAAACAGATTTTTAAAACTGAGGAAGAACGTTGTGAAAGAGAACAAGAGCGAGTTTGTAGAGTGATCAGTTATAATAATAACATAAATTCTGTTCTGGATTTGAACAGACTCTTTCCAGGATTCCATTTCTAGCCCACACCAGTCAGAATTCACCGTTGGTCTCACTCCAAAGCTGTGATGTGCTTTCGTCTCGGCCCCGCTGGAGTGTCTGGCAGAATGCCTGCTTGTGGTTAGTGTGGTGACGGGTTAGGCTTGTGACGGATGAGTCTGTTGCTGCCTTAACAGCAGAGTCCTGAGAGGAGTCGGAGGGAGCTCTCTCCATGACTCCTGCAGGATCTCTTCTTCTGAACCTGTGCTGTAGAAAAGTCTTATTGATGACTTTATTGATTTCTTGAATATAGAAATGAAAATCATGCTCCGTCAATTTACAGGTAATAATACAAGATGTTTTCATTGTTGCTAAAGTTACTCAGTGGGCCGAATGGCTCCAAGGGGTAGCCGTTACAATCATTTCTGTATTTTCTAGACTTGATTAGAAAACCTCTAATTCCTCCTAATTCTAATATTTTTTGAGTCTAAAATTGGTTTTCAAATGTTAGTGGAGATCTTGTTAAAATACATCTTCTAACTCAGCAGGTCCAAGGTCGGGTGTGTGATTCGGCGTTTTAAGGTGATGCTGCTGGTGCTTTGCAGACCCTGTTTTGAGTATCAAGGGTTTCTCGGCCGTATGGAGAGTGACTGTTCCAATAAAACTTTATAAACAAAAACAGGCAGCTGCTGGGTTTGGACTTCAGGTGGAATGTGCTGGCTTTTGGTTTAAGGTATTCAGAACAGATACTCTTTGTGACTTTAAAGAATCTTATGTTAATATTTTCTTATTTTATAAAATAAAAATAACATCAAAGTACTTTCATCTTTTGAAAAAAAATGTTTTTGGTTTATTTATTTTTGAGACAGAGAGAGACAGAGCATGAGTTGGGGAGGGGCAGAGAGAGAGAGGGGAGACACAGAATCTGAAACAGGCTCCAGACTCTGAGGTGCCAGCACTGAACCCGATGTAGGGCTTGAACCCACGAACCATGAGATCGTGACCTGAGCTGAAGTTGGACACTTAGCCGACTGAGCCACCCAGTTGCCTCCATCTTTTGAAATTATTAAAACATTTCAGTTGAATGAAGCTTAATTTTAGAATAATTTGCAAGTTGGCCTTTTGAAAAGAGCATAGTTTGAAGTTATTAAAACCAATGTATGGGAGATCGAGTGTATGTCTTCCATTTCCTTCTTGGGTTTTCATGTGTTGAATTGAAGGAACTGGCATCCTGGTGCAGTGTGCTCAGTGTGGACTGGTGGCCCAGGGAGTGGTTCAGATCTGTTTCAACGTTTCCTGTGTCCTGAGGCGGGTTCTGTAACTGCTCTGCGTCTCCTTGCCTGGTTTATGGGTTATTGTGAGGGGTACATTCACACCGAGTTTGGAACATATATGTGTATAAGATATAAATGCTCATCTTTTCTCTTATGTTACTTGGAAATGCAGATATCTTAGTTAGTTTGGGAAATAAAAGACATGTAATTACTTCCTAATGAAAATAATTCCCTGATTGACAACGAGGTTCTTTATTAGTGTTTCCTGTTGCTCATAGAGTTAGATATTTGACAGGCTGAGATGGTGATAGAAAAAGGTAGACAGAGAAATGTTGAGCCACGCTCTTAGGAGACATTACCAAATAAACGTGTCCCAGAAACTAAAGCGTGCAAGCTTCAGGGGCTCCTAGGTGGCTCAGTCAGTGGGGCATCCAGCTTCCTCTCAGGTCCTCAGCTCATGGTTTGTGGGTTTGAGCCACAACAGCTGTGCTGACAGCTGGGAGCCTGGAGCCTGCTTCAGATTCTGTGTCTCCCTCTCTCTCTGCCCTCCTCTACTCTCTCTCTCAAAAATAAATAAAATAAAAAGTATGCAAGCTTCATGGACTTGTACAGATTTGGAACAAAGTTGAGTACTACTTGTATTTGTTTTAATGCAAATGATATGAGCAAAGATAGTTGGGATTCAAGTTGTGTGCTAGTACAGATCTTAATAAGATTTGTATTTTGTAAGCCAACAGTTTGTTTGTAAAGAGACAGTTAAATGGTATCAAAACTTTTTTATGCTTAATATTTTCAACTTAAATTGTCAACTTTAAAGTGACCAATTCTAAGGGATCGTAACTCCTTGAACATCTTAGTAAAATTAAGTAACTATTTTTTTTAATGTGTGCATTTTCTGAATTTTGAATTATAAGTCCTATCCAGCAGCCTGTGCCTAGTCATTCAGGCACTTCTGAAGGTGTACAGAAGTCAGTGGAAATGCGTCTTCACTGCCGCCCTGTCTCACGTTCCTCCCCACGGGTACCCAGGGTGAGCAGGTGATGCACTCAGAGTGTTCTTTGTTCATGGACATCCCTGTAGCGCACCTTTTTATAGAGACTTATTTGTATATGTTAGTCCATGACTTCTCTTTTTCCCTTATCGTGGCTGGCGGTCTTGAAATGACTGTTTTATTACTTTTATTTATTTTAATTTTTTTAACATATGCATTTATTTTCCATCATTTACAATACAGTAGTTACAATGACACTCCAAATGGATAAGCGAAGTAAAAAATCAGAACCCCAACTTCTATTTCATGTAATTAGACTTATACAGAAACTAGAAGGTTAAGTAACAACTAGTTAATCACCTAATTTCACAGCTATCTGAAGTGGCAATCTTTAGATAGCAGCTTATCTATGATGCA
>NC_043714.1:5684383-5695255 GCF_006229205.1 Suricata suricatta | reverse complement strand
CAAGCTAAGATGAAACCACATCATGAATCAATTAGCATTTTGCATTTTCTTTCATTATCTACTCAAAGTCATGCCTACTGCACCTCTAAACATTTCATTAAATCCAATGATACAGCAAACACTCCCCAAATAAACTTAGATTGTATTGCAGTTTCACTTCACAGTATATAAAATGCTGTGTTGTGACAGGTATCAACTATCCATTAGATACTGAATCAATTTTTCTTAAGCACTACTAACTGCTTGCTTTTCTTGAAGCTAGATCATTCTGAACATTTTAATTCTTTTTGTGTGTATGCGTCTTGGGCCACTTTATTTCATTGGGCTTTGGTTTTCACCTCTCTGGACAGACAAAATGGCAAATGTGACGCTGCACAAAGTGCAACGTACACACAAAGTGTACACAAAGTAGCCAGCGTTAGTTACAGAGGACTGAGCCACCAGCGTGGAGGAGGAGATGGAGGGAAAACCTAACCCTTGCACATGGCCTCTGCACTCTAGCCTTTTCTCTTAGTGTTTAGTCTAGTGTACAGAGACACTTTCAGGGACATGTGAAGATAGTACCGAGGGTTAGGGTCCTAGAAGTAGAATTGCTGGCTTTTGCAAAGGGTCCATGTGTCTGTTTTTTTTTTTTTTTTTGAGGGGCAGAAAGAGACTGCGAGCCAGGGAGGGTCAGAGAGAGAGGGAGACACAGAACCGGAAGCAGGCTCCAGGCTCTGAGCTAGCTGTCAGCACAGAGCCCGACGCGGGGCTCGAACCCATGAACTGTGAGATCATGACCTGAGCCGAAGCCGGACCTTTAACCAACTGAGCCACCCACATGCGCCGGGTCTGTGTATCTTAAATTCCATTTGGAGTTGCCAGATTGTCTTTCCCAATTGGCAGCATCACTGTTTTATACTTACATGATGTATCCGTTTTTCCCAGCAAGTGTTTACAGAGAGCCCCTTGTACCGTTGACTGTTCTAGGCGTTGCAGATGCAATGGCAAATAAAATTACTTTCTTATTGTCGTTAAGCTTATGTTGTGTTTGGGAGAGAAAGACTAAACAAATCAGTAACTACATAATATCATGGAGGGTGAGTCTTATGAAGAAAAATGAATCAGGAAGCGGGGATACAAAATGATGAGGAGGAGGGTACTATTTTTTTTTAATGTTTATTTTTGAGAGACAGAGCATGAGCAGGGGAGGGGCAGAGAAAGAGGGAGGCACACCATCCAAAGCTGGCTCCAGGCCCTAGGCTGTCCGCACAGAGCCCCAGGTGGGGCTCAAACCCACCCACACCCATGTTCTGTGAGATCATGACCTGAGCTGAAGCCGGACGCTCAACTGACTGAGCCGCCCAGGCGCCCCAGGGGGAAGCCTTCTGTGTGTCCAGTTGGCTCCCGTGTCACAGCACGGTCAGGCTTCGGCGGTGGTGTCACTCGGCCTGTGGGGATGCTCTGGGGAAAGGAGGACAGCGAGGGAGCTGGGGTCGTGAATGTGGGCTGTTTTTCTTGTGAAGTTCAAGTTCAGGTCCTTTGTGAGACTTGGGGAGAGAGAGAGAGAAAGAGGGAGAGAGAAAAGAGATACGTGTGCTCAGGGTGCATGCTCCCTCTTGATCACAGCTTCAAATAATACTAACAAAAGGCCTACTGATGTTTAATTTTCAAAATATTGGCAAGGATTCAGTGGCAGTTGTATATTAAAATCCCATTAACTCATTTTAGTTGTCTCTCGAGAGAGAGCAGGAGAGGGAGTTCCTGATATTTGGGAACGGTGTGAGGTATATTTGCGAATCTGAAAGTAACCTGTGGCGTGTATCAAAGCTTGCAAACTGCGAACTTCTATGTAACTTATTGTAATGCATTCTGTATAATAGTAAGGTCTGTAGAAAATGTGTTTTTATTTATAAATGCCCGTTTCCAGGAGACACTTGCATTATACCTGTGCTTTGTTGTGCTCTGTGATATAACTAGAAATCAATCTCTCTGGATTAAATTTATTTCAGAATTTTGACAAAGCTTCTGGAGGTGTCGGATGATCCACAGGTCTTAGCTGTCGCTGCTCATGATGTCGGGGAGTACGTGCGGCATTACCCACGGGGCAAACGGTAAGGGAAGAGCCAGGAACTTGTGTTTCCTGAAACATTCAACATAAAAGCCTAACTAATGTGCTTACCTTAAAATAGACGAACTTAGCAGAGGTGCTCAGGGAGTAAGTGAAATCCACATGTCCATGATGGGGAGAATTATGATAAACCAGCTTTAAAAATGGGTAGCATCAAAGTATCAGAGCAAGTATGCTACACCTGGTACCTGGTGTCGTGGCCAGCAGAGACCACATTAGAATTGTTATGTTCAGGATGTTCTTTGGTTTGTGTAATTTTTTTAAAAAATGTTCATTTATTTTAAAGACAGAGACAGAGAACAAGCAGGGGAGGGGCAGAAAAAGAGGGAGACACAGAATGTGAAGCAGGCTCCAGGCTCTGAGCTGTCAGCACAGAGCCCGATGTGAGGCTCAAACCTACAAACTATGAGATCACGACTTGAGCCGAAGCCGCACGCTTAAATGACTGACCACCCAGGTGCCCCTGGCTTGTGCAATTTTAGTTCAGTAGCCATTTTGTGTGTGCTGATTATTTTTTGACTACTACCAGTAATTGCAGTGATGATGAGACATTATTATTGAACTTACCGGATTCACAATATTGAAGAAAATATAATGCCTGTAAGAAAAGTTATAATAGACGTATAGTAATAGAATTATGTATTTTGGAGTATTGAAAAGAGAGGAATTCATGTGGGAGGAGACAGATAAAGCTTTACAGAGGAGATGATGCTGGCTGCATAATTTAAAATCACTTAGATACAGTAACAAAGAAAAGATAGGCATTTTGGGGAAAGTAAGAAATTAAGGTACCAATATTGTATCAAGGGAGAAAACATTAAATGACATACAAGGGCTGTTTGATGTTATTTGGAAAAGCATAGATGCATAGTGCCTTGGTTTGAATTAGTGCTCTTTTGCTTGTGAATTGGTTTCCTGATCTGTCAAATTGGGATGGAGTCATATTCCTTTCTTATGCGGCGGATGTTGAGGACTGAATGAGCTAACCCAATACAGTGATTAGTGTGGTGCTGGTAGGTACTTGGTAAGGACTCAGTTAAGTATCAGCTACTTTCATTGCCATTAATGTTAATATTTTATATTCCTCAAAGCTATCTACAATGAGGCATATAACAGTATTTATCTTATTTATCACAAAACAGTGTCCTGAAGCCCAGAACATCTTAGAATGTGAGCAAAAATTGACAAGAGCCACAGACGATTACATACTTTAACATTCCACAGTTACTTCATAACTCCCTTGTTTTCCTTGTAGTGCATAAATATTTTAGTCTTTTTTCTAAAAAAATTTTTTTAAGTTTATTTACGTATGTCGGGAAAGACAGAGTGGGGGAAGGGCAGAGAGAGAGGGAGTGAGAGAGAACCCCAAGCTCTTCTGAGGGTAAATGAGAGAAGAACAGTAGGCAAGTGGCGTATTGGAACTACTTTGGATGCTGGTACTTACTTAAGGAAAGTAGAAAATTATTTAGTGTAGCTGCTGAATTACTCAAGTGTTTGAACTGCAGAACGTTTTCATTCTGAGCCGGCAAACCCTTATTCCCGGTCTCGCATAGGACTCTATTTCAGGCGGACTCCAGAAGTAGATGGCCTACGGACAGGACAGCAGGTGCACAAGTCTGTGTGGGCAAGCTCTCTGCTGTGCTTTTCAGCTCTGTCATTGTCTTCTTCAGCTCTGGGACTGCTGCTTGGTTCTCTTTATAATTTCTATTTCTTTATTGTCCTTTTTTCCATGTGTTATTTTTAACTTTGTTCAGTTGTCTGTGTTCTCTTTCATTTTATTAAGCTTCTATTAGATGATTATTTTGATCCTTTGTTAGGCAAATTGTAGATAATATTTCTGTGGGATTGGAAACTGTTGGTTTCCTTTGGTCGTGTTATATTTACCGAATTCTTTGTGGTTTTTGTAGCCTTCCATTGATGTCTGTGCATTTGAAGGAGCTAATGACTCTTCTAGGCTTTAAAGACCATTTTTAGCAGATGATGACCTTCTCTTTGTCGCCTGCACTGATGGATGGGATCCCCTCTGGAAGCACATCCTGGCTGGCTTGGCAAGGGCATGGCGTAGGCATGGCGTGGGCTATGCACGGGGCTGGGCGTGCAGCGGGGGCCCTGGTCGGCAGGTTTCTTACGAGTTTCCTGTCTGGTCGTCAGGTGGCTGGTTTAGGAGGGTGATGCTGGGACAGGTCTGCTTCAGTCTCCACAGCTGCATCCTTCGTCAGCTGACCGCTCACTTGGTGTGTGGTAGGGGTGTGCCTCCAGCCAAGTCCCCGGGACGGCTGCTGCCTGGTCGCTGGTGGCTCCCTGGGTGGGCAGGATGGGCCTGTGGCCATGGCCGAGAGGGGCTAGACCCAAGCTCCAGGGCTATTTCTTTCTTTCCTTTTCTTTTTCTTTTTTTCTTTTTTGCATGGGCACATTTTACTTTATTATTTTTAAATTAAATAGTTTATTACCAAATTGGTTTCCATACAACACCCAGTGCTCTTTCCTACAAGTCCCTTCTCCATGCCCATCACCCTCCTTCTTCAGCCCTTAGTTTGTTTTCAGTATTCAAGAGTCTCTCATGATTTGCCTCACTCCCTCTCCCCCTCTCCCTAACTCTTCCCCCCTCCTTCCCCTTTCCATGGTCCTCTGTTAAGGTTCTCCTATTAGACCTATGAGTGAAAACACATGGTATCTGTCCTCTGCCTGACTTATTTCACTTAGCATGACACCCTCAAGGTCCATCCACTTTCCTACAAATGGCCATCTTTCATTCTTTCTCATTGCCATGTACTACTCCATTGTGTATATATACCACATTTTCTTGATCCACTCATCAGGTGATGGACATTTAGGCTCTTTCCATGATTTGGCTATTGTTGACATTGCTGCTATGAACATTGGGGTACATGTGCTCCTATGCCTCAGCATTTCTGTATCTCTTGGGTAAATCCCTAGCAGAGCTATTGTTGGGTCATAAGGGAGTTCTGTGGATAGTTTTTTGAGGAATCTCCACACTGTTTTCCAGAGGGGCTGCACCAGTTTACATTCCCACCAACAGTGTAGGAGGGTGCCCGTCTCTCCACACCCTTGCCAGCATCTAAGTCTCTTGATTTGTTCATTTAAGCCACTCTGACCAGTGTGAGGTGGTATCTCAGTGTAGTTTTGATTTGTATTTACCTGATGATGAATGACACTAAGCATCATTTCAGTGCCTGTTGGCCATCTGGATGTCCTCCCTGGAGAAGTGTCTATTCTTGTCTTCTGCCCATTTCTTCACTGGATTATTCGTTTTTCAGGTGTAGAGTTTGGGGAGTTCCTTATAGATTTTGGATACTAGCCCTTTATCTGATATGCCATTTGCAACTATCTTTTCCCATTCCATCAGGTTCCTGTTAGTTTTTTTGATTGTTTCCTTTGCAGTGCAGAAGCTTTTTATTTTGATGAGGTCCCAATAGTTCATTTTGTTTTTGATTCCCTTGCCTTTGGGGATGTGTCGAGTAGGAAATTCCTGCGATTGAGATCAAGGAGGCTGTTTCCTACTTTCTCCTCGAGGGTTTTCATGGTTTCCTGTCTTACATTCAGGTCCTTCAGCCATTTTGAGTTTATTTTTGTGTGTGGTGTAAGAAAGTGGTCTAGTTTAATTTTTCTGCATGTTGCTGTCCGGCTCTCCCAGCACCACCTGCTAAAGAGGGTGTCTTTTTTCCATTGGATATTCTTTCCTGCTTTGTCAAAGATTAATTGGCCATACATTTGTGGGTTCAGTTCTGGGCTCTCTATTCTTTTCCATTGGTCTATGTGTCTATTTTTTTGCCAATACCATACTGTTTTGATGATGACTGCTTTGTAGTAGAGGCTAAAGTCTGGGATTGTGATGCCTCCCATTTTGGTTTTCTTCTTCAATATTACTTTGGCTATTTTGGGTTTTTTGTGGTTCCATATGAATTTTAGGATGGTTTCTTCTAGCTTTGAGAAGAATGCTCGTGCAATGTTGAGGATTGCATTGAATGTGTAGATTGCTTCAGGTAATAATGACATTTTAACAATGTTAATTCTTCCAATCCATGAGCATGGAATATTTTTCCATTTCTTGGTGTCTTCTTCAATTTCTTTCATAAGCTTTCTATAGTTTTCACTGGTTAGGTTTATTCCTAGGTATTTTATGGTTTCCATGCAATTGTGAATGGGATCAGTTTCTTGATTTCTCTTTCTGTGGCTTCATTATTGGTGTATAAAAATGCAACTGATTTCTGTACATTGATTTTGTACCCTGTGACTTTACTGAATTCATGGATCAGTTTCAGAATGCTTCTGGTGGAGTCGATTGGGGTTTCCATGTAGAGTATCATGTCATCTGTGAAAAGTGAAAGTTTGACTTCTTCTTTGCCGACTCTGATACCTTTTATTTCCTTTTGTTGTCTGATTGCTGATGCTAGGACTTCCTGCACTAAACAACAGTGGTGAGAGTGGACATCCCTGTCGTGTTCCTGATCTCAGGGGGAAGCTCTCAGTTTTTTCCCCATTGAAGATGATATTAGCGGTGGGCTTTTCATAAATGGCTTTTATAATGTTTAAGTAAGTTCCTTCTATCCCGACTTTCTCAAGAGTTTTTATTAAGAAAGGATGTGGTATTTTGTCAGATGCTTTTTCTGTATCTATCGACAGGACCATATGGTTTTTATCTTTTCTTTTGTTAATGTGATGGATCACATTGATGGATTTGTGAATATTGAATCAGCCCTGTAACCCAGGAATGAATGCCACTTGATCATGATGGATGATTCTTTTTATGTGCTGTTGAATTCGATTTGCTAGTATCTTGTTGAATATTTTTGCATCTGTATTCATTAAGGATATTGACCTGTAGTTCTGTTTTTTGGCTTGGTCTCTGTCTGGTTTGGGTATCAGTGTGATGCTGGCTTCATAGAATGAGTTTGGAAGTTTTCCTTCTATTTCTATGTTTTTGGAATAGTTTGAGAAGAATGGGTATGAGCTCTGCTTTAAATGTCTGGTAGAATTCCCCTGGGAAGCCATCTGGTCCTGGGCTCTTATTCGTTGGGAGATTTTTGATTACAGATTCAATTTCTTCACTGGTTATGGGTCTGTTCATATTTTCTATCTCTTCTGTTTGAATTTTGGTAGTGCATGTAGGTTTAGGAATTTGTCCAGTTTCTTTTTTAAAAATTTTTTTTACATGTATTTATTGTTTAGAGAGAGACAGAGTGTGAACAGGGGAGAGGCAGAGAGAAAACGAGACACAGAATCTGAAGCAGGCTCCAGGCTCTGAGCTGGTGGTCAGCACAGAGCCCCATGCGGGGGTTGAACCCACAAACTGTGAGATCACGACCTGAGCCGAAGTCAGACGCTTAACCAACTGAGCCACCCAGGCACCCCTAATTGTCCAGTTTCTTGACATCAATTTTTCATAGTAATCTCTGATGATTGCTTGTATTTCTGAGGGATTGGTTGTAATAGGTCCATTTTTACTCACGATTCTGTCTATTTGGGGATTCTCTTTTTTTTTTTCCTGAGGAGCTTCGCTGGAGGTTTATCAATTTTGTTTATTTTTACAAAAAACCAACTCAGTTTCATTGATCTGTTCAGTTGTTTTTTTTGGATTCTGTATTCTTTATTTCTGCCCTGGTCTTTATTATTTCTCTTCTTCTGCTGGGTTCGGGGTGCTCTTGCTGCTTCCTTTCTAGTTTCCTTAGGTACTCTATTAGATTTTCAATTTGCGCTTTTTCTAGTTTTTTGAAATAGGCCCAGATTGCAACAACTTTCCTCTTAGACTGCCTTTGTTGCGTCCCAGAGAGTTTGGATTGTTGTATTTTCATTTTCATTTGTTTCCATATATTTTTAAATTTCTTCTCTAATTGCCTGATTGGCCCAGTCATTCTTCAGTAGGGTGGTTTTTAACGGAGGTTTTCTAGACTTTTTTCTGTGGTTGATTTCGAGTTTCATAGCATTGTGATCTGAAAGTGTGCATGGTATGATATCAGTCCTTTTGTATTTATGGAGGGCTGTTTTATGACCCAGTATGTGATCAGTCTTGGAGAATGTGCCATGCGCACTTGAGATGAAAGAGAATTGCCTAGCGTCAGGACGCATTCTAAATATATCTATTAATTCCATCTCATCCAGTGTGCCATTCAGGTCCACTGTTTCTTTAGTTATTTTTTTTTGTCTGGTTGACCTATCCATTGTTGTAAGTGGAGTATTAAAGTCCCCTGCAATTAGCATATTCTTATCAATAAGATTGTTTCTGTTTGTGATTCGTTGTTTTATGTATTTGGGTGCTCCCGAATTTGGCACATAAATGTTTATAATTGTTAGCTCTTCCTGATGGAGAGACCCTGTAATTATTATATAATGTCCTTCTTCATTTTTTGTTACTGCCTTTACTTTAAAGTCCAGTTTGTCTGATAAGTATGGCTACTCTGGCTCTCTTTTGACTTCCAGTCGCATGACAGATAATTGTCCGTCCCTTACTTTCAATCTGAAGGTGTCTTCAGGTCTAAAGGGAGTCTCTTGTAGAAAGCAAATTGATGGATTTTGGTTTTCTGTCCATTCTGCTACCCTGTGTTGTTTGATTGGAGCATTCAGTCCATTTACATTCGGTGTTATTATTGAAAAATGTGGGTTTAGATTCATTATGTTCTCTGTACAGTTCATGTTTATATTGATGTCTCTGGTGTCTTATATTCCTTGCTACATTTCCCTCATAGAGTCCCTTTTAGGATTTCTTATATGGCTGGTTTGATGGTGATGAATTCTCTCAATTTTTATTTGGGAACACTTTTATCTCGCCTTCTATTTTGAATGACAGGCTCGCTAAAGAATTCTTGGCTGCATATTTTTCCTGTTTATCACATTGAAGATTTCCTGCCATTCCTTCCTGGCCTGCCAAGTTTCATTAGATAGGTCTGTAACCACTGTGATAGGTTTCCCTTTGTATGTTAGGGCCCTTTTATCCCTAGCTGCTTTCAGAATTCTCTGTTTATCTTTATATTTTGCCAGTTTCACTATGATATGTTGTGCTGAAGGTTGGTTCATGTTACGCCTTAGGGGAGTTCTATGTGCCTCTTGAATTTCAGTGTCTTTTTCTTTCCCCGAATTAGAGTAATTTTTGGCTATAATTTGAACCAGCCCCCCTTCAGGACCTTTTTCTCTTTCTTCCTCTTCAGGAACTCCTGTGATACGGATATTGTTCCATTTGATTGTATCACTCGGGTCTCAAATTCTCCTTTCGTGCTCCTGTATCAATTTCTCTCTCTCTTTCTTGGCTGCCTCTTTTGCTATAACTGTGTCTTCTAGTTCACCTATTCTCCCCTCTGCTTCTTCAGTCTGTGCCGTGGCAGCCTCCATTGTATCATACACCTCATTTATAGCCTTTTGAAGGTCTCTCGTCTTTGTATCAATAGCTTCTCTGATGTCTTCCATGCTTTTTTCAAGTCCAGCGATTAATTTTATGACAGTTGTTCTAAATTCTTTTTTCAATTTTGGTACTTTTACAGTTATGTGTCTGTTTTGAGCAGTTCTGTAGCTGTGATTTCTTTCTAGAGTTTCTTTAGAGGAGAGTTCTTTCGTTTTGTCATTTTGGCCAGCTTTCTGTCTCTTGTCAGTTTTAAAAGCTCGCTCTGCACCTGGCCAGATTTCATTCTTTCTCACTGCCATGTAGTACTCCATTGTATATCTATACACCACATCTGCTTGATCCACTCATCAGGTGATGGACATTTAGGCTCTTTCCATGATTTGGCTATTGTTGAAAGTGCTGCTCTGAACATTGACGTACATGTGCTGAAGGGGCAAAGGGGGAAAAGAGTTGGGGAGAGGGAGAGGCAGATCATGAGAGACTTTTGAATGCTGAGCACAAACTGAGGGCTGAAGAGGGAGGGGGGAAGGGAAGGGGAATGAGAGTCATGGAGAGGGGTTCTTGTGGGGAAGAGCACTGGGTGTTATATGGAAACCAACTTGGTAATAAACTGTTTAAAAAAAATAAAAGCTCGCTCTGCACTGTGCGCCTGTTAGTATTGCTCTAGTAAAGGAGACTCTTTGTCCAGGGCTTGTCATTTCAGGAGATGTTCTTTTAATGGTGTCTGTCACTTTCTCGTGTTATGCCTCTGATTAATTCATTTCCCTACTCAGTGATATTTGGGACTCTCCACCATGTATGCTTTGGCTTGTTTCTTGAGGTAGCCCTGAAATGGAAAACAGACAGACAAACACACAGGGAACAAAAGCATGCAAAGGCACAGACAGATCAAGTAAACAAGCAAACCAAATGGGAAAGGGAAAAAAGGAAGAGAGGACAGAGAAAGAGAAAGAAAAGCCAGGGGGACAGAGAGAGCCAAAGATAAGGACAATCTGAGAGCATAAAGCCTGTGGAGGGGAGAGACAAGAATGAGATAAGGGAAAATATATCTGGATGGCAAAAGTTGATCTAATCACAGCAGTGCATACATGTTGGTCTTTCCCAGACTCCAGGGGGCAAAGGAGAAAAGAAGGAAAAAGGGTTATAGAAAAGAGGAAACAAGAAAAAAATTTAAAAAATAAAAATAAAAAACGGGGAGGGGGAAAAAGGAAAAAAAATAAAAAAGCAGCTCTCCCTTGTGGAGAGCCGTGGTTCGATGTAGGTAGGTCCCGGGTTTCAGGGGCTGCTCTCTGAGGCCCCGCCTTAGTGGTTGAGGGGAGAAGAATGGCAGCGCCCCAAGCCCCTCTCAGACCATGCGTTGCTAGCCACTCTCTTGAGCTCAACTTCCCCTTGCCACGGACAGGTCAGA
>NC_043714.1:5590816-5684283 GCF_006229205.1 Suricata suricatta | reverse complement strand
TTCCCGGTATGAGGTCTCCCGTCTCCAGAGATCACTCTATGAGCATTTTTAGTCTCTCCTTCTCTCCCCCCTCGGCTTTCCACCTCGCTACTCGGCTGTCCCCTGTGCCGCCCTGCCCGTCTGGTTAGTGCGGCTCTCCAGGGTCCTGAGCCGCCTCTGGGCAGACGGCCCTCTGCGGGCCCGGCGCCAAGTTTCTGGGCACTCTCTCTGCCAGTTCTGCTTTGGCAGAGACTCCACTCAGTGTCTCCGGTCCCAGTTCACCCTCAGGCATCCATGAGGCTGTTATCCATAAGGAGTCCATGCGTGCACCTCCATTCTTGGAGATCAGAATATTGTGGCTTTTAATTCTTCTCAGTTTGATAGTTGCGGGTGGGCAGAGATTACAGAGCTCCCTACTTCTCTGCCATACTGCTGCTCTCCTGGGCTGTTTCAAGTCCTGGTTGGGACTGAAGTCTGCGTATTTGGCTTTGGAGGCATGGATGGGCATTTGTGCCACCGGGTCCCTCGGGTGGGTTGGACTGCTCCCTGACTTTGGCTGGAGGAACTGGTGGCGAGTCTAGGACCATTCCAGGATCTCCTGAGACACAGATATGAGTGTCCCCCGCCAGGTCACTATGTCAGCAGGACTGCTGGTGACTGCAGCTTGGAGGGAATCGAACCTAGTATAGGTCCCTCTCAAGATCTCTGGGGTGCAGGTGGGAGTGTCTCCCATGGGTTTGCTGGACCAACAGTGCTGCTCGTGGACTGGCTGGGAAGGGCTGGGGCTGAGTATAGGGCCCTTTTCAGGATCTCTGGAAGTGCTGTCAGAACGTCTCCTGCTGGGTCCCTGAGACTCCTGTTATAGGGATAGAGCCACTTACAGGACTCTCCAGAATCGTTAAGGGTGCAGCAGAATGTTTGTGGACTGGCCAGGATGGGCTGGAGACCAGTCACAGTGCCCTTCCCCTTAAGGAGAATAATGTCAGCAGGGAAATTGAGTGAGTTCCTTCCAAAATAAAGAAGACATGCTTCTGTGCAAAGGCAGTCTTAACGCTCCCCCCATGTTTTTCTTCACTCAGTGGTTGTAACTTGTTTAAACTCACACTTGTTCTTCTAACCCTTAACAAGATTAGTAGGCACATTGTTGTTCCAATTCAGTATCCATGTAGCAGTAACTCTCCCTGCCTTGCAGAATGAGTCCTCTGTCACTCATGAGCCTATCCACTTTTTGTCCAGATTGTGCCCTGCAGAGATGTCAGGAGGGTCGTGTCTGGACCTGCACAGCTCCTCTGCTGATAGCTCATGGGCACCACCGCCGGCAGCACAGAATTGCACAGCGGCTAAGTGCACGGGCTAAACTTGTCCGCTTGGGTTCAGTTCCCAGCTCTGCCATCTGGTAACTGTGCAGCCGTGCCATGTTGGATAGCCTCTGTGTACCTCAGTTTCCTTACCTGTAAATGTGAGCACTCAGTGAGTACATGCGCAATGCACTCAGAACAGCACGCAGCACATGGTACTAAGTACTGTTTAGGTGTTCAACAAACCAGTTAAATGGGTCATTTTGTCCAGTTGTTAAGGATCTGCTACCCTGCATGGGAGGTTTCAGCTGACTCTTGAACAACACTGCTTTGAATTGTGTGGGTCCACTTGTACGTGAACTTTTCACAGTACAGTACAATAAATGTACGTTGTCTTCTGATTTTCTTAACATTTCCTTGTCTTGAACTTTGTTGTGAGAATACAGCATATGATACAACATACAAAATATGTGTTAATTGACCGTCTATGTTATTTAGTAAGACTTCCAGTCAACCATAGGCTACAAGTAGTTATAGGGACTCAAAAGTGACATGTGGAATTTTAATTGTGTGGGGCGGTTAGTGGCTGGGCCCTGTGGGGAGGGGAGGCAGGAGTATCCGGGGTCTGGGTGCCCGCAGAGGGAACTTGGGGTTCCGGGCTGCGCCCGAGCGGTGCCCTTGGCAGACTGCTGACTCAGCAGCCGGATTGTGATTCGGTGGGGTGAACCAGCACACTGTCATTAAAACACAAAAATCTGTCCACCCTCCTGTGTTTGCCGCGTTCTGGATGCATATCCAGTTTCTGTATGTACGGTTCCATTTCTGCGTAAAGAAAACCTGTCTGTCTCCTTGCCCCGCTGGACTGTGACTTCTGAAAAAGGAACCATGTCTGACTAGGCATATTGCCCACCACAAAGTAGGGCGTAATAAATGTGGGGAGAAAGAATTATTGAAAATATTCCTTTTTCTTTTAAGATGCGCCCCTTTATATGAGGTACATGTCTCTGTGTTCTTTGTACAGAGCCTAGCATAGCTCTTACAAATAAAACTTAGAAGCTTGTTTGGATGGTGCCGTTAACTTTTCATCAGTGAAACCCAGTTGATTTATCTTTTCTAAATGAGAGTTATCATGAAAAGGAACATTCTTACTACAGAAAACTTGAAAAGTACAGAAAAGAGTAAAAAAGAAAAAAACAATACTGCAGCCCTGAGGTAAAAATAATGGTTTATTTTTTTTCTTCCATGCATACATTTTTTTCTTCCAAAATGTTGATTATAATATCTCTTATGTCCTATTTTTATTCACTTTTTCCATGAATATTTCCCACCTACAAAATTTTAAAATTATAAATTAATGCTACCTATCGATAAATGTATTCCAATTTGCTCAAATCTTACCAGTGGCTATTTGGTATGTTCCCAGCTTTTCATTATTGTAAAAACACGGTGAATGGCTTTGCAAACATTTCTGATTATTTTCTTTTTTCTGGCCCCTTAAATACATTCTATGAGAGAAGGTTATAGATACTTCTGCGATTTGAAAAACATTATTAAATGTAGAGCGATTCAGGCTCCCAGCAGCAGCGTGTGGGAATAGCGCCTTTACCAGCCTCTCAGCAGCAGTGAATGTGTTCGTCTCTCTAAACTCTCACAGGGGACACTGGTACCTGGTGCTTTTCAATTTGTATTTTGGTTACTTCTGTGGTTTATGGAAATTTAGTTGCTACATTTAAGAAAGACATTTTTAAAGCTTTCTGTTTTACATAATTATTCTGTTTGTAAGATTTTTATCATGTATGTATGTCTTTACCATCTATTGAAATTCATTCATTCACTAGGCGTTAATGTTTGATTGAACATCTGGTCTGTGCTGGGCACCGTTCTGACTCATGAATCACGGGGCTGCCATTCCAGTGAAAACCTCTGTGGTTTCTTCCTCTACTTTTATGCTTAGAAAGAGCTTGCCCATTTAGAAGTCTGGTAAATATTTTCCTAACTTATTTTTGACAATAAACTATTTTTTAAAAAAAAGCGTTAAGGGGAACAAAATAAAATAATACAAAATAGTGAACAGAATAGTGATTTCCGTGCTACTAAACTTGTAGACTCTAGAGGGTGTGTTGTCACATAGACACGATAGTGCCTGCTTGCATGTTAGTGGAATCATACATGTGACTTAACCATTTGTAGCAGTTTGTTGTGGAATTATAATACGTTATAGTGTGATATGATTTCATTAGCCATGAATTGAATGTTAAACAATAGAATCCTTATCGGGGTATTTTATGTGACTATATTATATATTATAGAACTACATGACGAGGAAAAAGACTTTTACAACACACAAAAATAGTGCTGAACTTTTTAGGATATTTAAACTTTACTCTAAAATTGCATTTCTGGGTTCCACCAGCTGGTACCTTCCTTGAAAGTTCTTAACCAGCACTGAGCTTGTTAATCATGTATTATAATATTCTAGGTCTTTAAAGCCTGACATGCTATCAACTCAACTTGTTTTGAAATACAGTTAGCAAGTTTTTCCCTATTAGACAGTAGCTTATAAACAGAGTCCTTGGATCTAGTTCTAAATCAAATCACTTAAATATCCTGTCTTTTTAATGATGTCCTCTGTTAATATATATTAACTGGAAAGATTCTTTCCTCACCATTTTTTTCAAGCATCAATGATTTTGGACATCCTGTATAATCTAACAGTAACTGGTGTTTCAATTAAATTTAGAAGACGGAAAATGACTATTTTATAGCAGTGAATTTCAGTGAGGTCTCTTGGAATTTCTATAAGGGCAGTCACCTTTATGGTTTGAATGAATGCTTAATAATAGAATACTGTAAAATAATATATTACTTATTAAAAACAAAAGTTTTCAAAACTTGCTGCTGGTAATATGAGAGGATAGTATAAAGGGGCAGAGTTTAAAATGTCAAAACACCAGTTTATAGAGAGCTAGGCGCCACCTTTGTGAGGATTACATGAAGTAAAAAAAACTATGAAGTATTTGCAATCTGACTGACATGTATAAAAATGTTATTGTTGTAAATGGTATTTGATCTGCTTTTAAAGTCTGTCATATTTTACATATAATATGGCAGCTTTCTGAGATTGTATTTGATCCTTATTTTTTATGGATTCTATGTTTGTGAATTTGCCTATTAAAATTTATTTATAATCTCCAAATTAACACTCATGCTCTCGAGACCATTCGAGGACATGTGCCGAACAGAGGGACGTTTGAGTTGCCGGACACACAAGGCAGAGTTTGCCTTGTTGTCTTCGGTCTGTGTGACAGGCCGGTGTCCTTTTTGGGATTTGTTTAGTGTCATGTGTTTTGCATCTTTGTGCTTTTTGTTGGTGATTTCACTGTGTAAAATGGCCCCCGAGCATGGTGCTGAGGTTCTGCCCAGTGTACCTGAGTACAGGAAGGCTGTGCTGTGCCTTACGGAGGAAGTACATACGTTAGAGAAGCGTCATTCGGGCACGATTATAGCGCTGTTGGTTGTGAGTTCAGTTAACAGATCAACAACATAGGTTACACAAGTTTGTCTTCAAACAGAAACATGGAAAACACAGCTCTGTCTCCATAAGTTGACCAGAATGTTGTGACCAGACACTTGAGGGAACGTAACCCTATATTTCCCCTAGGAGTCTCGGTATTCACTAAATCAGTGTTCATGGTGACTTTACTAAAACACAACTTCCATAAATAATGAGAGTCGTCTGTATTTTCTGTGTGTTGGAGGTTACCAGATGGGGCCCAATAAATGATTCCTTTCCTGCTTGCCTGAATTCCAAACTATTTGAGATACTTGACAAAGGAGATCCCAGAGGCCAGAATAGAATCTTCCCTGCTAAAGTCAATTTTGGAGAATGTGGTATGTCTTCCTGTTACCGAGCCCATAACCCCAAGGGGCACTGGACCAGTGTGGAAGAGAAGAGAAGGTGGCCAGTGTGTCCTGGAGTCCTGCTTCCAAACTCCCCAAGCATGGAAGTCCCTTCTTTTTGTTTTGTTTTTTATTTATTTTTGAGAGACGGAGAGAGACAGCACAAGCTAGGGGGAGGGTCAGAGAGAGAGGGAGACACAGAATCCGAAGCAGGCTCCAGGCTCTGAGCTAGCTGTCAGCACAGAGCCCGACATGGAGCTTGAACCCACGAACCGTGAGATCATGACCTGAGCCGAAGCTGGCTGATTAACCGACTGAGCCACCCAGGTGTCCCGGAAGTCCCTTCTGAGAGGAGTAGCAGGGCAGGGGGAGACAGGGGTGTTGCATTAAATAGCAGGAGAAGAGGCCGGCCCTGACCACCCCCAGAAGTAGCCCGTACGTGCTAACACAGCTTGGGCAGCACTATAGGCAGCTTGTCACGAAGTCAGAACGACTTTAGATTTAGCCCAGAGCCCCTTTAGAACTTCTTCAGTGATGACGATCTTTCCATGCCTTTGGATGAAAACCATGCCTATAGAACAGCCCTTAGACCATTTTAAGTCGCAGAAAGGGCTGGGTTGAAGACATTTATGTCCCTTCTCCCCACTGACGCACAAGGAGGGCGTCTCTCTCTGATGCCCTCAGCAGGCCTGGGCCGACAATCCTTCCTCTTCCGGGCCCTTTCCCTGAGCTTACCTGTTGCCTCGGCTTCCTGAGGCTGGTGAATTGAGAAGGGGGAGCAGTGGGCAAAAGCAGGGACGTTCTTACTTGCGATATTGGTGGCCGCTTTCTGTGCTCCGCCCCCTCCGGTGGGTGTGTGAAGCTGATCATTTCTTTGGGGAGCACTTTTTGGGTTCATTGGAGGCACCTTTTCTGGGCCACCCACCGCAGCCCCTGCAGACCGGGCCGAGCCACCGTGTGCTTCATCTGGCTCACGGTGCTGCTCAGGCTTCTTGGCAGCCCCAGGGTCTGAATGTCGGCCAATCCTGACATGGCCCCCTCTTCCCTGCTGCTGTGGGTTACTGTGACCCCTCAGCTTCATGCCGTCGTCCTCCCAACTGCAGGGAGTATATGACTGCCTCTGCGTGTGGTGTCAGTGACATGGGTTTGGAAGACATCGGTACCTTTTTCTTTTCTGCCGGGCAGGGATCTGCCGCGGGGTAGTCCACAGGGCACTCAGACATCATCCTTCCCCTCCTTGGGTCCTTTCATATTTGAAATAGCATTTAATCCCTAAGGGGATTAAAAATCATTAGAGTTCGTTATAAATTCTGTATGTGATGTCCTCTCACAGTTTCTTCACTGGAGTGTCGATTTGGCATCTCAGCTGGTGCTGAGGCAGAAGGAGTTGGTATTACTATCGGACTTTTGGGAAGATCGCTGTGGCTGCAGGGAGAGTGGTCAGGGGGGCAGCCCCGGGTCCTCACCACCCTCACCGCCAGCATTGTCGTCGTCATCATAGCAGCAGACATGGGCTTCCTGTATTGCGGGGACATCTCCTTGTTCCCTGCCTTTGCCAGGAAGAAATTTACTAGGTTAAATGACGTACTGTAACATACCTGAGAAGGAGCAGAGCTCACGTTAGGTGAAGTAATGTTTTAAAAGCCCAGTACCCGACCAGGCATGACAAGCATTCAGTGTTTGGTTTTAATTATACAGTGCTTTCCCCCCTCGATTTCAATACATATTTCAAAAAATATATTTTAAAAGTAAAGTATGAAGAGGTATAGAGATAAAAGCCCCTCTTTTACCCTTGACCCCCTTCTACCCGTCCTCCAGACTGGCTTCTGCTGCCAAAGTTCCTCCTGCGCTCTGGCTGACTGTGTGCTGGTGGTGCTGCTGCCCCCTCCCCCGCCCCCCAGTCTCCACATCACCCTGCTGGGCCTGGGAGCCTCCACAGCGCCCCCCGCAGCCACACCCCTGTAACAGAACAGGGAACCTCTTTCTCTTCATCAAGCAAATGGCTGTTTTCACTTCACTTCTGCACCTGGAGTGACTGGAGTTTTCATGGTGTTAAGGACACAGTGACAGAAAGCAGTGTCACTTGGCAGTCATCGTGGTGCCTGTGATGGTAGGAATTTTCTCCCCTGTGTCACTGGCCAGGAGCTCATGTGGCATATCGTATCGTTGTAAGAAAGGGAAGGTATCTTAAAAATCAAGTCTTTCTCAGGAAATTAACATGGCTTTTACCAGGCACTTTTCAGCGCTGTGTTCCCTGCTGTCTGCATCCGAGTCTGTCTCCTGGCCCCGCAACTGGTGGGCCTGATACTGATCTGATACAGTTACAGACATTAGGTGGTGTTTAGTATGCTGATTTTAAGCAAGCCAGAGATACTGGTCATAAAGAAGTTTTACATGCAACCGAGAAAACGGTAATCTAGAATACCACGGCAGTCCGAGATGTCTAGATGATAGGTGCCTGGATCGGGAAATTAGAGTAACTGGATCTACCAGGAGCAGCTTAAAAGAGTGTGTCTTTGAATATGTTAAATCTGTGATTCAGGGGAAAAAAAAAGACGTGTTGATTTACTTACCATATTGTGATTTTTCTCTTTAAAATCCTCGGCACTCTGGTGCACGGGCTGGAAAGTCACTGCGCATCTTCACCAATGGCTTCTGTTTGCAGGGTTATCGAACAGCTCGGTGGCAAGCAGCTGGTAATGAACCACATGCACCACGAGGACCAGCAGGTTCGCTACAACGCTCTTCTGGCCGTGCAGAAGCTCATGGTGCACAACTGGTAGGTGCTGGCGTCTCCCTCCCCCAACCCCCACCCTGCACCAGACTGCGAGGTGTAAAAGAGCGACGGTGTTGATGTTCTCAAACGTGTATTCAAGGTGCCGATACCAAAAACAATTCCAGAAGTGACTACCAGGACATTTGTGGCTTAGGTGAATCAGCCTTTTTTGGAGTTGAAGGGAATCCAGTTGGATTACTAATGAGAGGCTTTACACTTTGCCACGGTTTAACTGGTTAGAATGTGGTTGACCTGAACAGTTTTACCAGTTCATGTGAAAACACTAAAACCGTTGATCAACTACGGTTCTCCCATTTCATTCATTAGAGCCTTTGCCTTTGAAGTGACCACAGTCATGTGTTTCTCCCATTTGTTTTTATTTTTCGAATAAAAATTATTGACCCTTTTGTACCTACTTAAGATAAGTTGAAGAGTGACTGCGAAGATGTAACGGTGAGCCTTGCGTGTCCATGATGGACCCTACCAGAAGTCCCTTCGCCATGGCTGAGTTTAGCTGTGGGCCGGGTGTTCAGGGCTCAGTGCTCTCCTGGGCAGTTCAGGATGTCCGTGTTCTCCACCACGTGGTGGAGGGATGCTCTGTGTTGGACTGTTACGGCACCATGAGCACGTGCACATTCCCTGTTACTGACCGCAGTGCTGCCAGTATGTTCCAAGGCGAGAATTAATGGTACGTTGGTAGGTGTGCATTTGAGAGACGCAGGCAAACACAGTATAGGAGCTGCTGTGGGATCATATATTCAATATTATGATCTTGCCGCTGACGCACTTTTCTCACAAATACTGACATGTATGCATTTTTTCAACGATTCTTTTGAGCCCTCACTTTATTCCTTGTTACATGAACTGCTGGGCTGCACATATGGTGGAGGTGGGTGCAGCTTCACATAGGACGCCTAGAGAAGGCCAAAAGGTCAAGGCCCAAGCGGCCCAGCTCACTCCGTGATGATCAGGGAGCAGTCACATGGCCCAGCTACTAGGGGTGAACGTTCCAGGTAGAGGGAATGAGAGGGAGCGGAAAGCAGGTCTGGACACATTCCTGGTTGTGTGGACGTGCCCGCGTGCGGATGCTACCGGGCCCAAGTTGGTGGAGGCCGGGCATGCCGCTGGGCATCCTGCACTGCACGGACAGCCTCCCACGACCAGGAAGCGGCCTGACCGATGTGCCGGTCGTGCAGAGCCCCGAGATGCTCGCTGGGGAGTGGCGTGAGGGCCAGCACGGAGAACGGTGGGCCGGGACAGCTTGCCAGGGGCCAGGGACCCGTCATGGGGGGGGGCACCGTTTGGCTCTTCTCTGAGGTGGGTTGAAAGCCATTGAAAGGTTTTTAAATGGGGAATGACAAGATTTGATTTCTGTTTTAATAAAATCTCTGCGGCTCCTCTGGTGAATGGATTGTGGAGGGTCAGTGCGAAGGCAGAGAGCCGTGTCAGTGGTCCTCACTGTGGTGGGGGGCACAGCTGGCTAGTGCTCGGGTCGGGGCGCTGACCACTGAAGGTAACAAGCAGTACGTGACCGTGGGTGGACTTCAGAGCCAGCGCTAGTGGCGCTTGATGGACCAAAAGCATTCTTCCTGGTTTTCATATCCTCAGCGTGAGAAGAAAGGGAGCAGAGCAGAGGGCACTCAGAAATGGTTTTTATCTAATATTTAGCAGGAGGCAACAACTTTTCAAGTGTATCAGTAAAAAACAGAATATCAGTCTGGTTTTTTCTTCTTGTTTCACTTTACCATGAAGCCCCATTTTCAACACAAATGAATTATTTAGTAATTTTGTGTCTCTTGGTTTGTGCCTCTTTCTTAAAATTAGTTTAAAGAATGTTGGCATTAGTAGAGTTCAAGGCCGTTCAAGGCTGTTGTCTTCTATGAAACACAGTTTTATTTTCTCTTTTTGTTAATATTAGAGTAGCTGAAGTATAATTCCTGTTTTGTTAATACAAAAATTTTATTAAAAATTTTTTTTAGCATTTATTCATTTTTGAGAGATAGAGACAGAGTGCAAGCAGGGAGGGGCAGAGAGAGGGGGAGACAGAATCCAAAACAGGCTCCAGACTCTGAGCCGTCAGCACAGAGCCCGACGCGGGGCTCGAACCCATGAGCTGTAAGGTCATGACCTGAGCTGAAGTCAGACGCTTAACCGACTGAGCCACCCAGGCGCCCCTAAAAAATTTCATTTGAATAGTTCTTTCTCATGAAGTATTTATTTGTTGGGTTTAGCTTTTTTAAAAAATGTGTATTCTGATGTTGAAGAAAAGAGGGATGTGGGGTAACTCTTTGCCAATGGAGGAAGTTTTTTGGTTGAGTATTTTTGTGGTTTCAGTGTTCGTGCAGTGAAGACTTATTTGCAGTTGGAATATTTTCCTTGAATTTAGGAACTTGATTTAGTTTCTTATTACATTTTCTAATGCATGATTACAAACAAAAAGTAAACATTTTTATAGCTAGAAACTGGTTTCTTCTCTCTCTATCATGGACTAGCTGATGAGCAAATATCTTTTCCCCCTAATTATGTGTTGAGCTCTTTTAACTTTGTTTTAATTATGGTAAATCTCCTCTAATGGAGAAGCTTAATGTCAATATTTTCTTACACTTTCTTTAAAGAAATTTCCCTATGAAGAGAAATTTTGTTGTGACATGTATATTTCCATGTCTCTCTATGCTAGAGAATGAAAATTGCTCAAGTATATAGCAGTTTATTTAAATGTCAGATTAACACGAGAGGGAATAGAATACAATTTGGAAAGCAAAGCTTCTGTAGAAAGGATTTTGAATCTGTATCTTTATTAAGTTTGTCTTTATGAAATCATGCTGGTAGAGATTGCCTTTCAACTTGCCTAAAGTACATGCTTCCCCCCTCCTCCCAAACTTGTGGTAATAGTGTTATAAAGATGTTTGTTGATTGAATCTTATAAAATTTTCTTATTTTCATATCAAAGACAAACATGAAAACAGTTGACTTTGTTTCCTCTTAGCATTTTGTTTAATTAAACTGAGTTTTTGTAAATGATTTATGTTAGTACTGTATAGTGAAATAAACTAGCTGAAAATGTTTCAGCTCTAATCAAAGATAAAAATAGGATAAAAGTCTGCCTGAATGACAGCATCTCGTGACATTTTCTTAGGCTTACCTGGACTCCTTATTTTGCCACACTTGGAGATTTCCAACACACGCTGGATTTTCTTGTACTTTTCTACCCTAAATGATTTAGACTTTTAAATACTGCATTATTCCTAAAGCTTCTGTTGATGAGTCTAAGTCATAATTTTGGATATAATAAAATTAATATTTTTTACGACAGGGAATGTTTTTTGTCTTGAACATAGGTTTAAAATTACATTTAAGTATAAATTGGATACTTGTGAAATGATACAACTGGGCTGTCTGTGGGTCTTGCTTTTGATTCTATTTTAGGGAGTTACATTTGAAGTTTTTGATAATGCAGAGGTGGATTTGCGTTTATGTAACCAGGGAGTATAGAGTTGTATATCGTGTGAAAATACGTAATTCTTCTTCACGATTCTATGGTTGATGTCACAGTCATGATGAAACAGCTAGTGTTTCTCTCCTTCTACTGGACCCCTGCATTTACGTGGAATGATGGGTGACGGCCAGCCCTCACTGACGTGTGTGGGGAGCGGAGTGGGCTGGAGGGGAGCTGGACGGTGGCACACACCGGTGTCCCCTCGGTTCCAGGGACCCTGAGCGGGTTGGCCCCCCTCGCAGCCCTGCTTCTGAACGGAGGGCGCCCTCTGATCTCCCTGTCCCCGCGGCATGTTTGTGGTGCGCCCCGGGTCGCTGAGCAGCACTGGGCTTGTATGTTCACAAAGTTGCCAAAATATATATAAACAGTGACAGTGTACTCTACAGAACGTGTATATATACCCTTAGGTTCTACTTTGTAACTTAGCAGCATAAAATATCATTTTTCTCCTACAGAATGATCTTAAATGTGATCAGCCTCTAATTCAGATGCCACAGTGTGTGCATATGGACAGCTCAGGACTTCAGGAAAGGAACACTGGCTTTTGTAGAGGATCTTGTGTAGAATTTTCTATTTGTTTCTAGATTATTTTTCACTCCTTTTTTTTTTTTTTAGCAGAATGATAAGTAATGAGTGGTGTTCTCCCCAGATATCTTATGTGTAGGCCAACAGCATAACAGAGATTCACCGAGCCGTGTGTGACTCAGACGACTTTGTTCTCTGCTGTTTGTCTGGTTGAGTATTGTACTTAGTCTGTAAGTACGTGGTCATAAATACGGTGATTAAAATAGCTACTTATGAACTGAACTGAGGGAACAAACCTTTATGTGCATAAGCCTTTTAACATTAATTTTCACGTTACCAAAATATTCCATGTGATTTTTAATAAACATGCAACATTTTCAGATTTAACATTTTCCGGGTTTAATTTAGAAAATTGTCACCACTCTTTGAGTGGCTGGAACTCCCCATATTTATTCTGACACCATTTTTGGTGGAAGAACCTTTGAAAATGTCTTTGGTATCATATGTTTTGTGTATTTTTCGAAAAGAAATAGAACTCAATTTAAACAAAAATACCAAAACCAGTTCCAGGAAAAGAGGATAGTCTGTCATCTCACCAAGTCAGAGAGCTCCCAGGCCCCCCTTGAGTTGCTTCTGCGTGGCTCGTTAGATACAGATGTTTCAAGGCTGTAGTGATTTATCTGGACACGATGTACTGCTTAAGGACAGTTGATTTGGAGATGCCAGCAAGACGTAGATCTGAAATTGTTGCCAAGTACCAGCCTAAATAAACATCAGGAAAGGTCAATAATAAGCATTTAGACAGTAAAGAATATAAAACCACTGATCATGATAATGGTGTCTGTGTTCTTTATAATTAAATATAAAATCAAAGGCAGATTTCGCACATAAGTGCATAGTGTAAGTGTCTGTGGATCAAATTCATGTTATGGTTTTGTTTGATTAGGATTAGCTTTTTAGACAAACAGCTGATTGGAATTTTGAAGGGTCAGTTAAGCATGGACAAAAGAAAAGTCTTGTCTAGTAAGGGAAGGCAGAGAGAAATGAACTGACTTGCTTTGCTGTTGGATGCTTTTTCTCCTCTCTCCTTCAGTGTGTGGGACCGTCACTTCTGTGGTCACATGAACATTTCGTTTCATGGGCTGTGTGTATGTGAAAAAATCAAGTAAAGCTCATTAGAATACATTATGATAAAAACTAATTAAATAATAGGGGCGTCTGGGTGGCTCAGTGTCTGACTCTGGCTCAGGTCATGACCTCACAGCTCATGGGTTCCGGCCCCATGTTGGGCTCCGTGCTGACAGCTTAGAGCCTGGAGCCTGCTTCGGATTCTGTGTTTCCCTCTCTCTCTGACCCTCCCCTGCTCACCCTCTGTCTCTTTCTCTCTCTCAGAAATAATAAATAAAACATTAAAAAATTAAAGATTAAGCAAACCTTCTATTTACTCACCTAAGATACTTAATTAAATTTTTGAATCATTTTCTTTGCTTCCGTTTAAGTATGTTACCCAGATGTTGCATCTTAATGAGCGGGGTGGATCTCATGGATAACTGAGGTTGATAAATGAATTGATAGGTTCTCTCACCACTGAAATTTTGAGGAACTGACTTTAAAAAACGGTGATAAGCATGTCATCTTAACAATGACAGATTTTGATGTAAATATCCTTTAATTACATTTTTTAAAATTTATGTTTTAGGAGCGTTATGCAGTGATGGATTAGGTACCTACTATGTATCTAACCCTTACATGAGTTAAATAATGTTCATCACCAGCCCAGACTTGTATTTTTAAAAGTGAATTCAGGAAAAAGCTGCCAAGCATTAGTACAGGGGTCCGAGGTATTCCTAAAAGGCCAGCTTTCTTACAGCTACACGGTGTCAGAGCTCTAGCCCCTTTCCCTGGACTCGTCCGTACCTTCAGAGACTTCTTACCCCACTTCCCTGAAGGGCAGGTGTTTGCAGATGCCAGCACAAAAATAGTGCCTTGGATGACACTTTTCTGCCTTGTTAAACAGCCCAGAAATATCTTACGCGGAAACATTTTTAGCATTTGGTTAAACTGTGCTGTTCTATTTGCATCCAGTTACTTTTCCAATTGAGGGCATGTTTATGGTTATCCCTGGGTAATTGTTACCCTGGTCTCCGATTCAGGCATGGACACGAACACGTGTTAGATGAGTGAATATGTGTGGAAACAGACACGAGGTAGAAAAACACTGGCATAGTGTAAGGACGCAGCTCTGATTCAGGCTTCCCCTGTACTTAAAGGCCAAGGTGCTGGCTTCTTAGTATCATTGGCCAATGGAAGGGCACACACTGCTCAGGGAAGGAGGGACAACTCTTGTGGCACCCAATCAGGAGAGGCCAGCTAACACCTTTGACCTTTCTAGGGGCGGGCATAAAGATGGAGGCTAGTCATGCCCTACGTGAGGGTCCGGGGCCCACTCTGTGATTGGTCGATACTCTAAATGTTGTGATTGGCTCCCACTACTGCCAGTATTGATAGGGGAATAGGGAATGGATTGCTGTGCCTGTGTCGTCATTTCCTGTAACGTCCCCTTCCTAAATAAGCCCCTACAGCGCCATATTCGGGGCTCTCTTTCCATGTGGCCAGTGGGTCGGTGGAGTCTGTGAGCCCAAGCTTAAGCCCGTAATAAAGCCCTTTGCTTTTGCATGCGTGACTCAGTCTCCCTGGTAGTCCCTGGTTTCTTTTGGGGCGATGTTGGAAACTTGGACATAACAATAGCACCCGGTCCTGGGCAGTGTCATGAGCGAGGGCTGTGACATAAACCTGAGGACGTGTCATAGGAGCTGGGGAAGTGGGCCTTCAGAGGGGACGTTCTCCTGAGGAGGTGACGCCTGGGCCGTGTCTAGAGGATGAAGAACAGGTTGGTTGGTGAAGCTGAGGCTAGAGTGTGGGGCCCACTTGGAACGAGGCGCTCTGGCGGCCTGCGGTTCAGGGGAAGCCCGACGGCGTAACCAGACCGAACCCGGGAGCCTGGGCTTGGCTGACCTGTTGCTAAAAGGCCACCTTTGACGTCGTGTGTCCTGGCTCAGTATTTCAGGGAGTTTTAACACAACCTCAGTAATCTGAATACCAGGGTTATTTCTTCTAGGATTTTCGTTATTACAGAAGGGCTTTATCCTCGTGTGAACTGTACTTGTTGGCAAGTCCGCAGGGGGTGCAGCCGCTCAGAGAGGTGGTAACAGAGCCGGCTTCCTTCTGTCTCCTGCGCCCTGTCTTTAGGATGTGATTTTCATCCTCTGTTGCAGAGGAGAAGGGAGGTAGGAAAAGAAAGAAATAAAGTTTCCTTTTTTTCTTTTAAACTTTTAAAAATAATTTTTTAAAATGTTTTTTATTTATTTTTGAGAGACAGAAACAGCGCAAGGAGGGGAGGGTCAGAGAGAGAGGGAGATACACAATCTGAAGCAGGCTCCAGGCTCTGAGCTAGCTATCAGCACAGAGCCTGAATTGGGGCTCGAACCCACGAACCATGAGATCATGACCTGAGCCGAAGCCGGACGCTCAACCAACTGAGCCACCCAGGCGCCCCTCTTTTAAACTTTTTAATGGGAAAGAATTTACTGAAAACCTGCAGGAACAGTGTAATGAACAAGTGTATGTTTCACCTAGTTTTGACTCTGGTTTGCATTTTGCTGCATTTGTATGTTCTCTCTCTCTGAACTATTTAAGAGTAAGGGGCAGACATTATGACCCCTGAGCCCTAAATACATCACCTGACTCCCAGGCCTGGGTTTCTTCCATGGCCCTAGCAGAGTGGTGCACTGTCCTGTAGTTCATATTCACATGACCTTGTCTGTTGTTTATACTGCTGTTGTGTCCTGCCCAGGGTCATGCACTGTGTTTTGTGACTGTGTCACTTTCCTCTCATTTAAATAGAAAAGTTCTTTGGCATTTTGGGTTGTTTTTGTTTGTTTGTTTGTTTTAGCAACAATATTTTTAAAGACCGCAGGCCACTTGCTTTGTGGAAGGTTCCTCAATTTCCATTTGTCTAACATGCTTTCTGATTAGCTTCAGGGTATGCATTTTGGCAGGAAGAGCAGGAAGGCGATGTCTGTTCTTAGTGTTTTTATCAGGCAGCCCTTGAGTGCGTTTGCCCTATTAGAAGTGGTGTTGACTTTCACCTAAAGGAGTACTAGGTTTCTCTTCTGTAATGAACTTCTTTCCCCTTTATAATTAGTGAGTAATCTGTGTGGAGGTACTTGGAGACCATAAATACTGGTTGTGTTTTACCAACAGACTTTCACTTATTTTTTAGCATCCAGTGGTGTTTCTTGCAAGAATCAATTATTACTGTAAATGATTGTAAAATACCTTTAGGGATTTTATTTTATTTTTTAATTTTTTAATACTTATTTTGAGAGAGAGACAGAAACAGAGCATGAGCAGGGGAGGGGTAGAGAGAGAGGGAGACACAGAATCTGAAGCAGGTTCCAGGCTCCAAGCTGTCAGCACAGAGCCCAATGAGGGACCCCAAACTCACAAACCACAAGATCATGGCCTGAGCCCATACTGGACATTCCACACTGAGTTGAGCCCCCCAGGTGCCCCTGGGGTTTTATTTTTTACAGGTGTAATGCCTTTGGAGGCAGCAGTCTGTATTCATCGCTGCATAGGAAACTGAATCTGGAGAAGAAATAACATAACAGTCAGTGAAGGATCGAGTGTGGGTTGCGCCGGACACGGGAGGCGGAGAGGGGGACGGCCCGGCACTCGGCGTGCCCGAACTCCTGGGCCAGGGGGAGGCTCGTCTTCTGTTCAGTGCTCCTTTCCTGCTGGCACCTGAGTACTGTTTGCTAAGTTTCCTTGTGACTCGGTATCAGCTTCCTACCTTAGTTATTATTTTCTGAAAATGACATATTTCTGATCTCTTCTAGAGTGTTTCTGTGATAGCATGTTAAAGCTATTAGAAAAATATCTCCTGTTGGCACAGCAGGAGTGAGTGTTCTCCAACACTAACGCAGTTTCAAGAAAGTTTACTTGTAAGGTGTTTAGATGGCTGCAGCTCTCTGCTCTCTTTAGTTGTTAGGCATAGACATGAAAGAGACGTCTTCTTCAGTCAGGCGGTATGTACTCATGGGTAGTGTGTTAGTAATGTCAGTAACACGTAATTTTGAGACTGCTTTTTCGTTTGCCTAATTTTGTTTTGCCCACGTAAGACAATTTTGTGTTTATGTGTGTATTCCTATCTTGTAAGATACTTTCCCATATTCTGCGTGTTCAGAATCAAATATGTCTAGTTTATCATATTCCTGACAGCCTACAACAATTTTACTATTTTTCTTTCAGGTAGAAGTTATTTTAAGTAAGAATATGTGGCCTAATTATTGTTAAACTAGATTTTTGTTAAAATTGGAGGGTGGTAGAAATTTATGCTAAGGTGACAATAAAAAAAATCTTTGCAGTGATTTTGTAGATTGTCAGTAGAGGCCGCATGTTTAAATAGAAGTGGCACAAGAAATAATATCACTGATAAAATTATAGAAACGAATTAGCTGTAGAAGGCTCTGCCAGAGCACACCAGGGATGTGCTGGTTCCAGTAGTGAGAGAGTGAAGGCACCTTCATAGCCTCAGATACGAACTTCTGTGTGTGCCCTGCTTCCCCAGGAATGGTTTGTTTGCAATACATAAAAAACGACTCAAGCTTATAAATATGTTACAAGGATGTCAGCGCAGCTCATAGAAGCCAGCAGTAGGTGAAGTCACACAGTGTCACCAAAACCTGAACCAGAAAGCTGGCAGGAAGCAAGGCAGCAGCCCTTTGCACCTCCCGTCCCTCTCGGGCCACAGGGTTTCTCCGTGTGTGGCTGGCTACTCGGCCGTGGCCCTGGCTGGCTGCTCCCGGGGTGGGGGGGTGCACAGCTGAGCCTCCAGTTGTGCTTCTCCGCACTGAGCTGGCTCAGGGTGGCCCCATGCCTCCCAGTTCCTTGCTTCCTGCTGGGCATGCTCCTCCGTCACTTGTCTCTCCTTTACCTGATGAAGGAGAAACAGGATTTGAATGGCAGGAAGTTCATTTTTTTGGATCTGCAAATGTCGTCTCTGCATTGTGTCCAAGGAGAAATACAAAATATATATGAAGAACCACTGTCAGAAAATGAGACAAAAATATTAAGGGATGGACAGAAGAGGAGTAGAATTTTGCACAGGGGGGTGGGGGTGGGTGAAGGACAGATCCTAAGAAGAAATGGCTACAAAATTAGGAGAAAATTGGGAGCATATGCTGTTATGAAGCAAATGGAAGAGAGCCTGTTTCAAGCAGGATTGAGTCAGTGGTGGGCAGCGTAAGAGTGCGAGGGGGCCAGGAAGAGGAAGAATGAATGGTTGCCTTGGATGTGACAGCAAGACCACCACTGGAGCCCTGGGCGAGGGCCCTTGGTGGCCTCCGAAGGGCAGATTGCCCCAGGGATGGTGAAGAAGAAAAGAACGTCACTGTGGTTGTTCCTTCTAGAAGCTTCTTTAGGAGAGGAGGAGGGAGGACAGTGCTTAGCGGGGGGCTTGGGTAGACATTGGCTGTTGGTTATCATCATTTGTTTTGGTGTAAAAATGTCTTAAATGCAGGGAGGGAGGAAGGGAAGAAGGGAAGGCCCTGAAGAGGCTGGCGGGGCTGGTCCTTGGAAAGGTAACTTAGTGGGGTTGTCAGACCTCCCGCCAGTACCCCTCTCTGGATGAGATTAAAACTCTTGTCTGAACCTGTTTAGCAAATAAATATTTATTGAATTAGTAAATTGGGGAGGGTAGGTATCCAACTTATGCCAAATACGTGTTTTTCTCATCGCTAAAGATTTAACTTCTTATGTTGAAGACTTCTTAATTTGAAGATGGATGAGGTGCTGGTTAGGAAGCAATACCGTTCTTATTTCTTGCTTTAGAGACAGAGACAGTGTGTGAGCAGGGAGAGGGGCAGAGGGGGAGAGAGGGAATGTTTTTTTTAATGTTTATATGAGGGTGGGAGTGAGTGTGTAAAGTGGGAAGGGGCAGAGGGGGAGAGCAGAGGATTAAAGCCGGCTCTGTGCTGGCAGCAGGGAGCCTGCGGCGGGGCTCAGACCCACGAACTGAGCTGAAGTCAGACGCTTAACCGACTGAGCCGCGCGCGCACGTGTGTGTGTGTGTGTGTGTGTGTGTGTGTGTGTGTGTGTGTATGAGAGAGAGGGAGAGAGAGAGAGAGGGAGAGAGAGAATCTTAAGCAGGCTCCACCCCAGCATGGAGCCTGATGTGGGGCTCCATTCCATGACCCTGGATCATGACCGGAGCCTAAATCAAAAGGCAGATGCTCAACCAGCTGAGCCACCCAGGCGCCCCCCGGAAGCAACCCAATTCTAAAAGTGTTTAGAGTGTGCACACTGTTGCCGGTTATTGAGCGTGCTGTGGAGAGAGCAGACGGAGGAGAACTGGCATTTTTGAGGCAGGAGCCAGGGACGTACGTTATCTTATAAATTCTCACACATCTGTCTACGAGATGGATGTTACTGTTCTCCCTTCCATGGATACGAGGTCCGGTGCACAAGGGCAGGAACGAGACGGCCCCAGGTCTCCCACGTGTGAGTTAGATTTGAACCTGCGTCCGTGTAACTCCAGATTCCAAGGCGGTTGTCACACCCTCATGCTACTGAGTGAGCCTACTCGGGGCCTGACGGGTGCGGGCTCCCCCGTCACACCTGCGCAGTAAGGCGCTTCTCAACCAGACATTGGGCGACGCCTTGCTGTGGTGCTGCGATGACACTGCTGTACTGCCCCCCCCCCCTGCGTCTCTCCGTTGTCCGTGTCAGCGACCACCCACACGGTCAATGTGGATCACCTCCCTTCCCCTCCAGGTCCTTGCTGTTTTGTCTCCATTGCTTCAGCGCTTGACAAGGCCGTTTGCTGACTGATTTAATTAAAGCAGTGTTCTTTCCTTTTGTTCCCCCCACTCGCTGGCTGTCGTGCAGGAAGCCTGGCAACATGTGGCTCTTGCACACCAGTCAGGAGCTCCTTTCCTACACGGGACCTCGGGGATCAGCCCTAGGAGGTTGATTGCCTGACCTTCCCTTCTTTTTGCTTCATTTGATCACCGTCTGCTGGTTCTGGCCCTTTGTTGAAGAAAGAGATGCGTTTCCACCCTCATTTCCCGACTCGATGTAAGTTTAGGGTGATGATCCCATTGCTGCTGCAGGGATCTCCCCAAACCCTGGTAGCAGTAGAGCAAATATGGGTTATAAATATTATAATAAGGTAAAGGTAGCTCTTGTCACAGCCTTCAAATTTTAAAGATTAAGTTAAGACTGTTGGCTTCTTTTGGGGGTGTCTTGGCTTCTCAAGTCATGTGGGTGATTCCTCTTTTGACTAATCATTTTGTTTGTTCTGCCCGTTTAATGGCAAAGTTAAGAAAATGAATTGTGTAACTTATATTAAATAGAGTCACTTAAAAACCTATATTAAATGTCCGTTAAAAGTTTTTTACAAGTAGTTGGGGTGCCTGAGTGACTCAGTCAGTTAAGCGTCCACCTCTTGATTTCAGCTCAGGTTATGATGTCACAGTTCCTGAGTTTGAGCCCCACATTGGGCTTTGCACTCACTTTGCAGAGCCTCCTAGGGATCCTGTCTCCTGCTCTCTGGTTCTCTCCTGCCCGTGTGCTCTCTCTCTCTCTCTCAAAAATAATAATAAACGTTAAAGAAACTAAAGAAGTATTTTTACAAGTAGTTATTTTTAACCTGGCCGTTTCAAGATCTGTTTTTAATTCCCCCAAGTACCTATATATGTTTTGTGTTTTATCATTTATTAGCATACATTTTTAAAACAAATTTTTTCATTTATCGTCTCTTTGAAGTAATGTTTCTCATACTTCTCTTATTATTTCAGTGCTTTGGGATTTCAAGTAGACAACAGTTATTTGTTGGGTGATAGCAGAATATGTTTGTTGTTCGGGCCTCTGTTCTCTAAATATTCTGAAGCTCTTCTAGGTAGCATGGTAGAATGGTATCTGTTCACAGTTTGGTAGTCATGGTTTACTATAACCTTGTTGACTTGTTATCTCTATAGAAATAAAAAAATTTAAGTACCTTGGATTTAAAATATTAAATATATACCTAAAAAATTGGGGCTCTAAGAATGGACTTTCTATATGTGACAAATAGAGAGCCATTTGTTTCCTGAAATAAAGTTTCACCTTGAACCTTTGGGACAAGAACACGGAGCTCCCAGTTTGGAGAAAATAACCTGGAGAAATGATTTTTACCTTATTTTCATGTGAAATTAGAGAAAATATGGTAAATTATAGGCACATAGGTTGATTATTAAATATAAAAGCAAATGTATAGGTTTGCCTGTAGAGCAGAATATACACTCTCGGAAGAGTGTGCGTTTGTGGAGGGACACGAGAGGACAGGCAGCTAGGAGAGTACTGTGGTTTGTTTGTTTCTTTTACCTGAATGATTTGCTAGAATGATTTTCGTCATAGTTTTGAGTAGAAGTTGTGGTTCGAAATGTTGAAAACAGAATTTTGATTTACTCTCCATTTTGCTAATGAAAAATTCCGCTTTGTGTTTTCTCCGCTCAGTGATTTCTTATCAGTGGTTCATGCTTGTCAGACCAGGTTGCTCGTAATATCATGCTTTTAGAAACATGATTAGCATTCAGCACGAAACAGCACTCCTACCAAAGGAGAATATAAAAGCAAGTCATCACGTTCTGGCTCTTTCCCCCAGCGGTTTTTGTTTTGTGCTCTCCTGTCTCTGCTTAACTGGTCTTGAAGAATGTGCTAGTTTCTCACGCGGGATAGATAATAGTACTACGTGGTCACAATTTGCTATATTCTGAGGTGCTCAAGGGTTTCTGTCTTGGTGGTGGTTAAACCTTATTTTGTTAGTTCCGGCGTGATGTCTCCGTCAGCCTTTCTGCTCATCTCTGCGTGGGTGAGGGTGAGACAGGGTAATACGTAAACGCTGGGCCATCAGGTGGCAGCGGAATCGGAGACTGCCACATATTGAAGCAGGACGTTGAGGGACGTTTCAGAATTTCAGTATTGGGGAAAAATCTGAGTTCTGGCATCTGTCTGGATTTATTGAAGTTTGTAGGTTAGCTGTTGGCATGCTTTCCATGCCGGGTTAACTGCCCTCGTCACACTCCCCGGCAAAGCCAGTGCGCCTCTAGGGTCTAGCATAGGTACTCAGATTTGTATTCACGAGGAGAAATAACGGGAGGGATGAATTCAGCTAATGATGTAACAGAGACCCAAAATAACAGTAGTTGAGACACGACCGATGTTTGCTCTAAACGGTCTGTCACGAAGGGGCGGGGTGGGCAGTCCTGAACTGTACGGGTGGTGGTGGATGGCCGGGCACTGAAAGCAGCCTGGAACTTGCCCCCCAACACTTCTCCATATCCCTGTTGGCCAGTACTCAGTCATGTCGCTACAAAGGAACTGGGAAATGGAGGCTTTACAAAAATCACATGTCCTCCGAAGGTTCAGCGGTTCTATTACTGAGGAAGAAGGCAAGAACAAAGATACTGGAGAATGAGTAGAAGTTTCTCTTCCAGAAGTTAAATCTGCTGTATAATCTTGTGTATTAAAATTATCAGTCTCTACTTTGATTTTGATTATTGTTTTGGGACCCATATTACCTATTACCACAGGCATAGATAATTGAGGAGGCTGTGATTATGTTTGGGGTTCACGTTCTTTTAAAATGCTTTCTTCCTTTTAAGAGTTTTAGAAAAATTATTGGTAATACCTTGAAAGTTAGTATTTGGCCATTCTTAGGGTGTAGGCGTTGCCAGTGCTTTTAATGTTTTGATGTTTGAAATGTTTATGAAATAAAACCACTAAAGTACTTATACTACGATTACTGATTTGTTGGCCAAAAAAATAGCCAGTTATAGATTTTATTTAAATGAAATTCATTTTAATTTGAAAACTAGTTTTTAACAGAGAAGGTTGGTGATGATGATTGGTAGCTCCAGTAATCATGTTCTTAGAATACTCACATTGGACTTCCAAGTTTGAACAAAGCTAATTTTACTGGTTACTTTTGGGGAGGCAAGCTAGACGGTTCATCGGATAGTAAGTAACACCACTCCTGTAGCAGAGTGTGCCAAGCACATGCTTCGTTGTGACGTTGTGGGGAAGGGCTGTATGGCCATGTGGAGAGCAGGCCTGGGTAGAAGGGATATAGAAGCTCTTGGCAGATGTAGGAGGCAGTAACCAGTGAAGGGGGGGAGGGGATGAGGAGAGGGTGGGAGGACTCCAGTGAGAGAGTCGTGTCTGCACATATGTTGACGTCATCCTGACCCATGAGGGGAATTACCAGTGATTCCAGACACCTGAAGTCTGGTTATGAAGCTGAAAGTATGGTTGGAGACATAGTAGTGGCCAGGTCAGGACGAACCATCTTTGCTGTGCTAGGTTTGAACTCCTTTCTGAAGACCATAGAAAACTACAGAAGTTAGTAAAAGTAATCACAGTGTCATTTTAGAGACAGTGGGGGCTGGTGGATTTGGGGGCTGGAGGGAAAAACACTGGTAGGGAGACTCCAGATTCAAGCCAGGCAGTAGATTATAAGGATGTCAGGGGTTGTAGAGAATAGAATCTGTAAAACTGGAGATCAGTTGGATGTGGGGGGAAGGTAAGAGGCAGGAGGCCGGTGCCCCCAGGGTTTACAGTTGATAGTCTTAGTACAAAACAGAACCAGGCAAGCGAACCAAAACCCTCTTATCTCCTTGCATGTTGTATTCTAAATTTGCATCATCTACTTTAGTCTCTAAATAGCTCTAAGATTCATTTCCGGCGATTATAAATTCATATTGGAGGAACAACTGGCCCACATGTTTTGGTTTATTTTAAGTTTTGCATATATTATGGAGAAATGGTTCTCTAAAGAATAATTCTGTCAGCTTAGGAGATCTTTCGAGCTTAATTATAGAGCTAATTTAATACACTTTCCACTACATATCTTTAAAACTTTGAATTTGCCTTCTAAAATGTTGTTTCTTTACTGCGGATTTAGTTGAGCCTTCTTGTGTTATAAGTAGACTCTGATTTGAAATGTAAAATAATTTTAAAATTTGAGCATTCTGCTAGTAATGAACTGGTTTGGATTATGAAGTGTTTGGTAGGTTTAACTGGTAGGTGTGGTAGGCTGGCCTCTTTGTCTCATTTGTTGTTTCAGACCATTTCTCGTTAGGAGGAAAAGGCATTCTTTCCAGGTTCTGACTTTTCTGAGGAGTAGGATTCTTCAGCTTTACGTTCAACACTTATTGACATCTTAGAATATGCCAGGCACTGACCTGATACTCAAGAAGGTATATTGATATGCTCTCTACTTTCATGCACTTAAGAATCTTGATATTCCAAATATAATTCAAGAAAAACGAGTCTGTAATAAGCCTTTAATATGGACTTTGCTTATATGCTATTTTCATAACTAATATAAAATAAACTTTCTTCTTCAAAGTCCTTGTAGCAACACAGACATTTCTCCCATACTGAATGGCGCATCACTAGATTTATAGGGAATGTGGTCATTTAGGATGACTTCTGGTTTCTGGTTCTGCACGTAAGGAGCTTGGAAGGTCCCATCCATCCTAAAACAAGTAAAAAGCTGAACAGACTGAAAACTCAACAACTCTTCTTAGATCCATAAGAGTAAGGAGGACGTAGGGCTAACAGCAGCTCCCCGGATTGGGGAGACGGGCACACACCGGGAGCCCGGGCACACCGGAGTGGACCCGGAAGAGAGACCAGTGAGAGAAGCAGCACTTGGGTGAGAAAACCTGGACTGTGCTGAACTTCAGGAGGCTCAGTGTGGGCACGGCTGAGGGAGAAAATCCCCAGGGAGACCCAGTTGTAGTGAGTCCTTACCATACGTTGAGGTTTGTCTCCCAAGCGAGACCAGGATCCCACTAGCCCCCATTATCTTTAAAATGTCCTGCAGTAAAAAACCCCTCCGGCTTTTGGCAGAGGCCGAGGAGAGGGAACCACCCTGACATAGGCCAGAGCACTCTGTTCTTCATACGGCCTGCCCTCAGGGTAAGTTGGCTAACGAGGGCCTTACCTGCTGGGATATTATCAGTGTCCAGCTGGCCTGGGGAAGGGAAGTAACCAACTCTATGGAGCTCACTCTGGCCATCCTGTGCCACCCAAGGGCGTAGAAGAAACCTTGAGAAACACTGTGAAGGTCACAGTTCAGAGGCTGTGGCTCACTAAAAGACCAGGATCTAATCACAGGATGATAGAATACTGCCCTTTCCTCCACTGTCCTGCCACATTACCAAAGGTTTATTTACAGGAGCTATTTTCACCTGGTACATCATGTCCAACTTTCAAGAAAATATGACAAGGCATAACAAAAGGCAGAAGGCACAGTTCGAAGAGACAAAGTAAGCATCAGAACCAGCCATAGTAGTGATGCCAAGATGATCAGACTGGGAATTTTAAACAAGTATGAGTACTATGCCTAGGACTCTAATGGATAAAGTAGCATGCAAGAACAGGTGAACAATGTAAGCAGAGAGATAGGAATCCTAAGAAAGACCACACACACAAAAGTGCTGGAGTTGAGAAACACTATGATAGAAATGAAGAATGCCTTTGACGGGCTTGTTAATAGACTGGATATGGCTGAGGAGAGAATCTGAGCTCGAAGAAGTATCAATAGACACCTCTAAAACCTAAATGGAAAGAGAAAAGAGAACAAAGACTAAAAAAAAAAAAACAAATAACCAAAGACTGTGGGACATCTACAGAACGTTTGACCTGTAGATTGATCTATAGATTCAACTTGATCTGTAGACTCCATGCAATCCAAAGTAAAATCCCAACAAGTTGTTTTGTGGCCATCAACAAACGGATACCAAAGTTTATATGCAGAGCAAAAGGCTCAACAGAGAATAGCCAACACAGTATTGAAGGAGAAGGATGAAGTTAGAGGATTGACGTTACGTGACTTCAAGACTCAACTATAAAGCTACAGTATTCAAGACAGTGTGGCATTGGTAAAAGAATAGACAGGGCAACGGAACAGAACAGAGAATCTAGAAATAGACCCCCACAAATACAGTCAGCTGGTCTTTGACAAAAGAGCAAAGGCAATACAATTGAGCAAAGATAGTCTCTTCAACATATGGTTCTGGATGAACAGGACACCCACGTGCAGAAATGAATCCAACTTTCACAAAAACTAACTCAAAATGAATCATAGACCTAAATGTAAAATGCAAAACTATAAAACTCCTTGAAGATAACATAGGAGAAAACCTAGATGACCTAGGTGATACCTTTTCAGGTACAGTGAGAGAAATGATTGAGAAGGTGGACTTAAGTTAAAAACTTATGCTCTGTGAAAAACATCAAGAGAATTAGCAGAATAGCCACAGCCTGGGAGGAAATATTTGCAAAAGACACATTTGATAAAAGACTATTATCTGAAATATACAAAGAATTCTTAAAACTCAACAATAAGAAAACAACCTCAGTAAAAAAATGAGCCAAAGATCTTAATAGACACCTCACCAAAGAAAATACACTTATGGCAAATAAACATATGAAAAGATACTGTGCATCATGTCATCAGGGAAGTGAAAATTAAACCAAAAATGAGATACCACTACACACCTATTAGATTAGTCAAAATCTGGAACTCTGACAACACCGAATGCGGGCCAGGGTGTGTGGTAACAGAAGCTCCCTTTGTTGTTGGTAGGAATGCAAAATAGTCAGCCGCTTTGGAAGACCGCTTGGCGTTTTTCTTCTAAAACTAAATGTATTCTTACCATATGATCCAGCAATTGTACATCTTGGTATTTCCCCAAAGGAATTGAAAACTTAAGTCCTCACAGAGACCTCCACAGGGAGAGTTAGAGCAGCTTTATTCCTAATTGCCCAAATTGGGAAGCTATCAAGGTATCCGTTAGTAGGTGAACCGATAGACAAAGTATGGTACCTCCGGACGATGGAATATTATTCAGCATTATTATCAGATAAGGAAACGAGTTTTCGAGCCATGAGAAGGCCTGAGGAAGCCTGAAATGCGTATTGCTAAGTGAAAGAAGCCTATCTGAAAAGGCTACATACTGTCTAAATCAGCCCTATGACATCTAGACAAGGAAAAGCTATGGAGATAATGAAAAGATCGGTCCTATGGGGAAGGACGGAGGGATTAATAGCTGGAGCACAGAGGATTTGAGGTTATGGGGATGATAAATGTCATCACACACTCATCCAAAGGCATGGAGTGGACAGCACCAAGAATAACCCCGAGGTGAACAGTGGACTTGGGATGACTATCCTGTGTCAATGCAGTTTCATCCACGGTAACAACTGTACCGCTCAGTGTGGGGTGTTGACAGTGGGGAGGCGGTGTATGTGACTCGGCTGGGCCTATATGGAACATCTCTGTCCCTTCCTCTCAGCTTTGTTGTGAACCTAAAACTGTTCTAAAAAACAAACCTTAAAAAAAAAAAGATAAAATGGGGGCGTCTGGGTGGCTCAGTCAGTTAAGCTTCTGACGTTGGCTCAGGTCACGATCTCACGGTTTCTTAGTTCGAGCCCGCATTGGCTCTCTCTACTGTCAGCACGGAGCCCGCTTAGGATCCTTTGTCCCCTTCTCTCTCTGCTGTGAGGCCCTGCTCACCTGCGCGTGCTCGTGCACTCTCAAAAATAAGTAAACATTTGAAGAAAAGATGAAAGGTGTGTCTGCTGCCTCCCGAAGCTTCGAGCAGCTCAGTGCATTGCATATCATGACCGTTCATTAGAAAAATGAGACCACGCGTTAGACGCTGCTGATCTAATGATAACGTGCTGGTAATGGGTAAAGAGGGACCCTTCTTGAAAATAAGCTAGAGATAAACTCTGGATATTTAGATTTTAGCTAGCTTAAAATGATTTGATTGTTGGAATTCCTGGGTGAAAAGTAACTTTGTTATTGCAAATTTTGTCTAAATTGCTTTTATGATAGACTCTAATGCAGTTGCTTTTAAAACGTACATTTTTGTTTCTTAAGACCAGAACTCACATGAATAGATTCTGCTTTTAGAATCACTGGCCTCTTTAGAGATATTGTGAATCTATTAATCTTTGAATTTAGAGGCCATTAGAAAATGAAATAGCTGGTGATCTTGGAAATACACTTGAGAAGTAAACGGAGGAGTCACATTGTGACGTTCTTCAGCTTTTTATTCTCCCATCGTCACAGTAATGTGTCCTCAGCTGGTCGGGGGTAGATAGTGCGCCATCAGGCGGTATTATATAGCAATTAAGTCTCGAGTTTTTATTTTATTTTATTTAAAAATTTTTAGATGTTTTATTTATTTTTGAGAGACAGAGACAGCGTGAGCAGGGAGGGTCAGAGAGAGGAGGGAGACACAGGATCCGAAGACAGGCTCCAGGCTCTGAGCTAGCTGTCAGCACAGAGCCCGATGCGGGTCTCGAACCTATGAACCGTGAGATCATGACCTGAGCCGAAGCCAGATGTTCAACTGACTGAGCCACCCAGGCGCCCCCAAGACTCGAATTTTTAAATCAGACAGATTTGTATGCAAATACCCTTGTGCCACTAACTAGTTAGCCTGACATTACAGTATGTCATTTTCATTGCTAAACTCCAGTTCCTTTTCTGTAAAAATGGGGCTCTTCTGGAGCTTTTATGAATATTATTGTGGAGAATAAATAAAATCAATGTCAAGCAGCCAGTGGAGTGCCTCTTAGCAAGCAGCAGGCCCTAGGAGATGGTACGAGGTGTGGTGACCACTATTCCTACGTGGAGATCTTTAAAGTATTGCAGACAGTGTGTATGTTCTTAAGTGTGGAGTTTTAACTGTGTCTGTCTCAGCTAGATGCCGAGAGCAGAGGGCACTGTGAGGTTTTACACAGTTTAGTAGTTACATAGGAAAATCAGTTCATAAAAACAGACTTTGCTTTGTATATGATCCTGATAAAAGCTGGGAGACTAAGTGAACTTCTAACTATAGTGAACTAGCATTAAGAAAAAAAAAGGCCAGAATAGAAAATCACATTTTACTTTTTCTCTTTACCAAATAGAAATCTGTGTTGCAAGCCAATATAAAGTTCATATTTTCAAAGAAATTGTTTCCATACATCAGGAAAAGGGTTATATTATATCCAGTCACTTTCCAACAGGATAGGCAAAAGTTAAGAGAAGTACAACTATGACTTCATTGTAGTTTTAATAATTATTCTAATAAACTCACAGAAACATGTGATATATAGAATGCTAGGTCCTTTATAATTTTAATTATGAAAATTTATACACCAAAAGGAGACTAAAGAAAATAATACAAAAATGATAGTAACAGTGGATTTCCTCCTGCGATTTTTTGGCAGCCAAGGGAAAAAGGAAAATAGCAGAGACTGTAGTTTTCATAGATTGATATGTTCGTCGGGAGAAAATCACTTTTTCCTGGCACCGAATTATATAGATGCAGGTACCATGTGTTGTTTAAATTATGTGGGCAAAGCATGTTGACTGTCACAGTCAGTGTCTTCAACTATGGGTTTTTTCTTTTTGTAACTACCATTTTAGAGAAAGAATAAAAATGTTTGATTGGTTAAACAGCCTTGAATATAGTGAAGGTGTGACACTCATTTGTAACATGGTCAAGGCCTTTCGCCTCTAGGAGTTACTCCACGCCAGGTGGATGCTCCTTGGCACCCTGGCTGCTGGTAGCATGGATGGTAGAAAGCTAATGTCATCTCCGGACTGCTGCTTTCAAGCCCTGCATTGCTTTCTCAGGAACCGGAAAGCCATTTTTCAGTATTATGATAGACGGCGGGAGTATAGATCTTTTATGGCCATCGACACAAGAGAATGAAACGGGTCTTTCCTTTTTTTTTTTTTTTTTTAAATAATAGTTTAGTGTCAAATTGGTTTCCATATAACACCCAGTGCTTCTCCCCACAAGTGCCCTCCTCCATGACCATCACTCCTTCCCTCCTCCCCCTCCCCCTTTCCGCCCTTGGTTCATTTTCAGTATTCAGTAGTCTCTCATGATTTGTGGCCCTCTCTCTCCAGCTCTCTTCCCCCCTTCCCCTCCCTATGGTCCTCTGTTAGGTTTCTCCTGTTTGACCTATGAGTACAAACATATGGTATCTGTCCTTCTCTGCCTGATTTATTTTGCTTAGCATGATGCCCTCGAGGTCCATCCACTTTGCTACGAATCGCCAGATTTCATTCTTTCTCATTGCCATGCAGTACTCCATTGTGGGGGTGTATATATATATATATATATATATATATACCACATCTTAGGCTCTTTCCATGATTTGGCTATTGAAAGTGCCACAATGAACATTGGAGTACATGTGCTCCTATGCATCAGCACTTTTGTATCCTTTGGGTAAATCCCTAGCAGTGCTATTGCTGGGTCATAGGGGAGTTCTATTGTTGATTTTTTGAGGAACCTCCACACTGTTTTCCAGAGCGGCTGCACCAGTTTACATTCCCACCAACAGTGCAGGAGGGTGCCTGTCTCTCCACACCCTAGCCAGCATCTATAGTCTCTTGATTTGTTCATTTTAGCCACTCTGACCAGTGTGAGGTGGTATCTCAGTGTGGTTTTGATTTGTATTTCCCTGGTGATGGGTGATGTTGAGCATTGTTTCATGTGCCTGTTGGCCATCTGGATGTCCTCTTTGGAGAAGTGTCTGTTCATGTCTTCTGCCCATTTCTTCACTGGGTTATTTGTTTTGTGGGTGTGAAGTTTGGTGAGTTCCTTGTAGATTTTGGATACTAGCCCTTTATCTGATATGCCATTTGCCACTATCTTTTCCCATTCTGTTGGTTGCCTATTAGTTTTTTTTATTGTTTCCTTTGCCTTGCAGAAGCTTTTTATCTTGGTGAGGTCCCAGTAGTTCATTTTTGTTCTTAATTCCCTTACCTTTGGGAATGTGTTGATTAGGAGATTGCTGCAATTGAGGTCTAGGAGGCTGCTTCCTACATTCTCCTCGAGGGTTTTGATGGTTTCCTGTCTCACATTCAGGTCTTTTATCCATTTTGAGTTTATTTTTGTGAATGGTGTAGGAAAGTGGTCTAATTTCATTCTTCTTCATGTTGCTGTCCAGCCCTCCCAACACCACCTGTTGAGAAACAGGTCTTTCTAATCAAGTGTTAACACTTTCTCAGCGTGCAGCATGGTCTCTTTTGTGAGTGATTTTGTGCTTGGAATTTTTTAAGGGGGAGTAGGTCTTCAGACTTTTAATTTTTTTCAGTTTCAGAGATTTGGAATCCCAAATGGTCTACGTTGTGGATGAAGTTAGAGGAGAAAATTATTATGCTTCTCAGATTTTGCTTCCTAGGTCGTAAAAGCAAAGATTTAATGCCAAACTCCTGTGGCTTTCTGGCACAAATCGGGTACTTTCTGAGTGAATTATAAGTTGAATTTTTAGTCTTTTATTGATCTTCATGTATAGAATGACTCAGTTATGTAGGTTAATTCATTTAAAATAATTCTTCTTGAATCATTTGTTATAGATGCATTATAATCCCTTGAAATAAAATCCATGATTATTTTTCCTTTTGCCTGACAGTAATGGTACCTTAATCTGTTCATCTCCTCTTCTTATTTTCTAATCTGTAAAATTAGGAACAGTGGCTACTTTTTGTACTTTTTAGGGCTCTTACTGGGTTGGGGGTTAGGCAGCTTCACAGTGTAAAGAGAAAGGGGTCTGAGCCTTGGCCGGTCCACGTGCTCACTTGGTCCCTAAGCACGTTCTTGGCCGTTTCGGAGGCTCTCTTCCCTCCCCTGTAAGTGGAGATAACACTCACCTCGAAGAGATGTTGTGAGATAGGAGCACACCGGGCGGGCACGCCTGCAGGCAGGTTTCCCTGGTGGCTTGTAACCGGGCGTGGACGGGGCTGTGTCCCAGCCCCAGGGGTCTCTCTCTGGCGGCGGTCACAGGGCTTTCAGAGGCAGGCTTGGGGGAATCTTGGAAATCTTTTTTTTTTTTTAGTAAAAATCTTTTTATTTATTTATGTATTTATTTAATTTAAATACCTTATTACCAAGTTGGTTTTCATTTAACACCCAGTGCTCTTCCCTGCAAGTGCCTCCCTCCACGACAATCACCCCCTCCCCATGCCCCCTCCCTCCTCAGCCCTCAGTTTGTTCTCTGCGTTCAAAAGTCTCTCATGATTTGCCTCCCTCTCTCTCCCAACTCTGAATCTTTTAGTTGACTACATGTTACCATTAGATGCAGGGAAATAGGCTATATCATGTCACAAGCCGACTCCAGAGGAGTAGATGTTCTCCAGAGCTTTGTACGTAAGCTGATTCATTTTTCTGCAGTTAGTCCCTTTTTCACTTGAGCCTCAGTTCTGCTCTCTCTGATATTTTAACAACTCGTGTGCCATTGCAAACAGTAATTTCAAGGAAGCCTGAGGAGGAGATTGAATTCTTCTTACCATGGATCCCATCTGGGCTCTTCTGTTAGACTTTTGGCATTTTGTGACCTACAGTTCAGGCTTGCAGAGTTCTGTCTGGGGCTCTTAATACACACGTTCCCAGCTGAGCCCTTCATGGGCTCTCGCCCTTCGTCTAAATCTTAAATTACGTAAGTCTTAGCTCGCAGACGTGAAGCAGGCCCTGAGTTTCTGTGTTCCCGGCACCCAGGTGGAATGCCTCAGGGCCACTGTGTGTGACGAAAATGAGAGTGTAGTGGAGCATGTCATCCATAACAACGGCCTTGACCAGGAAAAACAAGGGCCCCGAAGGCCATTGGGAAGAAGCCATGGTTGAACATGCTTTTATTTATTTTTACTTAGTTTTTAAGTTTATTTATTTTGGGAGAAAGCAAGAAAGCACCAGCTTGCGAGCAGGGGAGGGGCAGGAGAGAAGAGGGAGAGCCCCAGGCAGGCTCCGTGCTGTGGGCGCAGAGCCCAGCGAGCGGCTCCATCCACCAGCCGTGAGATCATGACCTGAGCTAAAGTCAAGCGTCCGCCGCTCAAAACAGTTACCCAGGGCCCAGACGTGACTTTAAACTGTCTGCCAGATCAACTCCAAGTTGTTGTTTTACTCTTTAGTGATGTCTTTTTTTTATGAAGAAATCCATTATCTTTTTTACCTCCAAGTATTCACTCTTATCCCCTGAATGTCAGCTAAATCCGGATTGGGAATGGAGCCCCCTTCTCGCTCCGAAAGGGGTGGAGCCGACAGGCGGGGCCACTGCCTGCGCCCAGATCCAGCCGGACCCTTGGCCGTCACTGGGCGGTTCTGAGCGCTGAGCTCTGGAGGGCTCTGCTCAGTTCTCGTGTCATTTCTACACCCTGGTCCTGCACGTTGGTCCTTTACTGAAGGAACCACAGCGTACTGTAATTGAGGGTGGCCTGGCATCTTTAGGTAGATTTTAAAATGTTTTCTAAGAAATCACTCTCAGAGGGGGTGGGGGGAATAATTTCCCTTCTACGTTTCTGAGTTCTCAGCTGAGACCCTGTAACAAGTAACAGGTTAACACGAGAAAAACTGTTGATTAACACGTATCTCTCATGCACACATGGGAGATACCCAGGAAAAATGAGTAGCTTAAAGATGTAGCTTTAAAATTCAGGGTTAAATTCTGTCTTGATAGAGAAAAAGGAGTGGGGTGTAGGCCTCTCAGGGAGAGTGAGTGGTTTTTAGGAGAGATGGGCGGACCCTGAGACGGACGGGTGGAAGAGAAGGGTCTGTCTGGGTGCGGGGTGGACTTCTCCCGTGAGTCGGCCCTCCCTGGGTGCCGACTCCTCCTGGACTTCAGGGGGATTCAGAGAGAGCCTGTCCCTGCGCGTGCTGTCTTCAGGTGTCTGCAGCTCAAAGTCGTCAGTACACCAAAGTGGCATGTTTTGGGGTGGCAGAGTCTGCAGCCCCTTAATGCTGAACAGGCTCACTTTTAAAACTGGAATATTTGAAGGCCCAGTGAAGCAGGTCTGATTTCAGGCGTAATTCCTTAGGCCGCGCAGGAAAACATATAGGATCTGGAAGTTGTGTAACACGTGTTGTATTGGACCCCTCGTCTCTCCCTCCCCCACAGCACAGCACAGCAAACGTGTGCGGTCACACACGGTCCTCGCTGCAGGCCTCCCCAGAGTGGCGGCGTTGGTAGTGACCATAAACTCATGCTTTTCCCCCTGAGGACATGTATTGATGGTCTCCATTCTCCCCGTGCAGGAGCCGCACGGAACTACTGACTTAGGTGGGTTGAGAACAGGCCCCCGCTGTCCGCATCGTGTCAGGACAGCTCCAAGACACGAGAAAAGATTCCGTGTCCTAATCCGACACGCGTACCTGGTGAATCAGTGATAAGAGCTTTCGTGTAAGGGTAAGAAGAGCACATCAAGCGGCTTCATGCTGTAGGAGGGGTCCGTCAGCTCTGTCGTGTTCTCAGTACCACGTCACCTTCGTGAGACATCTGGGGGTCCCGGGCACGTCACCTACGCCAGTCCGCAGAGTTCCTGCTGGTTCACATTCTGAATGCTGCTGCTTTTGCTCAGTCTTGCTTCACAGCTTCGATGGCTTTGGGCTAAGGCCGTGACAGTGAACGAGGCGCAGCACAGTAAACCCCTGGGTCGCCTCCCTCCCCTCTCTCTGTGCCTCCGTGGACAACGGCAAGCTCACGTTTGCTGGTGGATGCTGGTGGCCCCGTAGGTCGTTTCCTGGAGGTGCTCAGACGAGGAGAGGTTGGGTTCCAGCTGATGAGTTGAGGAGATGACACTGTGTGCCCGTACCTCGTGCCCGGCAGGTGTCCACAGCCGCTGGGACCAGTGCGTCCCTGAGGGGTGCAGCTGGAACATAAGCCCAGGTCTCTATCCAGAACCCGTGCCCTCTCCTCTCCATAGCGAGGACTCTTCAAACTGTTCCTCACAGCATGTCTTCTGTTCAGACACAACAGCTTGGGCTAGTCTTTCACAGGAACGTGGGAAAGAAATGGGTTTTTGTCCTGGAATTGGCCGTGACGCCTGTATGTAACTGTATGTAACTAAGAGCTGACCACGCCCCCACTGCAGGTATGCATTCAGTTCGCTTCCTGCAGCAGAATGTGACCTAAATAGTTCAGCAGCCGTTGCTCTAAGCCACGGTGCCCCCTCCCCATAAAATGAGAATACCACTTCTCTGTTCCTGGGGTGATTCTGAGGACTCAGCATGGCCATCTCTGTGAAGGTTCTAGATTGTGTTGGTGCAGAGAAAGTAGCTCTGGTACAAGTTGGGAATCTTGACGTTACTTTCGTCCCCAGGTGTCGATGCCTGTACTCACTAATATGCGGGATTGTTGCTCATGCATCAGTACACTTAGGTGGAGGCATGCTTCAGTTGACACTGAACTCTGTAGATCGCAGAAGTGGCACAGCAGTAACCCAGACTCGCACCCAGACAGGGAGTAGACACCTGCCTTGTAAGTGTGTGCACAGTCCTGTCTGGGCGCGTCACGACTTGTGTACGGTAATGGGAGCGCTTCACATTCAGACAGTGCGGGCACTCTGCAGATCTGGAAAAGATTCGTTTTCTTGAGCTCTTTTACTAATTTTTAGATATTAAAAGAAGTACAGATGACATTGAATATTGTGCTTTGATTTTGAGAGATTCATTGTCATCTAAATTCTAATGACCCTTGTGATTTTATTCCTGCCGTTGCAGGGAGTATCTTGGTAAACAGCTCCAGTCGGAACAACCTCAGACTGCGGCCGCCCGAAGCTGAGCGCGCCGTCCGGCCTGCCGCCTCCAGCCTGCCCGCGTTACCCGGCTCAGAGCACCTGCTGTAGGAATCCGGCCATTCGAGTCAGGAGCAAATGATGTTTCATTTTCCTCATGATTTTCCTCTGTCGTGTAGCTTTTCCTCAGCGCTGATTTTCGTTAAACACGTTTGCCTGTTAAATTGTATAAAAGTAGGTACTTTCTGTAGCTAAGGAAAAGATTACTGTTACCTATGCTGCTTGTAATTTCTGTATTTATTGCTCTCTGGAAGTATAGTTATTAAAGAAAGATTCTCACTTCAAAAATATTTTTCTCTTGTTCCTTACTTGGACTTTAATAAAAATCACCTATTTCCCCAGCCATATTGGGAGAATTGTTGTTGCAAATTCAAATAGTGAATGGTTAGTAAATATTTTGAACTTTTTTGTATTTCTGTCTGTTCATCCACCCACCCATCCATCCATCTACCCATCCGTCCATTCCCCATACACCTGTCCATCTGTCCACCCATCCATCCTTCCCTCCACCCATTCATGGTGTACCCGTCCATCCATCTACCTACCATCCATCCATCCGTCCGTCCGCCCGTGCATCCACCCATCCATCTATGCATGCATGCATCCATCCACGCATTCATTGTGCATCTGTCCACCCACCCATCCATCTGCCCATCTACCCATCCATCCATCCATCCATGCACATGTACACATTGCAGCAATCCTCTGCTAATGTTTAAAGAACTTCAAAATTTTAAATACATTTTTAACACAATTCTGTGGTCCAAAAGATTTGTCTGTGGAGCTCAGTGAAGAATTTATGCTTTTAGATTTTAGAATATTTCATTGATTTCCTGTATTTTCATTCTTGGATTTTAGTACCAAAAGTCTGTTATCCTTTAATACTTTTTGGCTTAAATATTGCCAATAGACATTTATTTCTGTTCCCTCCCTCTTTACCCTGAAACTGCAGGCCTTCAGCAGCTCTCCCTCCCCAAATCTGGGCCTTTTGTCTTTAAATCTCTCATTTTTCTGTGTCTCATTTTTCATTCATTTCCACTGTGTATTCCCAGCAGCTCTCTGAATGCCAAGGGGTTTGGTTAAGTGTGGGAAGGCTAATAAACTATTTTGGTAAGTTTTTTCTCTTGTAGAAAGATACACAAGGACCCGTCTCCTGTTTAAAGATAAATATTTTATTTTCAGCATAGAGATCCTATGGGAAAAGTTAGTTAGGATAATGGATATTTTTCTTGGTTAGTTCACATGACTTGACTTCATATTTCCAAGAAAATAGGTAGTCTGAATCAAACCGGTTTTTTTCTTGATGTGATTTCTTTTAAGTTAATTTGTCTGTCTTAGAGAGAGAGAGTGAGAGCATACGCGCAGGGGAGGGGCAGAGAGAGAAGGAGAGAGAGAATCCCAAGCAGGTTCTGTGCTGTCAGCTCCGGGCCTGACGGAGCCCAGGGCAAGGCTCGATCCAGGAACATCAAGATCATGATCTGAGCCAAAATCAAGAGTCCGGTGCTTAACAACGGAGCCACCCAGCTGTTCCAGGTATTATTGGATTTCATGTTGAGGGCACGATAGGTTCTACAATGTTTGGTAGGAAACTCGACCAAATAAACCAATTTCTAAAATATCATCCATTAATTATTTGTAAAAATTAACCTGAGTAGGTATGCCTAGTAACTTTATTTAAAAAAACAAAAAACCTAAGAAACAGAAAAACCTCTGATTTTCAGATCGTGAGAGGCACATAGACATTCACATTAAAGGGAGAATGAAATTGGGACACCTGGGTGGCCCAGTTGGTTGATCATCTGACTGGCTCAGGTCATGATATCTCAGTTCATGGGTTCAAGCCCCACGTCAGGCTCTGTGCTGGCAGCTTGGAACCTGGAGCCTGCTTCAGATTCTGTCTCCCTCTCTCCCTATCCCTCCCCTGCTCGTGCTCTGTCTCTCTGTCTCTCAAAAATAAATAAATGTTAAACAGTTTTTTTAGAAAGGGAGAATGGAATAATCTTGCTTGTTTGGAAACTTCCTTTTGGGGATCTTGTTGGCCCTTCTTTTTTAACAGAGGTGTGGGGAGGACATTGGCATGTGAAGCTTGTTCCCACACATTCCACCAGGCCGGTCACAAACACCAGATTTCATAGAGTATGCCCAAATAAAAAAAATCTCCTTTCCTTCCTGTTTAGCCACATCAGAGTACTTGAGGTTAATTTTCATATAATTAAAATTTAAATAATTTTGTAACCACTAGTTGTCAGGTCTTGGAAAACTCAGAGCCAAGTTTTGATGCTTTTGATTTCTTTGATAATTACTTAAAAGGTTCTCTGTTCTCATTCTCTGCCTTTGAAAATAGAGAATTTTTGAGACTAAATTTTGAAACTACTCAAAGATAGTGGGTGTCAAAGTTATTTTTTAAATCTGAACCTTATGATGAAATCACTCTTTAGTTTGAAATGTCTCTCTTATTTTGCTGTACGAAATGTTCTTTTCTGGTTCAGAGATGTGGCTCCTTCAGCTTTCTGAACAAGGTTCCAATGGAAAAGTTCAACTTTCTGAACAAGCTTCTGATGGAAAGACGAATGAACTAATAATGTTATGTTACTTCATTTATGCAAATCTGACACTGCGTTCATATTCTCTTTCCGTTTTTAAAAGAGGGTATTGACTGCTCTTCCAAAAATAGAATAAAGGTGGAAGAAACACTTTTATGATAGAAGGAATAGTGGTTCTAGATGCTTTGCCTTCCAGGAATTGTCTAGGCTGTTGTATTTAACCCCTCCCAATGGAAGGAAGTATCGGGGAACTTGGTTGAAAGAACCAATTTACAAAGATTACTGAATAACAGCGTCACATGTAGAAAGAAAATATTTTCAAGGATAGCGCAGGAGAGAAAGGCTTCAGATGGAGCTCAGTCATACCTATATTATGAAGCCTTCAAAAAACCCCAAAAGGACGGGGTTTGGAGAGCCGCCAAGTTGGTGAACACATAGAAATGCAAGAGAATTCCGTAATCCTTCTGGAAGCTCTGGGCCTCTTCCCCCTTACCTTGCCTTACGCATCTCTCCCATCTTGCTGTTCCTTTTATAACACACTGGTAGTTTGGCTGGCTCTGGTCTCTACAGCCCAAGTTACTCTGACCAATGAGATCATGTTGCTCACTCCCTTGAAACTCATTCATGGATCCCCAGTGTCAAGCAGGACCTCCCCCTGTGCTTTGCACAATAACAAATGATTGATTATTGAATTTTATTTCCAAGTTACTTTGGCCTAAGAAGACACCTTAGGAATGAATGCTTGTTAGAACTATGTCTAAGTAAAAGTTAAAAGGCTATGAGCAAAGGCGAGGGCAAGTTTACCTGACAGTAAAGTGCCTGGTATGGCGGGGGGGGGGGAAGAATAGCACAAAGATGGAAGTGGGTGGAAATGGAATTACATTCTTGTAAGGTTCTTACATTATATGTGAGGTGGTGTAACATTACCATAGGCTGTGATGAGTTCAGGATACATATATAATTCTCCGGAGCAACCACCAAAACAATAAGCTAAGAGGTATAGCCAAATAGCCGTTAGTGAAGGTAAAATGGAATACTCAAAATTCCCAAAAGAGGAGAAGAGGAACCATAAGGGGACACAAAGTAAATAGCAAGAAAATTGCCTTAACAGTAACAATAGCTACATTCATGGAAGGGGTCTGGACTCCCTCCCCACCCCAGTTCCCCTAACCTCCCCCCTCCTCCCCATTTTGTATACATTCAAATTTTTACCTGTTCAGTGCTGCTACATACAGGAAACCCATTGTTTCCAATTGCCAAGATTTGGGAAGAAGGAGTGTCTTCGTGGTTGAATTCTGTCACCGCCCCTCATCTATTCCTTTGCAGGCTGTTAATGGAGTAGAGAAGCAGAGGTTGAAGTTAGTTACCATTTGTCCAGCTTCCAAAGAGTTTTCTTGATAGTGTTGGCCATGATCTCTTTTGTTCTCTTTGTGGGTTTATTCCTTCTGATTTGTTTTTTGTTGGTTTATTCCTTTTTTAATTCTTTGTAGCCTTTAGAGTGGGAAGGGTTGGGGAGGAAGCAGAGATCAATGTGTTGTGTTTAAAACATTTACTACATTTATTTACTTATTTTTAAAATTTTTTTAATGTTTGATTTATTTTTGATAGAGCATGAGAGGGGGAGGGGCAGAGAGAGAAGGAGACACAGAACCGGAAGCAGGCTGCAGGCTCCAGGCTCTGAGCTAGCTGTCAGCACAGAGCCCGATGCAGGGCTCGAACCCACGAACGTGAGATCTGACCTGAGCCAAAGCCGGAGGCTTAACCGACTGAGCCACCCAGGCGCCCCAAAACATTTACTACATTTAACCTAAAGTCCCAAAGGTGGCATTTTTTTCACTTTTTTATTAAAAAAATTTTTTTACTGTTTATTTTTGAGAGAGAGAGACACAGCGTAAGCAGTGATGGGCAGAGAGCAAGGGAGACACAGAATCTGAAGCAGGTTTCAGGCTCTGAGCTGTCAGCAAGAACCCCGTCATGGCTCAAATCAACAAACCATGAGATCGTGAGCTGAGCTGAAGTCTGATGCTTAACTGAGCCACCAGGCGCCCCCCCCAAAGGTGGTCTTTTTAATCAAAGTTGACACGAAGAGTTCATTTTAGAATAGGCTGAGATTAAATTTGGGAGGAAGAGCCGATGGGCCAGAGTGTACAGAGTCAGATCTGGAAGGATTCTGGCGTCTGTAACAACAGTGTTTACCATCTGCAGTTGTGAGCATTCAGATTTGTATTAGTGTGAAGGATTGAAAACAGACTGCAGTCATCACACGGGATTGTTTTGGCCGGCATCATAGACAGACGGGCACCCTGCGTCTCCTAGATCGGTGCCACGGCAGGCCGCCTGCTTGATCGCAAGCCGCTCTGGTTAGAGTGTGTTCTGTCTTTGAGCCGCAGTATCAGCCTGTCGTCGTTTTCAGCATTTGAGCCAAGTATTTGGAATAACAGGAGTCGATCCTGCGGGTTCGACTTTCTTTTAAAAACGTTTATTCTAAAACAGTAACTCTTGGCCATCTAAAATAGTTCTGTTTGAGTGCTACACATTTTAAATTGCATTCTGACATAGAAGGGTGAAGCAGACGGGTGTGCCCTGACCCTCCTGCCTGGCGGAGGGTCGCAGGAGTGAAGTGTTGAGTTGGTTGGTTGCTTGTCCCAGAACCACTTTAAAGTAAGGCATTTCCAAGTGTTAGAGCGGGTTCTGAGGGCCTGTCTTCCAGAGACAGTGTTGGTGTCCTGAGTCACCGCAAACGGAGTGGTCTTGACGGGGGCTCTGTGCAGGGGCGTTGCCTTGGTGGTGCCCAGGACCCTCTGCACAGGCACAGCCGACTGAGCCCACGGGCAGCGAATAGGGCGATGGCAGTGGGGGTGGGGCGGCCCGTCCAGGTGTGGGCCCAGCAGGACAGTCCGTCCCAGCTCACCCAGACCTGCCTTTTGAGATGATGGCAGGAAGGCTGGATCCAAGGAACAGGCAGTGAGATGATCCTGGCAGGAGAGTCAGCGAGAGGGAGAGAGGGAGAGAGAGAGAGGGGAAGAGCAGACGGGAGTTGGGAGATAGCTGGGTGGGAACAGCAGGGAGGCAGGGGACCTGGGGCGCTGCACCGGCCAGGCCGCTCCTGTGAGCTGGCCGCCGGCCTGGCTTCCACCTCCCTTGCGTCCCAGAGTGACCTTCCCTGTTCTCCGAGCCTCCCTCCTGAAGGGGCCTGAAGCATATGCTGGAAGATGCCCCCGGGGTGTCTCCTGTGCCCCACAGGAGCTGGGTGAGACGGCGGTGCGGGCAGGTTTGCATGATGGGCCAACAGGTGTTGTCACCTGCAGGTGCAGGAGTCGGGGGACTTTGAAGGAAATCGAACTTCGCAGGGTCACGGTCAAAAGTTCAAAACTCCCTTGCCATCTAGGGAGGCTTATCCCCTGGCCAGTCCATCTTTCTGCCTACACGGCTGCCCCTCTGTCCATTCTCCCATCCTCCACCCGAGTCATCTCACTGAGGTTCTGTTTGTTGCCACCGAGACCAGAGAGGGTCCCAGACTCAGCAGTGACTGTGAAAGTGGACTTGCTGGCCTCCATTCTCCACAGAAATGGAGAAGGTGGAGTTTCTGCTTTCGCTCCTGAATATGGAGCTGTAGCCCAGTGAGGGTTTGGTCCCCCATGCCTCGTCAGATACACTGTTGCAATGACTTCCAGTCTTGTCCCCTCAGGAACTGTCCCCTACCTCCAACCAGCAAATGACTGCTGACCACCAAGTGGCCACTCCACATTCCTGCTCCCTCCCAGGGACCTTGGAGTTGGAATGCATGCAGAGATACCCAGTTAGTCTCCACAGTATAACAGGCACAGGTGCTGATGTTTTAACATAATATTATTCATTATTTTGATGTAATTTCATACATACAGAAAAGTAGCAAGAATAGTACAACGGGCTCCCTTATGTCTCAGCTCAAGTTCCTGTTGGCTTGATTACTGATATTTTAAAATACACCATATGGGGCGCCTGGGTGGCTCAGTCGGTTAAGTGTCCACCTCAGGTCAGGATCTTGCTGTTTCGTGGGTTTGAGCCCCGCCTTGGGCTCTGTGCTGACAGTGCAGGAGCCTGCTTGGGATTCTCTGCCGCCTTCTCTCTCTTCCCCTCCCTGCTCATGCTCTGTCTCTCTCAAAATAAATAAAAAAAAAACCTTAAACAAATTAGTATCTATAAGATCTGGTATGGGCAGGGGAGTGAAGTTTTTCTCCCCCAGACACTTTTTACGTTGTTATTTTGTTTTTCCTTCTCCCACTGTATCTTTCTAGATGAGATTTAAATCACTTCTTCAGGTATCAAGAGTCCATTGAGATTTTAATGTGATTTATTTTCATCTACACATTAATTTGGGAAGCCTCTTATAGCATTAAGTTTTCCCATTCAAAAACAGACTCTCTCTCCATTTAGTCTGCATGTCTAACATTATGTGGCTTTCACATACAGATCCTACAAATTTTGCTAAAGTTATTTCCCTCTGTTTTTTTTAAATTCAGTTTTTATGAAAAGGATTTTTCTCCCATTGGCTTTCCTAACCACTACTGCTGGGATATAGGAACACCACAAATGTATACCATTATCCTGTATCTGGTCACTTCATCATATTGTTAGTAACTTTAACAGTCTTTAGTCTTACATTTTTTCTGGGTAAATAATCACATGTAAAATGACAATTTTATTCTTTCCAACAGCTATGCAAGTCCTTTCCGTTTCCTGTCAGTAAAGGGGAGATCAAGGTTAAAAATAAGCCCTGCCTCAACTATGTATTAGATACTATCAAACTTCTCTAAGCTTCAGCTTTGGGACCCGTAACAGAAAAACGAGAGTATCTGCTTCATGGAGTTGTAAGGGTTAAAGGAGAGGCTGCATGAGCCTGTATATAATCAGCACTTAAAATGCTCCTTATTAGTTATCTTACTGGTCTGAACTCACAGGACAATACTACTTACTAGGCTGTTCTTGGCATGTCTTAATTTTTAAGGTGATGCCCCCAGTTTGTCTTCTGCAAGACTCATTTGTTGACCTGACATGATTCCCGTGTTCAGAAGAGGTGCGTGTGTTCCCGGCCTGCTCCAGGAGCCCCCCAGTCCGCCGGAGGTGTGGAGTTCTGTCAGTGCCTTCCTGTCAGCTGCTGGAACCATCCTATGGGAGTTCATACTTGATATATGGATGTGATCTCCTAAGGTCACCCTCAAAAATTAATCGGTGGATTTCTCAAAGCTAAAATATCTTTATCGTTCAGGAATAAATCGATCCCTTTTGGTCATGGCAAAGTATTCTTTTAATGTACAAGTAGATGCCATTCATGTTTTGAAATCCCTCATCTGTTTTTTTGTAACTATAACTTTATGTCTTTATCCTACTGTTTGGTAAAAGTCTTGGTCAGACTATGACCAGGCTTAGAACCTGGAAATGGATTGAAGGCGCCCGATTCCAGCCAGAACCTCAGCTCTACAGTTGGTCACATCCTATTTTACACGTTAGTAACTGGAAGACCCTGGCAAGCAGAATTGGAATTTTGGGTTTGTTTGAAGGTCTTTGGCCTGCAAAGGATTCAGTGCTGAGTAATGAGGGCTAATCACAACTAGAACTTACATAGATGTGTCCTTTAAGATGCTTTTGGCTCAAGCAATAGAAAACTCGCCTCGGATTACCTTAAGATCAGTGACTATGTCCCCTGCGAGAAGAACGGGGAGATGCTGTTCCCAGCTCCCGCTGTGCATCTGCTGCCTGGCGGAGCTCCCCAGGCAGCACGCCAGACTCTCTCCACGCATCCATCCTCTTCTAGAAGCCCCTCGTAGACACCCTTCCATTCTCATGGCCAAAAGCAGCGCACAGCCACGGTCTGGGCAGCGTGGGGCTAACTGGAATGAGCTTGCTGGCTTTTCAACCGTCTTCTCTGGAAGCACGTGGAAGAGGGGGGTCGGGAGCCTGAACACAGCGGGGCCTCCAGTGGCGAAGGAGAATAGAGGAAATGGATGTGGAGTGTCTACCGGTCAGCCGTGTGCCCAGTGTGCCCGCCCGTAAAGCAGGAGCCCTGATGTGTGATGTCACAGAGAGTGCCCCCTACAGAGCCCTCAGAGAACAGGGAGGAATCGGGGGCCTTGACGGGGTCCTGCCGGCAGGCCTGGAACTTTATCTCGTGGCCCCGGTAAGGAACGACTCCTCGAGAGAGCCCCTCCTTAACCCGAACGCACTTGTCTTCTCCCCGCCTCCTCCACAAGCCTGGGAAGAGGTCTGAGAGTGTCTTCTAAACGGTCACAAACCAACCATTAGAGTTGAGGAATATCAGGCAGCGCTACCTAGATTACAAAGACGGACGGATCCAGGCCTTGAACATGGAGATCTCACCTTCCGTTCCTTTTAGAGGTGGACACCGTTCTCGAACTCTGGACACAGGGAAGACTGCTCTCCCTGCCCCCTCCTCATTTGAAGAGAGTAAGTGAAATGGGCAGGGAGGAAGGGAGGCATGTCACTTCCCAGGCCGAGGCTACACAAGCCCGTAGTGGATCCTCTACTCTGGCTTCCCTGATCCTGGCAACCAAGAAGGCCACATTCGGCTCAGGTCACGATCTCATGGTCTATGCATTCAAGCCCCACATCGGGCTCTGTGCTGACAGCTCAGAGCCTGGAGCCTGCTTCGGATTCTGTGTCTCCCTCTCTCTCTGTCCCTCCCCCGCTCAGTCTCTGTCTCCCAAAATAAAAAGAAAATAAAGACATAAAAAAAAGCCACATGATCCAGCCTTTAGAAATGAGAGGTGCCACGTGTATGAAAAGAGGCTGTCCCATAGGCTGGTGAGAGGGGCCCTCTACTGGTTCTCTTTCTTAAAGCCAAGTTAGATGAAGCTCCAAAATTTGTGTGTGTGCTCGAAAAACCATTTTATTTCCCGTGTGGATACCCCACAAACTGCTGCACTAACTGATTTTCCCCTTTGCTCCTGGACCTGAGGAAAGGGCTTGATGAGAGAGAGGGTGATAGTGTGGCTCAGGCGGAAAAGGAACAAGGATCTCCCCAGGGTAAGGGAGGCAGCTGAGCTAGAAACCGCATGTTTGCTGATGACCGCCTCAGCGCTGGACAGAAGGAGGCGGATGACGGAGTAGGCGGAGCGTGTTTGTGTGGTGCCACTGCGGGGGGGGGGGGGACAGCTGACCAATCTTTATCAGTTCTACGGAAAGTGAACAGACAATTATAATTTCGGACAATTATAATCCATAAAAACACAGCAAGTGACTCTTCCTCACCATGTTCTTGCTTATATAATGGATTAGCTGTTATAACTAACTCGACACACTCGACATGAGCAGAACCACGGAAGGAGACATCATTTTTCAGGCTCTTCCTCCTCGTCCCAGCAACGCAGGGGCAAGCAGTTGCGAGGAGACAGAACCCGTGTCCCCACCCCTCCAGCCAGGCGGGCTGTGTTTCCGCGGGGCGGGGCTGGGAGGAGGGGAGGGCGTTTTAACGGACTGCCAGACTGACGAGTTGACCGGGTTGTTTTAATATGAAAAGTGACTAAAAAGTAAAGAATCATACTGAAATCCCAGGAAGGGAGCTGATTAAAGAGAAAGGGAGGACTTGATGGAACAAATTAATAGAACAGTTTCTGGACAAATAACATCTGTCTATGCATTTCAGTGGGATTCCTCAATCAAACCAGTTATGTGATCGATCGATCTATCTATCTATCTTCTATCTATCATCTATCTATCTTTCATCTTTCTATCTATTTAATATTCTCCACACTAGACTGTAAGCATCCTGAGATTAAAGACCAAGTCAGTTTTATTCACCAAAATATATCTAAATCTCAGCCTGTACCTGGACTACGTGGAACTTGATAAATATTTGCTATATAAATGTTATGGAATTCTCCTCTGGATCTTTCCTGTCCCTGCTATTGATTACTACAAGTTATGAAAATAGGTAAATAGTTTTGCTAACCTCATCAGAAATGACAAACATAGAAACTAAAATGTACTACCTCATGTGCTGAGCACTGTGGTAGGTGCTTTATGTGACGTGGCCCATCTGTCTCCCACAAGAATGCCGAGGCAAGTGTTAATCTTACTTTACAGACAAGAGAACTGTAGCTAAGAGAGGTAAGGATGCAGCAAGTCACAAGTACAAAGTCAGAAGTTAAACTTCGTTAACACTTACTCTGTAAAGGATCTTTGTACCTGGAGTATGCATCAATCACTTTCTCATATGTACTGTTTTTCTTTTTTAATTTTTTTTAACACTTACTTATTTTTGAGAGACAGAGACAGACAGATCATGAGCAGGGGAGGGGCAGAGAGAAAGGGACACTCAGAATCGGAAGCAGGCTCTAGGCTCTGAGCTGCCAGCACAGAGCGTGATGCGGGGCTTGAACCATGAGATCATGACCTGAGCTGAAGTCGATGCTCAACGGACTGAGCCACCCAGGCGCCCCCCTGCTGTTTTTATTTTAATGAGACTCCTTACATTTTCTGTGAGAGACATTATTATGTTTATAGACTTCTGGGTTATTTTAGATGAAACAGAAAATCAAATATACTCCTTTTCCTCATAAAAGTAGAGTAAGAGTTCTACTTCTTTTCCTAAAGTGTTAGCTGCTGTGGGGATTAACTTTTATATCAGTTACCTCTTGCTGTGCAACAATATTACCACAAAGGCAGCAGGCTGATAACACATTGATTGCATGACGGTTTCTGTGGGTCAGAAGTCTGGGCATGGCCTAGCTAGGTCTTCTGCTTTCGTTGTACAAAGCCGCAGTTAGGTGTTGGTCAGGGCAGTGGTGTCCGCTGAAGTTTGGGGAAGTATCCACTTTCACACTCACATGGTTCTGGGAAAAATCCAGTTCCTTGCAAAGTCCTGCTGCTGACTTGAGTGCTTCAGTTTTTTATGGGCTTTTGGCCAGAGGCCACCATCGCTCCGTGGCCCTGTCCAACGGGTAGTACACAGTATGGCAGCTTGTTTCTGCAAAGCCATCAAGGTCTTTTCTGGAGATGAGCACCAGCCCCATGGAACACAGTCACATACCTGGAATCATATACACCCTATCACCTTTGCCACATTCTGTGGGTTAGAAGGAAGTCACAGGTGCTATCTACACTCAAGAGTATGAACACCAGGATGTGGGGGTCATGGAGGCCACCCATGAAGTCCTACTGCCACGCTTTCCCACCATGGACAACTCGAAAATCAGACAAAACATACGAAACAGGTCATTCAGGCAGCGGACAGCACCTAGTGCAGGCATATGACTCCGGGATAAAGAAAGGAGGTGCGCCCGATGATAGTCTCGACTGATTGCCTGAAGGCTGTTGCCAGAACCCAGTGGATGGACTAGCAATTCTGCTCAGCTGAAGGCAAAGATCAGCCTTTGTAGGCTAGCTAGGATTTGTGGGCAAACTACTGAAGAGGAGGGACTTACACAGGGCAAACTCTGAAGATATAAAGAGGGATTCCTTCTCGTCTTAGGTGAATACTGGTTTGTATAGGCACAGAGTACCTCTCTGCACATCTTAGCCAAAAGGCCGAGAAGCGATCACAGAGTACCTCTCTGCAGGGCTGAAAAGCAGTAAGCCAACAAGTCTCAGAGCTCACACAGGGCTGGGGAGAGTCTGTTCTCTCTTGCAGGAGGGAGAGAGCTCTAATCCATGAAAAATCAGTCTTCAGCAATGTCGCGCTTTAGTTGTGGGGCTAAATTAGCTCTAGACTAAAGGCCGCGCTAGATAGCCCTAACAAGGCCTGAAAGCACCCTTTAAAATTTCCTAAGCAATCTGTGTGCCAACTTCTTTTAAAGATTGCAGTGAAATTTAGTATACAGCAGCATAAAAGTCACAACATCTGGCATCTAATTTAAAAAAATCACAAAGCCTGCAAAGACAAAAAAAAAAATATGACTTGCAATCAAGAAAAAAAAATCCATTCAATGAAAACAAACCCAGAAATGATCAAATGAGAGTATTAGCAGATGAGGATGTTAAAACAGCTATTGTAATACGCTCTAATGCTCAAGAATGTAGATAAAAACCTGAATGTGATGAGGAAAGAAATCAAAGATATTAAGAAAGACATAAAAGGGGAACTTGAGTGGCTCAGTTGGTTGAGTGTCCAACTTTGGCTCAGGTCATGACCTTGCAGTTCATGGGTTCAAGCCCCATACCAGGCTCTGTGCTGACAGCTCAGCACCTGGAGCCTACTTCAGATTCTGTGTCTCCCTCTCTCTCTCTGCTCCTCCCCTGCTCATGCTCTGTCTATCTGTCCCTCTCTCAAAGATAAATAAACATTAAAAAAAGAAGAAAGACCCAAATAGAACTACTGGAGGGAAAAAAAAGATAACATCGGAAATAGAATACACACTTGATTGGATTAACAGCACACTAGACACTTCAGAAGAAAGTCACAGGGGACCTGAGTATACAGCAATAGAGATTATCCAAAATGAAACACACAGGGAGAAAAAAGTTTCATGGAGTTGTGGGATAATATCAAGTGTTCTAACATATGTACAATTAAAATAGGAGAAGGAGAAGGACTATCAGATAAGACACACTTTTCATACTTGGTGAAAACCATAAACAATAGACCCAAGAAACTCAAATGGACCTCAACAGAAAAATATACTTTAAAACACAAAGAGCTCTAAATCTACTAGAGAAATTCCCAACAGAAAAAACTCCACCTTCAGCTGCCTTCACTGGTGAAGTACACCATCATTTAAAGGAAACAGATATTTTTATACCAATTCCTCCAGACAAAAGAAAAGGAGGGAATACTTCCCAACTCGTTTTCAAGGGCCAGAATGACCATGATACCACAACCAGAACAAAAAGTTACAAGAAAAAAGAAAAGAAAAGAATAATATAGCCCAATATCCTTCATATACCTGGTTGTAAAAATTTTGATAAAATTTTAGCAAAGTGAACTCAACAATATATAAGAAGGATAATGTGTCTCATCAAAGTGGGGTTTATTGCAGAAATTCATAGTGGATTTAACATTAAAAAAATCAATCAATGGATATCATCCAATTTATAGACTAAAAGATTCAAAGAAGAAATACATGAATGAAAAAACATATTTTCATTGCATGCAAAAAAACACCATTTCAATATATACAAAGAAAAACTTTGACAAAATTCAATGCCTATTCACATAAAAATTCCTGGTGAACTAGGCATTAGTGGAATCTTCCTCCATTTGGTAAGGAGTGCTTATTAAAAACTTACCATGGACATTATACTAAATGATGACAAATTGAGTGCTTTTTCCTTATGATTTGGAAGAAAGTAACAAATGTCTGTTCTATTCAACATTGTAACAGTCTCCGTCCACACCATATGACAAGAAAAAAGAAAGTATGTAGGTTGGAAAGCACAATGCAAAACCTTATTTATTCACAGATAACATCATCATTGTGTAGAAAATTTGAAGCAATGTATTAAAAAACCCCTAGAATTAATCAATGAAACTTGTAAGATCACAAATTCAAGGTCAATATGAAAATGCATTTCTCTATGCTAGCAACCAACAACTGAAAACTGAAATTTAAAATAGCATAAAAAGACATTAAAACCTCAACAAAATATGTGTAAGATTGTACACTGAAAATTAAAAAAAAACACTGAAAAGACAGATAAAAGAAGACAAAATTAATGAAGAGATATACCATGATCATGGACAAGGAGATGCAGATGTCAATTCTCCCTAATTGATCAAAAATTTCAATACAATTCCAACAGAAATACCATCAAGCTTTGTGGTGAAATTGGCAAGCTGATTTTAAAAAGTACATGTAAAGGACCTAGAAGAGCTGAAACAATTTTGATGAAAGAACCAAGTTGGAGGACTTAACAGTAATTGATTTAAACATAATAACCAAGTCAAGTGTTGTACTGGCATGAAAATCACCATCCAAACTGGTAGGACAGAATAAAGTCCAGAAATAGAGGTTGGCTATATAAGACTGTGAGTATTAATAAAGGGAAACCTCTCTAAAATGGAGTTGGGAGGCCAGAAAAGGGGGAAGCCATATCACCTAATGTCCACGATAGGAAGAATTGTCAGTTACAGACTCCAAGAGAATCGTCAACAGGAAAGGAATCACCAATTATAGGTCCCAACGGAGGAAAATGTACACTGCATATCCTACAACAAATCAACGGCCCCAGCAACTCAGCCAATGAGAAACTGTCGTCACCCTGAACTGTTTTCTCTAAGGGATTTTCTTTCAGAACAACCCTTCCCAAATTCCTCCTTCTTCTCTATTTAAATAATGTTCCTCTCCTTTGTTGGATTTGCCTATAGTTTTGCTGTAGCTTCCATATCCTGAATTGCAATTCTCTGCTATTCTTGAATAAACCCATTTTTGCTGGTGAAATAGCAGACTGTTTTATTTTTAAGGTCAACAAAACTAAACATATGAAGCCGACTTTGGGAGATTAAAATAAAAACAAGTTACAACAAAAATATCCAATGTGATAGAACATGGCTTGCGAGATTCATGATGAGAATTTGCATTCTGGGGTCCCTGCTTTCCTTGGGAGGAGGAGAAAGATGCCGCTTAACTTTTGAGTTTTATAAGTTAAATATTCCTGGTGAAATATTTAAATCCAAGCCATGGTTGTAGCAGTGAGAGGGAAATAAGCTGAAACCCTACCTCCACCACACATAAGTTTTGTGACTTAGCGTCCGCATGCACAATGATGCCTGTTTCGCTGCTGAAAGAGCTCAGGGAGACCCACCAATGGGGAGGGTTCGGCTCAGAACCTGGGCTGCTGCTCAATGCCCAGTAAATACTGACCCTCTGGCCAGTTTTTAGCTGGAGATTTCTTTACAGAGGCCCGAAGCGGCTGTCTGAGTTGCCATGGTCCTCAGGATTCTTTGGTAAATGAAAGCAAAGCACTTGTTCACCCAGCCTTGTGGAGGTTATTGTGGAGTGTGTGTGTGTGTGTGTGTGTGTGTGTGCGCGCGCGCGCGTGTGTGTTGTGCCCGTGCATGCGTCTTCTGTTCCTCCAGGCCTGTCTGCTGCATCTGGCAGGCACCAAACCGCTCTCCTTCCCCATAAAGTCGTACCATCCATGCATTCCGTCCCCAGCGCCTAACTGTCCATACTGCTGGCTGTGCTCATCTGTAAATCAGTCCTCTCTAAGGATTTCAAAGGATTTGAAAATAAGAAAACAAAGTGAAGGGCACAGAGCAGTTGGATTTCTATTTAAATAGGTTTTAAAAAGGAAAATCTGGCTGGTCTTGAAATAGAGGCGGTGAAAGGTGCCTTGAGTTGCTTAGTAACCTTATTCCCATTCGTGCGGCACAAGGCACAGGGACCCATGGGTCCCTGCAGGTCCTTCAGGACGCAGGAGAGTCCCAGGGATTCGGAGTTTATTCAGTGAGGAGCCCCAGTGATGCAAAAGCTTGTTAAAAATCAACATATAATTAAACCTTTTTTTCTTTAAGTTTTGTTTGGAAATAATTTCATGTTTACAAAAAGTTGCAGAAACAAAACTAATGTAAAGAACTTTATGAACAGGTTCACATTTAGCTAATATTTTATCCCATTTGCTTTACCATTATTTGCTCGGGCTTTTTCTATGTCTCTCTTTGCAAAGGCGCGCGTGCACACACACGCGCGCGCACACACACACACACACACACACTTGCACATTTATTTTTCGGAACCATTTGATGGTAAGTTTCATACATGACCCCATTAGCCGTAAGTATTAAAATGCATATTTTCTAAGAAAAGGTTTTTTTCCCCGATATAACCACAGTGCAATGATCAACGAAGTAAGTGTATATTTACTTTTGTCTGATTTACTGTCCATATTTCAGCCTTTTTGGTTGACTTAACGTCCTTTAGAGTAACTGTTTTCCTTTAGTCCCAGATCTTGATTAGGGTCAAAAATTGCATGTCGTTGTCATGTCAATTTATAATTAAAAAGCAGCAACAACGACTATGGATAGAACCAGACGACCACTTTTTTTTTTTTAATGTAAAAATTGAATCGACGATCCACAGAGATTTGGGGCGAGAGTTGTGTCTAAAATTTGCTGTCTGTCTTGGCATAGGAAGAGATGAGAATACAAGAAAACAAGTTTGTAGGTGATGGAGAAACAGTGATGAGAGTTATTCCTTCTGGTGATTAGAACAGTCATTTCTAAAGGGCTTGATGAACTTTAAAATACAGGATCCGAGACACTATCCTCGAAACTCAAGAGTTAATTTGGTCTCAGGCCCAGGAAACTGTGGGGTTTTTTTCTTTTTTCTTTCTCTTTCTTTTTCTTTTCTCTGTCTCTCCCTCCCTCCCTCCCTCCCTCCCTCCCTTCCTTCCTTCCTTCCTTCCCTCCCTCCTTCCCTCTTTTCTTTCTTTCTTTCTTTCTTTCTTTCTTTCTTTCTTTTCTTGAACATAGTTTTTTAGGCTTCCTAGGGGGATTATAACCTACCAGCAGACTCTGGGACACAGCCACGGAGGAGAAGCCTGACTCTCATTGTGGAGTGTGCAAATTCAATTCCTCTCTCTCCCTCTTTCTCTCCCTGTCCCTCTCTCCTCCCTCTCTCTGTTTAATGAGTTAGTTAACATACAGTATATACAGTGTAGTCTTGACTTCAGGGGTAATTCCCACAATTCAACCCTTACACACAACACCCAGTGCTCATCCCAACAAGTGCCCTCCTCAATGCCCATCACCCCTTTCCTCACCACCCCGCAACCCCCATCAACACTCAGTTTGTTCTCTGTATTTAAGAGCCTCTTATGGTTTGCTTCTTTCTCTGTTTGTAACTTATTTTCTCCCCCCTTCCCCCATGGTCTTCTGTTAAGTTTCTCCACTTCCACATATGAATGAAAACATGTGGTATCTGTCTTTTTCTGACATATTTCACTTAGCATAATACCCTCTAGTTCCACCCATGTTGTTGCAAATCGCAAGATTTCATTCTTTTTTGTTGCCAAGTCGTATTCCATTGTGTATATAAAGTCCTCTGGAGTGAGTTGTTGGGGCCAGCTCTGTACCCACACAGACAGATGGTGGGTGGGTTCGTAGTTACCTTTGAGTGAGCAATGCCAGCCTGCTAGCCTCTCATGGTGGGTCTGAGGGTCAGGAAATAAAAGATGCAAAATGCCTGGCATAGAACAGATACTCAATAAGTGCTGAGTGACTTGGATTTTGAACACAGGGCATTTTTAAATTTTTTATTTATTTTCATTTATTTTTTAATGTTGATTCTTTTTTTAATGTTTATTTATTTTGAGAGAAAGAGAGAGAGACAGAGACAGAGACGTGAGCAGGGGAGGGACAGAGAGAGGGAGACACAGAGTCTGAAGCAGTCTCTGAGCTGTCAGCACAGAGCCCGATGTGGGACTCAAACTCACAAACTGTGAGATTATGACCTGAGCCAAGGTTGGGCACCCAACGGACTTAGCCACCCAGGCGCACCTGAATACAGGGTGTTTAAAAGACAAATACTGTGTTGACAGCATCGTGGATGGTGGCCCTTGGCCTCAGAGTTCATCAGCTCTTTGACATCACTCACGTCAGCCTCTGAGTCCTCAGTGAAACTGCATATGGAAGGAAGCGCTCAGAAACAAGTTAAATTGGGACAAAAATTAGACTAAACTCTTGACTGATTCTAAAGCTTACATGGAAATGTAAAGACCCTAGAGCAGCCAAAATAATTTTGTAAAGGAAAACAAATTTGGAGACAAATATAAATCTTTTCTTGACCTTCTGGCTCTATCTTTCACATCGATATTTTATCTTATTCCAACTGTAAGAAGAAATCTCACTTTTTCCTGTGATATGGAAAAGAATGAACACATTTATAGAAATTGGATTAAATGATGTTTTATTTTTCTGTTGAGTGGATTCACATAGTAGTACCTCAATGGCCTTTGGCATTTTCATAGAGAATCCCATCTTGATATTATTTGTTGACCCTACAATCACACGATTAATATCACTTATCACCAGATATTTTTATTCTCACGATCATATATAAATATCTATTTATTTTGTTTCATTTTTCAAAGGCATTGTCGGCACAAGCCCTTCCAAGAGGGCATCTATTAGGCCAAAGAGACGTCTCTCCTTGGGTGGGTTTGCCCAGAATAGCCCCAGTCAGTCGGTATCTGTTGAACTGAGGACGGAGACCAATCTCAAGAGGGTGAATCCAGCCTTGTAAGTCTCAGGATGTCTTTAGAAAGCAACTGCGTGTGTGCTTCCCACTCTAGACAATGGGTCCACCGTCTTTGAGTACCTCACAGTTCAGTGAGATGAGAAGGCGCATTAGGCGAGGCTCACCCAGTTTGCTGAGTGCTGGAGGAGATGCCTTCCCTCCGCAGTTCTCCTGTTCCGCGCGTGCGCATGTGTATACAGAGAGCCCGGGCGGCCTCGGGCATCTGGCCCAGATCCCTCACCCACTTTGTCCGGGAGAGGGAGTGATTTAGCTAATGGGGAATTTGAGAGGAGAAGCCTGGCTGGGGGCTCTCAGACCCCTCCTCCCCAGTTAAGCTGCCTGCAGGAAAGGCTGCCTCCGTTGGCGCCCATCAGTGCCATGAATGGGGAGTGAGTTTGCCAGGATTTGGGGTTTGGTGTTGCGGAACTGACTTGGCGTACCCTCCACCAGCAGCCGTATTAGTAATGAAGATGCTGCTTGGCCTCATTCTCAACAGGTTCAGGTTCCAGTAGGGAAAAAGAAGCATCATTCATCAGAGTACTCAAAGGACTCTGGCCAGCGGGGTGAGCACAGTGAGTGGGATTTGTTTTCCAATGTAACTATAGCCTCCATTTAAGACTCACAGCCCCCAAATCCCAATGGCTTAAATAACTAAATAGACATATATTGACAGTAAGATGTGTGAAACAGGCTCGAGGACTGTCACGAACACGCCCACTCTCAATCAACAGGCCAAGTGACTGTCAACTCTAGTGCCGCCTGAGTTACATTAATGCTGAGAGACAGCCCAATGAGAAAGGTGAGGCAGCCAGCCCGTGTGATATTGGTGTGGGCATATCGAGAGCATGGTTCTCAGGCTCAGGCAGCACAATTTGTGAGAAACGAGGGGAAAACAGAGAACATGTAGTGATGTGTGAGCAGCCCCTGAAAGTAGGTCACATGAAAAGACATCAAGGAAACTGGGGTAAGTTGGCCCTGTGCTGCGTTGTCAAGTGATAGATTTTTGGCTCTTTATCAAGCAGGAACTGTCTATTAGAGTTGTATAGAATAAAAGGTTGTTGAGAGGTAGAAATGCTAAAATTGGCTATTATGCCACGAGTCCTACTTGGCGGAAGGCACTGGGCTGAGTGCTTTAACTGTTTCATCTCATCTAAAGCTTCGAACAGCCCTCTTGTGAGGATATGATTGTTACCTGCCTTTCAGGGGTGAGGAGATGGCCCTGAGTGCAGTTAAGTGATGCACCAAAGCTAATGGGATTTGAACTCGACTGTAACAATCATTTGGTTGAAGCCGAGAAAATCAGGGATGGCCACATCGCAATGATGTTCTGAAGTCAAAACAAGCCTCAGATTTCCTTGGATGAACAACTTTCCAATATTATAATGCAGTAGAGCCCTATTTACCATGAGTGGAGGGGCACCTGGGTGGCTCAGGTGCTTGAGTATCAGACTCTTGATTTGGGCTCAGGTCCTGATCCCAGGGTTGTGGGATTGAGCCTGGTGTAGGGTTCTACACTGAGCATGGAGTCTGCTTGAGATTCTCTCTCTCTCTCTTTCTCTTTCTCTCTCTCTCTAAAATAAAACTTAAAAATATAATAAATGAGTGGAATCCCAGTATTTATCGCAGACAAAAGTGGATTTGCTCTGTATAAAGTAGAGATATATTGACACATGTCTTCCCTGGATCCCCCATGCTGGCTGGGTCTCCTGCAACTTCAAAACTTAGTGGGGCTCAGTGAGGCAATTTGAAAAGCTTTCGGATGAGATGATTTTGGATGATCCTGTGGTCAGGGGACGAGAAGTAGTGCGGTGGGGCTCAGGCCTGAGAAAACTAGAAAGCAGCTGCCTTGGACAGACCCAACATCTCGTGCTGGGGAAGGCTGCTGTTTTAAACTAAACTTTTCATTTTTAGGGAATTGTGAATTCATATGCAATTGTAAGAGATAATATAGAGAGAACCTGTGTATTCTTTGCTCAGTTCTCCCCGCGGGCAACACCTTGAACATTTACAGTACAAAATCAGACCCAGGAAATTGACGTTGGTCAAGAACATTTCTGTCACAAAAGAATCTCTTCTGTTGTCCTTTAAAAGCCATACCCATTTCTATCCACTCCCTCCTTAATTCCTGGCAATCACAAATCTGCCCTCCGTTCCCATTACTTCACATTTCAAGAATGTTGTGTAAATGGGATCATACAGTATGTAATCTGTCAAGCTTGGCTTTTTCCACTCAGCACAATTTTCTGTACATCCAGTTCAGCCAATCCCCAAACACCAAGCCAACTCTGGACTTTATACCCATTTCCTTGCTACTTCTTACCCCCAACCAAAGTTGACTCTGTGGCCCCAGCTAATCAAATTTTTCTATTTTCTTCTTTCTTGGTCTTTAATCTTTATCCTATAAGAGCTTTCTGCCTTCCACCCGATTTTCCAGTTCTCCAGCAGGAGACTGTTCACTTCATTAGTATTACAGTTCTTTTTTTGTGTCACCTAAATTGTCTTCTTTGATAATTCTTAAAAAATTCTTTTATTTTTTTTGGTATATAGAGAGAGCACATGAGTGGGGGAGAGGGGGCAGAGGGAGGTAGAGAGAGATATAGAAAGAGAGAGAGAGGGAGAATCTTAAGCAAGCTCCATGCTCAGCATAAAGCCCCACACGGGGCTTGATCCCATGACCCTGGGATCATGACCTGAGCCAAAATCGAGAGTTGGATGTTCAGTTGACTGAGCCACCAGGAGACCCATCTTCTTTGATCATTTGTCAAAGAATCATTTGATACAAAAGTTTTTAATTTTAGTGAAGTCCAATTTTTCTATTTTGTCATTTATTGCTTGCACTTTTGCTATTACATCTAAAAAACCATTGCCAAATCCAAGGTTGTGAAGATTTACCTTGAGGCTTTCTCCTGAGTGTCATGAATTTAACTCTTCTATTTAGATCTTTGGTGCATTTTCAGCTAATTTTTATATATGATGTGACATAGACCCCGTTTTATTCTTTGGTGTCTCATCACCATTTGTGGAAAAGACTATTCTTTTCCCATTGAATGGTCTTCGTACTCTTGTTGAAAATCAACTGATCATAGATGTATGTTTTTATTTTTGGATTCTCAATTCTATCCCATTGATCTCTATGTTTATTCATATGTCATTTTGGCACTATTTTGATTATTATTGTTATATAATACATTTTGAAAATAGGATGTGTGAGAAGCCCAGTGTTTTTTTTTTTTTTCAAAATTCTTTTGGTTATTTGGATTCCTTATAATCTTGTATGAATTTTGAGTTCAGCTTTTCCATTTCTACAAAAATAATATCACTGGGATTTTAATGGAGATTGTATTGAATCTGCAGATCTATTTTGAGGACTATTGCCATTTTAATAATATTTATTCTTTCAACTCATGAACATGAGCTGTCTTTCCATTTATTTCGATTTTCTTTAATTTCTTTCAGCAATGCATTATAGTTTTTCTGTGTACAAGTTTTGCAGTTTTTGCTTAAATTTATTCCTAGGTATTTTTATCTTTTTGATATACTTTAAATATAATTACTTTCTTAATTTTCTTTTTGGATTGTTCACTGTACATATGTAGAAACACAGCTTCTTTTCATGTGTTGATCTTGTAATCTGTAACTTCACTAAATCCATTTATTTGCTCTAACATTTTTTTGTGTATTCTAAAGTATTTTTTATATATAGGATCTTGTCATCTATGAATAGACATGGTTTTACTTCTTTCTTTCCAATCTGGATACCTTTCATTTCTTTTTCTTGCCTAATTGCTCTGGCTAGAACTTCTACTACAATGTTGAATAGATGTGGTGAAGGGAACATTCTTGTCCTGTTCCTGACCTGAAGAGGAAAGCTTTCAGTCTTCACCATTGAGTATGATGTTAATTATGGGTTTGACTTAAGTCATCTTATTATGGAGAAGTCATTTTCTCTCCTAGTTTTCTGAGAGCTTTTATTATTAGGAAAGGCTATTGAATTAATCAAATGTCTTTTCTTCATCAGTTGAGAAGATCATGTGTTCTCATCCTCTTCATTCCATTAATGTGGTATATTACATTTATTGATTTTCTTGTGTTGAACACCTTTGCATTTTGGAGATAAAACTCACTTAGTCATGTTATATAATCCTTTAAATATAATGCTGGGTTTAGTTTGCTAGTGTTTCATTGTGGATTGTTACATCCATATTCATAAAGGGTATTGGTCTGGAGTTTTCTTTTCTTGTGGTATGTTTGCCTTTGATATAAAGATAGTACTGGCTTCATAGAGTAGGTTAAGACATGTTCCTTTCTATTCTATTTTTTTTAGATGAGTTTGGGGACTAGTGAGAATTCTCCTTTAAAGGTTTTGTAGAATTTGCAAGTGAAGGCATCTGATCCTACACTTTGTTGAAAAGTTTTTGACTAATTCATCCTCTTTACTTGTTATAGGTCTACTGAGAATTTTTGTTTCTTCCTGTGTCTGTTTTGGTAATTTATGTATTTTTAGATATTTGTTCCTTTCATCCAGGTTATCCTACTTGTTGACGTACCCTAGTACATAGTACTATGTACTATTGCTCATAGTATTTTTTAATGATCCTTTTTATACCTGTAATGTTGGGAGTAATGTGTTTAATTTCTGATTTTAGTCATTTGTGTCAGTTCTTTTTTCTTGGTCAGTTCAGCTAAAGGTTTGTCAATTTTGTTGGTTCTCTCAATGAACCAACTTTTGATTTCATCAATACTGTATGTCATTTATTAATGCTCTCATCTTTATTTATTTTTTTTCTTCTGGCTCTGCTTTTAGTTTGCTGTTTCTCTAGGTACCTTAAGGTGTGAAGTTAGGTTATAGTCTGATATCTTTCTTTTTCTTCTTTTTGTTTTATTAAACAATTTTTAATGTTTATTTTTGAGAGAGAGAGAGAGAGAGAGAGAGAGAGAGTGCATGCAGGGGAGGGTCAAAGAGAGAGAGGGAGACACAGAATCTGAAGCAGGCTCCAGGCTCTGAGCTGTCAGCACAGAGCCCAACATGCAGCTCAAACTCACAGACCATGAGATCATGACCTGAGCCAAAGTTGGATGCTTGACCAACTGAGCCACCTAGGAACCCCAATGTTTATTTATTTTTGAGAGACAGAGACAGAGTGTGAGTGTGGGAGGGGCAGAGAGAGAGAGGGAGACACTTCAGAGAATCTGAAGCAGGCTCCAGGCTTTGACCTGTCTGCAAAGAGCCCAACGCAGGGCTCAACTCCACAAACCATGAAGTCATGACCTGAGCCAAAGTCAGACACTTAACTGACTGAGCCACCCAGGCGCCTCAGTCTTCCTTCCTTTTAATGTGTATCTTTACAGCTATAATTTTCCTTTTGCTGCATCCATGGTGTTTATTTAATGTTTTTATTTTCATTCATCTCTAACCATCTTCTAACTTCCTTTGTGATTTATTCTGTGACCTATTGATTATTTAGGAGTGTGTTGTTAAATATCTACGTGTTTGTGAAATTTCCGGTTTTCTTATGGTTATTGATTTCTAAGCTTATTCCATTGTGGTTGGAGAACATGCTTTGCATGATTGCAATCTTTAAAAACTTATTGAGGCTTGTTTTGTGGGTTAACATATGGTTTATCCTGGAGAATGTTCCATATGCATCAGAAAAGAATGTTTATTCTGCTGGTGGACTGTTTTATAACTGTCTGTTACATCTTACTGATTTATAGTGCTGTTCAAGTACTCAGTATCCTTATTGACCTTCTATTTAGATGGTCTGTACATTTATTGAGCATGGGGTATTAAAATCCTCTACAATTATTTTAGAATTATCTATTTCTCCTATCCATTCTGTCAATGTTTGCTTCATGTGTTTTGGGGCCATACTGATTGAGGTATATATGTTTAAAATTATCAATATATAATGTACTTTGTAATTTCTCCCCCACAGTTTTTGATTAAAAGCCTATTTTATCTGATAGCACAGCTACCTCAGATGTCTTTTGGTTTCTGTTTACATGGTTAAAAAATAGTACTCTTTGCATGGAAAAAATTTCCCCATCTTTTGACTTTCAACCTGTTTGTGTCTTTGGATCTAAAGTGAATCTCTTATAGATGGCAGAAATATGGATCATGGTTTTTATCCATCCTGCCAATATCTTTTCTTCTAACTGCAGCATTTAAATCATTCACATTTAAAGGAATTATTGATAAGGAAGGACTTAATTCTGACATTTTGTGGTTTGTTTTCTTTTTTTTTAAGTTTATTTATTTATTTTGAGAGAGAGAGAGAGAGAGAGTGTGGGTGAGGGGCAGAGAAAGAGAGAGAATCCTAAGCAGGCTCCATGCTGTCAGCACAGAGCCTATGTGGGGCTCCATCCCACGGAGTGCAAGAAAGATTATGACCTGAACTGAAATCAAGAGTAGGACGCTTAACTGACTGAACCACCCAGGCGTCCCTGTGGTTTGTTTTCTGGATGTCTTCTATCTTTTATGTTCTTCAATTTCTCCATATGGCCTTTTGCGTTTAATTGATTTTTAATACCATACCATTTTGATTCCCTCATTTCCTTTATTGTATATTTTAAGTTTGTTTTTCAGCGGTTACTCTGGGGATTATGATTAATATCTTCAATTTATAGCAGTCTAGTTTGCACTGACACCAACTTATCTTCAAAAGTAAAAAAAAAAGTCTGTCCTTCTACTGCTTCACCCACCTCCCCTTTATGTGGTTATCACAAATTGCATCTTTACACATTAAGTGCTAATTCATATGTAATTTACAATCATTCTTGTATGAATTTTTTAACTCATATAGGAAATAAAAAGAGAAACAAAGAGCCTTACATTTTGAAAATAACATATAACTGGGTCCTAAAATCAAGGGGTAGCCTTGACTGATGTTGAGGTTGCTCCCTGTATCACATTTATCTGAACGGGTCTACAGAGAGAATAAGGAACAGGCTTCATGAACGGGGCGCAGAATGCGGGACTCCACAATGTGCGGGGGAGGTGGCTTTGCCAGCTGACCACACACTGGGTCATCTTTCCAGTCTGCTGACAGAGATATTGCACACCCCAATTTCAGGGCGTGCTTGCTGCTGGGTTTTCCTTACCCCCTACCAGTTCCATGCCAGAGAGATAAATTCTCTGTAGGTCATGGAAAATCTGTTGAGTTATACTATAGTGTGAAGAAGAAAGTGTGCTGGCCCAGTATCGTGGGTGTCTGAGTCCTGGACTCTCAGCTTTCTAAATTTGTGAATTGGCATTTTGCTTACATGCTACTCCCTGTTAAGCCAAGCATCCAAAGGACTGATTAGCTCTCAGTATTTTGGTAAAATCATGGTCTGACAAGTTGAGGAATGGATCTTGGAACCTCGGTACTCAAGAGAGGTGCACCCATGAGAGCCATCTGCCTTGATAAGCATCACTTGAAGCTGAGACAGGTGTGATAAATCTTCACATTATAACCGTCGCCCTTATTTGCCAAGCATATTAAAATTCATTTGACATTCCAAGTGAGAACTAACCAAAGCATTCAGCTCTAAGAGACATGTCATGCATATCTAAGCCTCAAAGGTATATTTAATAGGCATATGATTAATGTCTGGTGCAGATTTACTCAACTTAAGTTTTATTTTGAGGTGAAAACATGAAACTGAGATGGAAATAAATCAAATGATTAAGAACAGAGTTTGTGTTATCACAAAGTAATCTGACAATAAATCAGTGGACTGGAATACTTATTAAAAATGTTAGTAAGATTTTTGAGATGTTATATATTAAATCAATTTAAATTAACTCTCAGTTATTAAAAACTACTATGTGCAAGACTGATGTAAGCAGTTATTGTGCATAGGGGTGTGGGTGGGGGGTGGGTGAATAAGAGAATGTATGAGAAATGCTACTTTATGTCTTCAAAGAGTTAATGATATAGGAAGAGAGATGAGTCATGCTTTACTAAGGCAAACGTGATAAATACTATAAGAAAAATGTGAAATGTCTCATGTGGGTTCCAGGAATGATGTATTGTTTTGGTTCGAAGAAGCTGGAGAAAACATTAGAGAGAAAATGAGGAGACTGGAAGTCTGTAGACTTTTTCGAAGACTTCGGCCCATTGTCACCTGGTTTCCTACTGCACCACTCCAACTGTAACTGCTCTCAGTGACTTTACCAATGACACCCTTGTTGCTAAATGGAACAGGTATGTGTCCATCCTTATCTAAACAGAATTCACAACCCTTGTTATTCTTACCTAGGCTACTTTCTTTGAAGATGGTCCGTTTCCAGCTTTAAAAAGATGATTTAATTTTGTTTTTTTTAACATTTATTTATTTTGAGAGAGAATGAGCCAGGAAGGGGTAATGAGAGGGGGAAAGATACCATTCCAAGCAGGTTCTACACTGTCAGCACAGAGCCTGGAAGGGAGCTCGATCCCAGGAACCATGAGATCATGACCAAAGCAGAAATCAAGAGTCCAATGCTTAATTGACGGAACCACCCAGGTGCCCCCCTGTTCAGCTTTAATGCAGATCTCAGCAGGGTGAGCCCGGGCTCAGCTGCCCAGGAGAGAGGGAGCCCCTGTGCTTGGGTGCAAAAGCTAGCATCATCACCTTGTACAATGGCCCTTGGGATCATTTAGCTAAGATGCAACTATTAAAAATGGCACCTTGAGGGGTGCCTGGGTGGCTCAGTCAGTTAAGTGTCCAGCTTCGGCTCAAGTCATGATCTCGCGTTTCGTGGGTTCAAGCCCCGCATTGGGTGGGGTCTGTGCTGACAGCTAGCTCAGAACCTGGAGCCTGCTTTGGATTCTGTGTCTCCCTCTCTCTTTGACCCTCCCCTGCTCATGCTATCTCTCTCTGTATCTCAAGAATAAATAAAAAAATTTTTTAATGGCACCTTGAAAAAATGGGTCACTTAGAGATGAGCATTCCAGAGAATAGCAGGCCTGTCTGTCTGGGCTGGGGCACCACGGAGCCCACAGAGGGGAATCCAGACATGGCCCGCATGAGAGCAGAGGAAAGGTCATCATCAGTGTGTGGCGAGGGGGAGGCAAACCATGCTCTAAGCCTCCACTTCCAGCTGTCCAGGCGCCCGTCACATGGGCCACGCTTTGGAGGTCACTGGTGATTCTTTCTCCCTGCCCCTCTCTCGCCCATGTCACGGAACGCAGGGGCAATCTGAGATGGTGGTGGCCACAAAGCTCTTCTCGTCGAAGTGCCATAAACTCAGGTGGGGATTTCTGATGTTCCCTGTCTTGTGTGCATTTTCATTAAGAGTGATGATGACATCAGCAACAGTACTTTGGTCAATATTGAGATGCTCTAAATGAAGATATGTTGCAGAGTGCGGCAGAAAACTCAGCTGATTTGGAAATCAGTCAGTTTGCAGTGTAGACTGACACTCAAGTACCAGTGCTGTGTATGGAATAAAGGTCTGAAAAAAGGGAGAAGTTACAATACTATTGTATGAACTTCATTCACTCATTCATGAACACAGATGCCTTCCTTTTTTTTTTTTTTTTTTAAATTTATGTTGAGAGGGAGATAGAGAGCAAGTGGGGGAAGGGAAGGAGGGGCAGACAGAATCCCAAGCAGGCTCGCCGCTGTCAGCACAGAGCCTGATGTGGGACTTGAACTCAGAAGCTGTGAGATCATGACCTGAGCTGAAGTCAAGAGTCAGATGCTTCCAGACTGAGCCACCCCAGATGCCTTCATTTCAATGATAAAGATACCGAGGCCCAAAGTGAATGAGTAGGTGACTTGCCTCGGGGACCTGAGGTACAGGGAAGGCCTCTGTCCTCTGGCTCCTGTTGTGAGTCCCACATGCTAAACGTGCCATTTGGGCTGCACAGCACCGTCCAGGCTGGATTGGCGTGGTCTCCCAGGGCTCACCTGACCAACTAGGTCACTGGGACTGGTGGCTTGCTTAAGTCATTCATTCTCTCTCTTATGAGAGAAACAAGACCCAAACTATTTCTTTTCCTCCCTCCCCTCCATCTTCCTTTCTGGCTTTCTCTTTTTCTGTTTTCTTTCTCTGTTCTCTTTCCTTCTCCCTCCCTCCTCCTTCCCTTCTTTTTCTTGCCTGCTTTTTTGTTTTACTGATTTCTTTCTGTTTCCTTTCCTTTCTTTGCTTCTTTCTCTCTTGCTTTCTTGCTTTCTTTGTTCTTGCTTTCCTTTGTTCAGTTAGCTCTCCATATGTGGAATATCATCCTTGTGTGGCTCCTTTCTCACCATTGGAGGTGAGACTGTCCAGGATTGGTCACTGAAGCAGAATTCGGGAGGAACGACACTTACGACAGAGCTGCAGCTCAGAATGGGAGGGGACGAGGCACTGGGCAGGGGAGGAAGGCGAGCTGTGACATAAGCACCTCACAGCCCTGACTACCCACCAGGCAGCTGGCACGGACAGGGCCTGGAAGGCCTCGCTGGTCGGTCCTGGGGAAGACTGTGACCCTGGCCTTCTGTGGCTGAGCCAGGCCCTGGCAGAGAGAGATGGGTGCCGTCTGCTGACCCTGCTCCCCGAAGCTGGGGTGCAGGCCACCCCTGGGGGAGAGCCGGGCAGTTCGTGTGGGTCTGCTGCAGATTGCTTTGTGCCACTCAGATCCACGTTCCCTGTACGTCCAGGGAACTGACCACAGGCCTCTCTTGCTGAGGGGGAGCCGAAGAGGTAGATGAGTTGGACACAAGAGTCCCCATGGCCGGGGTTAGCCTTGGAACACAGCTGACAGTCATCCCCTTCCTCCTCAGACACCCATACCGGTGCTTCTTACACTCAGGGGCCGCCTGGGCTGGCCTTGGCTGTGAGCCAGTGTCTCCCCAGGGGGACCCGGCTCCTTCCCAGGCTTGGGCTGCTTGTCCTGCCCGTTGTAGTCACAGCTAGGCAAGAGGCGCCAGAACATATCTGTGGGGAGAGCGTGGGTCCCTCCAGGCCCCAGGAGCAGCCACTGCGCCCAGGGAAAGCATGTATTTGCAGAAGTTGGCCACGTTCCCCATATCTGCCATGGGGTGTGAGGAGGGGGCCAGAAGGGTTTCAGTGTTGGAGTATCTAGAATATCTGAGCCAAGTCAAGGCCAGGGACCAGTCAGCATTGGAAACCTCTCCTGCTCGTTCTGTTTGGGAAATTACAAAAGGAATGGGGTGAGCTTGCTCCTGGGAAGGCCCTGGCTTCTCTGCATGCAGTCAGGGCAGGTGCTGGACCCCGTCCTCAGGGGTGGCGATGTCATGCGCTGATTCCACCAAGCAGTCTCCGACTCCGGGTAAGTTACCCCAGCCCCTCCCGACGGGTGGGGTGTGAAGGGTGGGCTTGGACCCCATGGTGAGAGCTCCCAGTAGCCTCAGAAAACACCCCCAATTCTTACTCAGGACACATGATAGTTTATTCTGAAAAAGGGTAGATGATGGAGGTCGCCTCAGGAAAGAAGCTGGAGTGGGTATGAGAAAATGGTGGCTAGACTTCCCATGTGCTAACGCCCATCAATGGGGGGCCTGTGAAGAGGGGTGACCAGGGCAGACTGGCCATGTCAGGGACAGATGATGCCATTCAGGAGTCAGCGTGACTGAAACAATGTTCTGAGACGCAGGATGAAGAGCATGTCTCTGCCTTCTCAGGAATATGCTTGTACAGGAAGGACAGAGCCCGGGGAGGAAGGAGGAGAAGGCAAGAGAAGAGGAAACCGACACTCATGGCTCAGGTGCTGGTGGTGGGGGTGGGGGGGGAGGCTGATTACTGACCTGTCTCAGAAGGCAACACTGAGGCAAGTTTCCAGATCTGTAAAAGTACTTACACCTTTTGACTGTCACCCCATTTATAGTCTATTTTAAGGAAATCATAAGTGACGCTTACAGAGATTAATTATAGCTATTCATGGAGTAGCCATTCTAATAGATTGAAAAACTCAAATGATTAATAGGAAAATTAGTACATCATTCAAGAGACATCTATATGCTAGAGTACTACACAGCCACTGGGAATTTGCTGAAGAATTCTTAATGATATAAGACAATTTTTAATGACATTTTAAGGAAATAAAAAGAAATATATACATATGTATATGATATATAAATACACACACATATACATACACTGTAATTTCACATTGAAATATACACATTAGAATTTCAATTATGTGAATTTACACATGCCTATATGCATGTATTTATAGAAAAAGAAGTCCACATTTGTCTTTGAATTTGCATTGTGTTCGAATCTGCTGTGATCACAATTTACTTTTACTTATGCAACGTGAAGGGAGGGAAAAAGAAGGCTTACTAATTTTTGTGTAACTAAGAAAATCTATATATTTTTTCATAACTCTATGAAAATCTACACATTTTATCCTGTGATTTGGGCCAATTAAAACAAGGCCAATAACGTCAAAGTTGAATGAGCTACCACATGTTTGATAAGTGACTGTAAGTGTTGATAACCCCCGTATGACAAATAAATGCAATTTCTCACAAACCAGAAGAACAGGGCTTATAGCCCCTGAGGTCAGTTCATCCTCAAGGTTGCAGACCTCCCCCTTAATTGTTTTTGGAACTTGTGGCCTTTGGTTTGTGGAAAGATAAACTGAGGCATATTAAATATATTATGAATTTATTTGAGAGGTGCCTGGGTGCCTCAGTCAGTTGAATGTTAAACTTGGGCTCAGGTCATGATCTCACAGTTTGTGAGTTCAAGCCCTGCATTGGGCTCACTGCTATCAGTGTGGAGGTTGCTTTGGATCCTCTGTCCTACCCGCTGCTCTGCTCCCCGCTGCTCATGCTCTCTCACAAATAAACAAAACATTTAAAAAAGAGAGAGAGAGAAACTATTTGAGCAAAATCTACTGGAACCAGGCAGCGCCAAACCGGAAGTGGTTAGGAGGGCTCCATCCACCGTTGCCGGGGAAAGACTTCTATAGAGAAGGAGCAAGGAAAGGACCTGGACGGGCTGCCCCGGAAAGCCTTGCTGCCTATGACTGGTTGTCCTTAGACTTTGACTGTGTAACCTGGAGGCGTTTGCAGGCGTAGGTTTTGGTTTGCGTACCACAGGCTGCTTAGGCATTAGAGCTCCCTAAGTCCAAGGACTTAATTGTTTAACCATGTGAACAGGTTGTAATGACAATTTTAACTAAGGCTGAATAAGAGTAGCACACAATCTCCTCTTCACATGCGTCTACATGCCTCCCAATTTTACACTCAAAACCTGTTTTGAATCAGTGGCTTCTCTCGGTCTGCACGCAGCCCTCTGCCCTTCTTAGCTCCTTCTCTAATGCAGATTCGAGCATTCGACCCTGGGGTCAGGTCCCAAAGCTGACCTGGCTGGAGATTGGCCTCCTTTCCCAGCCCGACCCCCAGGGCTTCCTTCGGTGCTTCTTGTTTCTACCCCTGTTGACAACTGTTCATTATCCGGTCTCAGTTTTAGAGTCCTCTGCGTCCACTGATTTCCTCAAAAGTGCTGCCTGGACCCCAGGAGAATTAGTGTATTCCCCTCTACTGTCACTCACAGCAATCTCCACTTTCCCTCAGTAACTTGACGACAATTTATAATCATGCTTTTCTTTGGGACATTTTACTTGCCTCTCCCCATGGCCGAGAGCTCACGGGATGTCTGACTCACTGCCCTGCACCCAACCCCCCTCCCCCCGCACTTGATAAACAGTAGTTGCTCAATTTGTGTGTGAACGATCTATAGGAGAAGTGGAATGATGAACTGTAAAGAAAGCCTATCAAGGAAGACATGATCATATTGTTCTACAGCTCTTGTCTTAGGTTGGATTATGGGTGATTGTAATTTCCTATTTAAATATTGATGTTCTATCCAGTTTTCCTGTAATGAGAATTAATGACTTTTGTAATTAAAAAAAAGGAATGCCAGCCAGGAACGAGAATCCAGCACTGAGGTGTCAGGAGATAGCAGAGGGATTCTGGAGCCCCAATCCTTGCTAAACTGTAGGAAGATCTTGGGGGGGGGGTGGTCCCTGAAGAGAGGGGCTTCAGGGTGCCCGTGCGGTGCAAAAGGGGTGGGCTGCTCTTGGCTGCTGCTATGGCCCCAAAGACCCCTGGGCGTGAGCAGGACAGGCTCACCTACAGAATGGGAGGTAGGCAGGTTGAGCCGTGGAGAAGGGACACTCTCGGGTTGAATCAGCCTCCTTTTTATGTAGTCAGGAGGTAGGGAATGACCTGCTTTCTTCCTTCCTCAGGTGGGCGGTCTGGCAGCCTGAGCTGGGTTAGTAGGATGCCTCCTATAAACAATGATAATCTGCATTGTGGTTCGTGGGGCAAAACGCTTTCTCCAGCTGAGTTTTCCATATAGAAGGTGGTGTTAATAAATGCCTATTTGATGACCTTGCTATGAAGACAGAAAGAGATCGTGAATTTAAGGGCTTCAAACAAGAGCTGACACATGGTTGGTGCCCAACTGCTTCCTTCAGTAACCAGCACCATTTGTGGGGTCAGCTCCTCACGAGAGAGTAGATTTCTAAGACTGGATGGCCCTCTGCCGCCGTCACATTTGAGAGCCATTCTCTGGAAGCGCTCACTGGTCTGTAATTGTCTCTACTTTCTCATGGCCTAAGTTTTCAAGCTGAGTGCTTGTTTTCCAGGTACCTGCCCATATCTGCTTTTTCAATACCACTCAGCAATTACCGCTGCCTGGCTCATTGAGGTGAACAAAACAAAACATTTCCATCAGTGCAAATGGGTTTCTGGCCTTGCAGAAATCAGTGACCAATTTGCAGGTGAACATCTTGAAATGTCATTTCCAATAGCAGGGTTTTTTTTTTCCCTAGAACCTGGAGCAAAGCAAAGTCTTTGCTCTTCCCTCCAGGGAAGGAGGTGATGAAAACGGCAGTCTGTCCTCTTGCTTCCTTGCGTTCATGTGCACATCTGGACAAACAGAAAGCAGAGCGAAAGCAGCACTTTCTTGCACTTTCAAAGGCGCACCGATGACGGACATCATCTGAATTGTCAAGGCAGTCGTCACGATGCAGGATGAACACCTCCGAGCAGCACAGAAGGACTCAGGGGCAAGCAGACAGAAGCGAATGGGGTGGCCGGGTCATGTCCCTGCCTCTTCCTAACTTGCAGGCGAAAGACCAGAGGACAAAGTGGGGAGAAAGCTACAGGGTCCTAGCTGACTCTTTGGCTCTGGCTTGAGGTTCTTGGAAATGGTCTGACAGCTGCTTGTTCATCAGTTTCACAAAGAAGCAAACAGCTCCTAAACGTCGATTATTTGTGCAGGTAAATAATACAGATAACTTATGGTGAGTCTGTAAGTATGCATTATACCTTAGTGGTAATTTCTAGCATGAAGGTAAAATAGAGCCCAACGCGCCTGGGGTTGGCGCCTGCACTGTCTCTCCGCCATCTCACCTGCTCCCTTACATAAACTTGGAGACCCCGGGCCAACAGTGGGGACAGGTGGAGGTGTCCTGCAGGTGTCACTCTAATTCAGAGGTTAGATAAAGTTGGGGTGTGTGGGGGATGGGGACGCGGGGGACAGCCCCAAAGCCAGGCAATGGAGTCTAAAGAGATCTTCAAAAAAACCAGGGAAACGCGTAGAGGGAATTCAGCTTTGGAAGCACAGAGAGAGAAGCGGGAAGGAGACACAGGGTGTCTGGGATCAGGCATCGCCTCTGGGGTTTGCTATGGCCCCCGGCAGGGGTGAGTAAGTGCGATGACTGTGCTCAAGAGGCCAGGGTGGAGGTGAAAGGTCTTTCCAGGTCCCAGCAGCCGGAAGGCAAACAGTCTGCACGTCCAGACGTTTTGTACATTCGGGTCTTTATGTACAGACGAGTAGACACGGTCCTGCTGCCTTGTGCAGGGGCTTCCTTACTGCTCGCCATCTGGAGGGCACACGCAGGAGCATTTGTGGCCACCAACCAGGCACCCCGATGCCGTGCCTCATGGCCCTGTGGCAGCTAGCATCTGTCTTCCCATCAGTGAATCGTTTCCCTACCCCACCTTCACAGAACGTCATCACACGTCCTGTCCTTTGCCAAAACGGTGCGGGAAGAGCCTGGGGATGGTGAGTGGAGCCAGTCAGCCTGGGCATAAGTCCTGGCCCAGCCATCCCCAGCTCTGTGACCAAGGGCAAATGACTTACCCTCTCTGTGCTACAGTTTCCGCTTCCATAGAATGGTGATAGTGCGTGCCCACCTCACAGGGCTGTTATTAGGATACATGCGATGATATTTACACGACTTTCAGATGGAGCCTGTAGAAGCGTTCACTAAGTCCTGCCCATTAGTGCTTGAAAGCGCCCCCAGTTTTTCTGGATTCTTCCTAACCAAACACACACAACGTCCGTAAGAGCACACGTCCAGCTCGCAGGATGCGTGAGTCCCTTGCTGGAAATCCGAGGAGTTTCACCAGAGAGGAGGTTTTGCTCTTTGTTGGTATAGAAGTTCCATCAGCCATTTCATCCCACCCTCCGCTTCCACGCCTGTCTGCCACTCACCCATCTCCAATCGGTAACTTATCTCCATGGTCTTGAGGAAGGATCCCTCCTGGGATGATTGATTCTACTCGCAGTGGCTTGTTTGGGTTCCCTGCTGCTGGCCAACACCTACTGAACTTTCTTATTGTCCTTTTTTGTTCTTCTTCCCTTGCAGCTCGGTTCAAGGCTCTCCTCTGGAACCGCGCAGGACAGTTCACAAAGGCACATGACAAAAGAGCATGAGAGAGTGGCCGAGAGGTGCAATGGTCCCAGACCTTTCCTCCGGGAAGCCCTGAGGGTCCGAGTGGAGCCAACTGAGCGAGGGTCCATATGGCGTGTGCCGAGAGGAGGGGTGGCAGGGGCAAGCCGCTAGCCCATGACATGCCATGGGCCGTGGACACTCTTCCAGAATTCCTGTGACGGGAACGGTTTCTCTAGGGTGGCAGTTCTTTGACTTTTTCTGTGCTGGGGCCATTTCATGCTCTTGGAAGGGCTTTTGTCTATGTGGGTTGCATCTATTGATATTTACCTTACCAAAAATAAACAGTGAACGGCTTAAAATTATTGTTATTTAAATTACTACAGTAAAACATATGGTAATATATTTTATGATATATAAAATATATATGGTATGCACCATATAGATGGTAATATATAGTAAACTAACATGTTAACATGAATACATTTTAATGAAAGTAACTATTTTTTAAAACAAAAAGCTGTTTTCTGCTTCTGCTCTATCTCTCTCAAAAATAAACATTAAAAAAATTAAGACAAAAAAGTAGTAAAAGGAGTGGCATTGTTGTACATTTTTATAAATCTCTTACATATCTTTTATTTTTTAATATTTATTTATTTATTTAACATTTATTTATTTTTGAGAGATAGAGAGAGACAGAGTGCAGGCAGGGGAGGGGCAGACAGAGAGGGAGACACAGAATCCAAAGCAGGCTCCAGGCTCTGAGTTGTCAGCACAGAGCCTGACAAGGGGTTCAACTCACAAACTGTGAGATCATGACCTGAGTTGAAATCAGATGCTTAACTGACTGAGCCACCCAAGTGACCCTTATTTATTTATTTTTTTTGGGGGGGAGAGATTGAGAGAGAGAGAGATTGAGAGAGAGAGAGAGAGAGAGAGAAAGAGAGTCCCAAGCAGGCCCATGCTGTCAATGCAACCCTGAGATCACGTCCTGAGCCAAAATCAAGATTGCTTAATGGACCAAGCCACCCAGGCACCCCTATGTTTTCTTTTTTAAAAAGAATTTTAAAAAATTTTAATGCTTTTTTATTTTTGAGAGAGAGACAGGTCATAAGCAAGAGAGGATCAGAGAGGGAGGGAGACACAGAATCTGAAGCAGGCTCCAGGCTCTGAGCTGTCAGCACAGAGCCCAAAGTGGGGCTCAAACCAACAAACCACAAGATCATGACCTGAGCTGAAGTCAGACGCTTAACCCACTGAGCCACCCAGGCGCCCCCATGTCTTTCGTAATATAAGGCAGCTGCATTCTCCTATCAACTTCGACATTCAGTCAGTTGCAATTTGTTTGTTTCGGTTGAAGTGTATAAGGAAAATCCAGCTTCACACAGAAAAGAGAAAATCATCTTAAAACACTTTTTAGAGAATTGTGGACATTTTTTAAAATGACACTAAAAGTAGATAAGAGGTCTTCTTATTTATTTGTTTATTTATTTACTTATTCATTCATTCATTTGTTAGTTTTTAGAGAGAGAGCAAGAGTGAGCAAGAGAGAGAGAGTGCATGCACGCGAAAGTAGGGAAGGGGCAGAGAGAGAGGGTGAGAGAGGGAGTCGGAAGCAGGACCCATGCCCAGCTCAGAGCCCCATGTGGGGCTCGATCCCACGAACCATGAGATCATGACCTGAGTGACGAGAGTCCGAAGTGCAACTGACAGTCACTCAGGCACCCCACAAGAGGTCTTTTTTAAAAGAAACCTTTTGTATTCTGTTATCGGGGTGCATTGTATTTCTGTGCGTCTTCTACCCATGGTTTTCATGAATTGGTCATTTGGAAACTATTAGGTCACTGAATGATGCAGATCTTTCATATATTGACACATTTCCTTAACAATACCAAAAAATTAATTTATATCCCTCCTGATCTCATTAGAAAGTCTTCAAAGATTAGGGAGTTGTAGGGCTCATGGCAGCAGAAGCAAAATTTCTACAGCTCTAATTTTTGCTTGGAAGCTCAAATTTGATTATTTGTAAAATATATTGTCAGTGACTTTTATTTTTAAATGACAGGCTCACTGGGTGATTTTCAAAACGATGCCAACAATGCTTTCAAGTAAAATTGGTGTTTCCTGAAAAAAAAAAAAAACAACCCAGCTAGTTGGTTTTTAAGAGAATTTCTTCAGTGAAACCATCGCACATAGCACAAGTGGCTTATACTTCCCAGTCAGCCGCACAGACAATTAGGAAGACATTCACCGAAAGACTGAGAGGTAGACAAATCAACAGCGGTTACCCCTTCATCAACGAGGTGAAATGCTATGTGAACCTGACTCGTTCTGTGCTAGCGGCAAGCACTTGGTGGTGATGAACACAGTGGGTACCACTAGGTGCTGTTGCCTTGACTTGGGCTAAGCCCCTGTCTTTTTTTTTTAAGTGTCTTATTTATTTTTGAGACACAGAGAGACAGAGCATGAGCAGGGGTGGGGCAGAGAGAGAAGGAGACACAGAGTCCGAAGCAGGCTCCAGGCTCCGAGCTGTGAGCCCAGAGCCCCGAGCCGAACACAGGGCTCGAACCCATGAACTATGAGATCATGACCTGAGCTGAAGTCGGATGCTTAACCGATTGGGCCGCCCAGGCTGGCCCCTGTCTTTACCTCACCATTGCTTCAGTGCAAGGGTCACCGCAGTGAAAAAGGCAAATCCATGTCTTAAAATGATTACGATAACCGTTTTGACCCGGAGGACCGCTTGAACGTGTCTTTAGGGATCCCCACATCTGCCCACGGGCACTTTGAGAACCACAGCTCTAGGGCACAAACAGAATTGGAACTGCCGGGCAGTACAGTGTGTTTACGTTTGAGTTCAGAACCGGAGCCAAATTGTTCTTCAGAATGGACGCGGCACTGTACGCTTCCACCCGCAGCGTATGAATCCTGGCTTGTTTAATTCCTCCCTAAACTTGCCACGGCCACATTTCTCTTCTTAAACGTGTGCCGTTCTAGTGAGTCTACCGAGGATTACATTTTTATGGATTTACTGTTTAGTGGTAAAAATTTAAACCTTTATTGAAATGTGTACAAGAGAACGTCAGCTAATGGCGACCAGGTGTTAATTGCCTACTTGCATTCTTGTAGAGGAATACGCTTACCAAAGCGTCAGAAGTTTACGCAGATTCTATTATTTGATCTTTTCAACAATTTTATTAGGTCAGTACTACATTTGCTTTCATTTCGTACCCAAGAACTGAAGCTTAGTAAAGTTAAGAAACTTGCTCAAGAACTCATGATGTGAAGGAAGGCAGGGGTCCAGGACTGGTTGGTGCTAGGCCTGCCATTTTGATGCTTTCAGCCTTGCTTTTAAATGTCAAGACTACGTTATTCCAATTACATACAGTGATTCCTTTAAAAAGGGCAAGGGAGAGGAAGGGCATCTAAAATGTTTATGTTCATTAAAGGAACAGTAAATAGATTCATTAATCTCACCTTATAGATGATATCCAGCTCTAAGCTTTTTTTTTTTTTTTCTAAGAGTTACAGAAATCACGTGAGAGCTGTATAAATCCTCTTACACAAAAAGCCTGTTCGGAGTCAACAATACTGTATTAATTTTGTATAGTAACGACCCTTATTGAGGTGATCACAATGCGTACAAAGCTTGAAGCACTGCGTTGGACACATGAAATTAATATACTATCATGTGTCAATTATACTTCAATAAAGAAAAAAGCTTGTCTAGCGTGAGGACACCATTTTTACCACTTGAAGCTTAGGGCTTAGGCTGACAGGCCCGCTGAGAGATCTCAGCAAGTGAGGAGGAGCGGAAGTCAAATCATCACCTATGTGCCCCGCCAATGCATATGTCCCACGGTGGATCAGGTGGTCGCTAGTAGATGCTCCTGAGAGCTGACATCATCTGGGAGCCCCTCTTCCCTCATTGAAAGTCTTGTTTGCCCCATTGAGGAAGCGGAACATCAGGAAACAGCGACTTGCAGGACTGCTTTAAGCAAGGAGGGGTCCTGCCCAGGTTTGCCTTCAATGGGGATGGACACGGAGCCAGAGAAACTAGGGATCTCTGGAAACAATGTGGAAAAGTGCTCAACAGCAAATGGGAAAAATTGTATAGTCGTCTTCTTACATTTGAAACTTGAGATCACATCCTCCAATCCCTTGTCCCGTTCTCATTTCAAAGATGTTTCCAAAGGAAGGTTTGTCAGCATCTAAATGCCAGGGGAAGGGCTCCAAGGGATGGTGCAGGGACACGGAAATGGACATTTGTCTAGTTACTCAGTCCTTCATGTTGCTCTCTGAAAAACTAACGGTTTTGTTTCTAATTCTCTCTCTCTCTCTCTCTCTCTCTCTCTCTCTCTGGTGTGCTTTCATACTCTCAGCCTCCCACTTTAGAAAGACATCCGTGGACTGCCCATTATTTAAATCATCCTTTCCGTGGCAAAGTCCTGTGCTTTCAGTGATTCTATTTTCAGAGGAAATAAGACAAAAAGTCAATTTCTTATTTGCACATAGTGTCTTGACACATTAATAAAACTATCCAGAATGACTAATCATAATATTTTTGAGTTATGAATTATATATCTCCTAGCTATCGTCATTAATGCCAAATGAAAATGAGAGCTAAATGGCGACATTAGCCATAATGCCACTGCAGAGTTCCTCAGGGATATACATTACACTTTAATAAAGCGATAACATAGAAGAATTTTGTTACTGCAGTGAGTTTTGGCATAGTATTATTGCTTTAGAGAAAATTCAATCTTATTTCCCATTCACACATCTGAAAATACATTTAGACTTATTGATTTTATTCTCAACTTTGGTTATCAACTTTTAATTATTACCCTTATTACCCTTTCCTAAAAACTTGTGCTTCATGTGTACCTTGGTGTTTCTATCACTGAACTCTGCAGGTCTTGGGAGTCAATTTTCTCTTTAATTTCTTAACAGAATAATTGAGTCTTTATCTTCTATGACTGTAGCAAGTTTGGTCCCATCCTGAAGAGTGTCTGTGAAGGTCCTAGGTTGTGGTGAGGGTTTTCTCCTGGTTCTTACTTGTTCCCTTTTATTTCCAGAGACTTCTAGCTGTTTGCATCCATATCTGGCCATACACATGACATCACTATCTCTGTGAATCTCTCCATCCATTTTATCCTCACCCCAAGTGCTAAACTGGTCCCATCCCCTTAGTCCACAAAACAGAGTAAGTGAGCAAAGGCTGGTGTGGAGGCCAGTTCAATCCAGAGCAGGAGATGGTTTATACCTCCCTGTCCTCATAGTCATGGTCCACACCGTCACAATCCTTTTCTGTCCCTCCCCCTTTCCCCTTCAATGCCTCCTCAGGGTGGGGGGTATGGGTGGTGCGTCTCCTCATCATCCCCTTCCTCTCCACAGAACATGGGGATGCCAGCTACCTGGTCACACCTGTCAGTGGGAACCCTGATGTTCATCCCCATAGAAAGAATTCCACCCGGGTAGAGGTTAGCCTCTTCCACATTTAAGCATAATGAAATGAACATAATTGGAAGCGTGTGTATTTGGATTACCTCACCAAACTTTAAGATCAGCTTACCTGTATGAGCAAAATTGATCATTATAGTAGTTCCTCCCAGGATGAAGGTAAAATCTCCTGATGGGTAGATTTCAGCTATTAGCCTGGACGTGTGAATGACTGGAGTTTTGAAAATAGCACATGTTTATCAAAGAATAAGTAGTTAATATTGAACTTACCTTGGATAGTAGTGTGGTACATCCCCTCCCTAAGGAGAGAAAAAAACTCAGGGTAACTTGGCTATGGACCTACATGACAACATCCCTCATGACCTTGTAGCATGAGCCCACTTAATCAGACTGCATGTTTGTGTATTACCATATATGGGAGACAAAAAGTGGAAAATATATACAACACTGCGCCACGTGGCTGATTTCTTCAGGTATGAACACAACTGAGCAGTGCCCGCAGGAATTAAGTTGCTTCCTGGAATGAAAAGCCTCGATGTCACGACTCTGTGATAATCCTGTGGGATTCCCTATTTTATTTGGGGTCGAATCTGGAATTCAGAAATGGTTGTGTTTCCACCTCCTTCGCCAGCGGGGATACGAACCCCAGGGCTCCGGAGAGGCGGCTCACCTGGTGCCAGGGGACCGCTTGATCCGCGCGGGAGACTAGCCCTCCCCACGACGTGCCGAGGCGAGGACCCCATGCGAGGACCCCATGCGAGGACCCCATGCGCGCTAACGGAACCGTGAGGCCCAGGAACCAGCTCCGGGAGAGCTGCCTGTCTGGTAAGAACCTGGGTGCATTTGGGCAGACCTCCTCCTGAGAGGCAGAAGGGGAGCCTGGTCACCTCCCGGAGTTTCCGAGTCGTTCCACACAGGACGAGGAACGAAGCTGCAACTCCAAGGCGCTGGCGCTGGGCGGTGGGTTGGAGTCGCCGCCGTGTGACTGGGTATGGGGACTTGCCTCAGGTTCATTTCCTGGGTCAATGACTATGCTAATTAGAGCCAACCACCTCTGGTTAGTCTACCTCAGAACACAGACTTTACCGAATATTCCCAAGGAGCTGCCTAAACTCCTTTTGTTTTGGGGAAATTCCAGTATCTTGCAACTGAAAGACTTTTTCTCTGCCATTAAGCTAGACTGGAGTAAAACGTCAACCAATCTTGGAGGAAAATGGTTAATTGAGAAAAAAGAAAGAATAACTTGAGTTGGTTTTTTGGCAGATTTTTGTTTTAGCCTTTGTATAAGAAGCTACAAATGTAAAATAGACTTTTAGGATATGTATAACTATGACGCCTTTAAATATCTTATGATTATGATACTTAGATTCTACATTATGCCTATCCGTCCGTAACTTACTTCTTTAGCCAATCATTTCCTGTCTACTGCCAAAAGCAGAATTCTCTGTCATTGTGTAAATGTCCTGTTGTGTTTACGTCTCACTCTTAACTGTGCCCTTGACTGTCCATGGTGCTGTTGCTGTGAACACGAACAATAGTGAATGGTGTATGTTTGTGTCTCGTGACCTTGATTATATTTTAGCTATTTAAGAAATATTAAATTGGAGGATCTTGGCAGAAAAATAATTATATGCATGATTTCTCTAATTGATGTGTGATGCTGAGGGTTTGTCCTTTCGCTATCCCGTAGGGTGGAAATAGGCAGTGTCACATTCATTACGCTAATGGGAGAAGGTTCACTGCTTCTAGATTATAGAGACAGATCTCGGCAAGACAGTTTCTGGGATGTCAGGGGAGCAGGTCTTCAGCAGAAGTTATGGGGGTGGGGGTGGGGATTGAAGAATATTTTCCTTGTCCTTCCTGTCTGTATGCAGACAGTGCACTAATGCAGTATTGCATTCCATTTGCACCCTTCCTTAGAGAAAAACTTGGTAGCTTCTTGCCTTCTGAATGGAATGTTACAACGGATATTAAGAAATCTTGGAATAGACCTATAATTTTATTAACAATATTTTTGTTTTAGAATAATGTTCTTCAAGATTAAAAAATGATGTAACAGGGGCTTCTGGGTGGCTCAGTCGGTTAGGCATCTGACTTTGGCTCAGGTCATGATCTCCCTGGTCTGTGAGTTTAAGCCCTGCATCGGGCTCTGTCTGACAGCTCAGAGCCTGGAGCCCGCTTCAGATTCTGCGTCTCCCTCTTGCTCTGCCCCTCCCCCGCTCACACTCTGTCTCTCTCTCTCAAAAAATAAATACATATTTAAAAAACTTTTTTAAAAAATTGATGTAAAAATACTGGGAATTCTCTCTCTCTGCTTTCTGCTGGCACCTCGCCTCTCTGTCCTCCCCACCCTTGCTTTTCTGCACCACTTGGGGGGGGGCATGCATAACTGGCTCCTCAAGGCCTCAGGCACCATCAGCTCCCCCTCCTGCCCTAGATGTCTGAAGAGCGAAGACCACCGACTTCAGATTCCCCCACCAATGTTCCAGGTAACAATTAACCATGGGGAACAAACTGTCTTACGTGGACCCAAAGAAAACACATTCAGTGTTTAAGCTAATTTAAGTCTGTTGGTTTGAGAAGGACAAAGTTTATCAACATTAAAAAAAAAAACACTTTTATTCTACCTAGATTTGCTGAAGGTCTGATAAGTTCGTTATCTTTGTTCCAATTTGTTAACCAAAGGATGACTTAAAGTAATGGTTAACTTTGTCTCCTAGTTTTAATGGGTAATTGTTAAGATAGCTTTCAAAACTTTGGTTACCTATATCTTTAAAGTTTTGCTTGTATGATAAACTGAGATTGAATTCATTGGAAATCTAATGAGATAAGAAGCTAAAGTCCTAATAACTAGACATAGGTCTGTGCTTTTGACTTGTTGCAAAAAAAAATAATAATAAACTAAGGATATTTGGATCTGTGGGAGACACGCTTTGTGCTTAATGCATTCATAAGTTTGCCATCTAAAAAAAATTCTGATGTAACATAGAATTCACAATTGGTATCTACGTAGTTTTCACTGGAGACTAAGGTTTCTAAGAGTTAAATTCCTGCTAAATGTAGTTAAAACTGATAAAAAATAAGAAAAGCAACTCTGTATTTAGAAAAGTAGGAGATAAAAAAAGATATAAGAAATGGAAATATATTTTTGTTGAAGGTAAAAGAAAGTAATTTTGTTCTAAACAAAACTGGTTATTTGGGGAGAAATGGCTTGGGACAAAATCTAAATGCAAAGAAAAGTTGTAGAAGATTCGGGAAACAAAAACTTTAAAAAGAAATTTTATGTGTGGTCAGGACGGACTAAGATTAAAGTAAATGGATTTTGAAAGTACACAGCGTTAAGATCAAACGTCCTCCTTTGATCCAAAGGCTGGGAAAGTGATGGCAATGCCCTTGAGGCCAGCCTCCCAATCCTCCACATTTGTGCTGTTCTTGTTTACTACCGGAATGGATGCCTCTGCCGTGTGAGGGATAAATGATAGATGAAGGGCTTCTACTAAGTGTAAGAATCACCTTGGGAGTCACCTTGGCATGGTGACTGGTGGCCATTTTGCCGTGGGTTGGAGAAAAACACCGTGCACCGACGACCCCCACCCCCTCACCTGCAGACCTGGAATGTTCCGCGCCAGTTTGAAAACAGCCAATCATGAAGCCCCAGCTTCCCATCACCCCGACAGAGGAGGCAACCTATCCCATCCCGCCACGTCCCTAAAGTGCCCTTATTTGGTGGTCTGCCCTCCCTGGACTGGACCGGAAGTCTTTCACCCATAAATTACCTCGCCCCTCCCTACCAGGTGTGACTTCCTTGACTCCCCACTCCCGGAGTCACGGAACCTCGCCTGGGAATCGCAGATCCCAATAAAGCCTTTCTTGGCTCCATAACTTGGTCTCTTTCTTTCCTCTCATCTCTGCCTCCATCTATTAAACCTTACACTAAGATACATGGGGACCATTTTAGTAGACTTGGCCCACTGTATGCCAAAAATGGATATCTATATGGCTGAGACATATTTATGTGGGCATTGTTGAAAAAGGCAAGGAAATAGACCTTGACTTTGGCCATTTAACCCTCTCCCTCAATGACCAATGATCAATATGTAATTTACTGTTGGGCCAAAATAAAGTTAGTGCGTCCTATGACAACCAGGAAAGTCTCCCTTGGTCACAGTCAGTACTCCCAAGGTCCTGCAGGTGGGAAAGGAGGGGTAAGAAAAACCAGGAAAGACCAGATCAGCTCTCGGAGGTAGGATCACACCTGGGTAAGAATGACTACTCCCAGCACCTCGCGGCACTGACGGGGCTTTTGGTCGCCAATTCATAGCCAGCCAAAACGCAGGGCCAGAAGTTTCTCCTGGCCAGCTATGGGAAATTGAGATAAGGGACAACTTTCTTCCTTTTTCCTAGAGATGGGTAATTCCCCAACCGAGGCCGATACTCCTTTGTGGAATGCATTATGTTTCGTTTTCTTTTGTCCAAAGGCTTGGCCCTAGTACAATTGAGAGAAGGAACCTGGTCTCCAGAAGGAAATATCAATGACAATGCGAGCCTGCAATTGGACTTACTTTGCAAATGTAAAGGGAAATGGGGAGAATTCCCCTCTGTTCATTGTTTTTGGGCCTTAAGAAAAAAATCGAGATATATGTAAGCAATGTAAGGGGGATCCTAATTTAATGGCAACCCTTTCTAAAATCCAGCAGTCTGGAGGGGAAACAACTAAGGGCTCCTTACCTGTATCCAAAATAGACCTAGAGAAGGAGGAAGGGAAGTCTTCCTCCGCAGGTCCTCAGTCTATATATAAACAATTCTGCCCCCAGCTACCCGCCTTATCCAGGCCCTCCCATAATGTAACTGGCATGTTTCCCTTACAAGAAGCTGGGACACCAGAAGAAAAAAATCTGCATTACAAGGTTTAAGATGGATAAAAGGAGATTTAGGTATATTTTCTGATCGGATAAATATATAAAGGCTTTTCAGAATATTACATATTTTTTTTAGTCGACTGGGGAAGATACAATGCTTTTGTTAAATCAGAGTCTTAATGAGACAGATTAAAAAAAAGGAAACCTGAGAGTTAGCCCTTAAATTATGCTAAATTAGCCACTATTTTACAAACACAAAATGAGAACCCAATGGCCTTCCTGGGGAGGCGAGGGAGGCTCTCATTAAATATATGGCTATCCCCCCTGATACCCTAAGGCTGAGATGATTTTTAAGGACAATTTGTCACTCAATCAGCCTTATCTATTCAGAGAAAATGCAAAACTTGGCTGTTGGTCTTGAAGAGACCCTGGAGGAGCCCTTATGAGCTGCCAATTGGGTATATAACAACCAAACTCAAGAGGAGAATAAGAATTAAAAAAAAACAAACACCACCACCAACAAAAATAAACAGAAAAGAAGGCTTAAAATAAACATCTGAGGCCTTAGTTGTGGCCCTGTCAGACCAGACTTCCTGAGGTCCTGGCACCAATTGTCATTTATATGGTGATTCAAGGCACCAAAATGAAAATGTCCTCCTAGGAGACAACCAAAACGAAACCCCCAGAAGCCATGCCCTTTATGTGGAGACAGCTCCTGGAGATCTGAGCGCCCTCGGGGAGCCCTGTGAGGACTCAGAGAACCAATGTCCCTGGAAGGGACTAACGGGGTCTGGGGCTCTTCATGGTGGTTCCCCTAAACTAGTTGTCTACCAGAAACCCAGACCCTCGGGTAACTCTAAATATAGAAGGAAAACTGGTTGGTTTCCTTCTTAACACCAGAGCTCCCTTTTCTGGCCTTTCCACTCCAGGCCAACTATCCAAATGCAGCAGAGGATGAGAGGCATCTCTGGAAACCTTCTAACTACACTTTTCTGTCAGCCTCTGGGCTATATATGGGGAAAACCGATTTTTTCTCATTTTTTTTTTCCTGATAATGCCAGAGAGCTTTACTCCCTTGCTAGAAAGAGACATGGTAAGTAAATTAGAGACTATGGTGCTACTGACTCCAGGACAGATAAACAATTAGGTGAGTTTTTAAAAATTACTAGATATTATAGGCTATAGGTACCACGGTTCAAGAAAATAGTTTGCTGCTATATCAATTATTAAAGGAGATTCAATTTCACCTACTCTTTCCAAAAAATAAACTGGGGTCTGACTCCTAGACACTGTCTCCAGCCCTTGGAATGGTTACAAACAAAACAGGGCAATTGCTATTACGGAGGTCATGGAGCTAAAAGATCATTAAGACGTGACATTAGGCCTTTCATTTAGGGAGGGACAAAACGTATCAAATGGATCGATGGATGTTTACTGGTAAAAATATTTGTCCAAGACAGTTCTGCAAGTGGTATCAGCCTGTGAAGTCTGTCTTAGAAACAATCCTTTCAACCACAAACTTGCTCTCCTGGGAAAAAAACGACCTGGAGAATATTTAGAAAAGACTGACAATTAGGTTTCACTCATATAAAATACCCAGGCAACTAGGACTGACTTATGAGTGAAACATGAAGGCTGGAGTCTAATCCTTGCCTAACCTAACACAAGAGGATTATATGTCCTCTGAGTATCTTCTTGATTCGGGACGGACTGTAAGTTTTGCACCCATTTCAACAGAAAGAGTGGAAAGGAAGGGCCAGCATGTGGAAGTGAAAGGGAAAAATCTGTTACAAGATGGCCGAAAGGACTGATAAGGAAATGCCTGTCCCTGATCCAAGGCTCCCTCTTCAGGGTTCTTCCCACCCTGCTTGTCGCATGAGGTGATGAAGAATTCGGAAGTAACAGGCTATGAATTACTCCTTCTGCTGATGCTCTGGGCTCGCCCTCTGGAGAATGATCTCCTTGACCCCACCTGTGTAAAATAACTCCCCTCCCTTCCAAGATCTCCGAGAGCCACTTGGTTCTTTCGCCGGGTGATCCAGACCAGGTTCTGCAGGAGAAGCTCATGTGGTGCAGCTTTGTGCACAACGCGAATGGCATTTGGGGCTGAGAAATCCAGTGAGAAAGAACTCCCTTAAAATAGATTAACTGGATATTTTCAATGCCCCTGAGGCAAAGGAGAGAATGCTTTCTCCCAGCAGATACCCGTTTTCTTTGGATTGCTCTAGTTACAACAGTCCTTAGGCGACTTGTCTTCAAATACTTAGGTGACCCTGAGGTACTATGAACTTTTCCATCTTTTGTGAGTTTATCAGAGTTTGCAAGGTTCTTTCTTCAGATGCCACAGAGAGGACAATGAGAGGCAAGAACAGTCGAATAATAGCTTTCAAGGGCTCAGCTCTTTGTATTTATCTGCATGGAACTTTGCAAAACATTTTACCTACTATCCCCCCCCCCCCCCCCCCCCCCCCCCATTTTCTGCAGAAAACTTCATTTTTCGCCTGTGGAGTCACCAACCAGAGACAGTGCCAGATGCCCAAGCCTCCATGGTAATGCATCCAATGGTAATGCGTTACAATGAAACTTGTTGATCCTGAGCTTGACAGATGGTCTTCCTCTCTCATACAGAACTGAGACTGACTTAAGAAGAATATAGCTTGTTTCTGCTGGACACGCTATGTCTCAAGAAAAGATAAACAGTGATGACCAGATAAATCAAACTTTTAAATATGATAAAAACAACACTTAGAAAACAATATCTCAACAAGGAACCTTTGCAAGTGGGTGATGGGCCCAGAGGAAAGCCTTTGGGTCTGTTACTCTGTAAATAGGGACAGTAGAAGAGCCCTGTCAGCATTTTGGGTCCCACTGAGGCGAGAGGCTGTCACTGTGGTCGCTGATCTAGAGATCAGTAAAGGCAGGCAGGCAGCGGTGATTTTACTGAAAAGTGGTAAGGAAAGGCCTAGGAGGGAGGGAGTAGGATGCATTCTAGAAGAAGGGTTGGGATATGGACGTTGCTGGGCTAAGAAGGAGGCAAAGGTGGGCAGGGATTCATAGCTGGAGGTTGTAATGATTAATAAAGCAGGTACAGTGGAAATAATGGAGGAGTAAGACTGCAGGTGAAGTCCATCCGGTTGGAGGGAGGTATGTGACAATTTACAGCCTTGAAAGGGGAACAATCCTAAGTGGTGAGTTGTCAGGCACCTTCATGGACATGGTGAAAAAAGGGCATGGAAGTAGGAGATGAGGGTACTGAGAACCAACCTGTTGGGTGGCTGGCATCATGTACACTCAAAGCACCCAGGGTGAAGGATGGGGTTGGGATGGAGAGGGGATTCTGAGCCGTGTGTCTCCAGCTGGGTAGAACCAGAGGGTGGTATAGATCAATGACAAAAACCAAAAAGGAGTGAGGCCTTTCACCTGTGGTTGGAGAGGTATCACTGGAATGGGACTGGGGACAGGAAGGACCCAGCATGCCCCTGGCCTTGATGCTCAGGGGACGCTGGAGCATCAACTGGAATGATTGAAGAAGCTCCCAGCAGGTGTGAAGCTTGTGAAGACAGTCTCAGTAGAGATAAGGAGTGGAGAGGAGAATTTGGAGGACAGATTTATTGGGGTATATTTGCATGGAGCAGGCGCTCAGTTAAGAGAACTTGGAGAAAGGGAGCAGGGGGAGGTTGAATTAAGAGTAGTAAAGTCAGAAATTCCGAGCCCTCTGGCAAATCCTATGCTCAGCGAATCCCAACTATATCATGTGGTGGTGGTGAATTTTATGTTAACTTAGCTAGGTTATGACACCCAATTTTGGCCAAACATCAGCTTAGATGTTATAATGAAGGTCCTTTTTGGATAAACTAACATTTAAATCAGTTGATTTTGTGTATAACAGAATGCCTTTCATAACGTGGGTGGGCCTCATCCAAGCAGTTGAGGGCCTTAGGTGGAAAGACCAAGGTTCCTGAGTAAGTGGAAATTCTGCCTTGGGACTCAAGCTGCAGCATCAATTCCTCCCTGGTTTCCAGCTTGCTGACCAGTCCTGCAGATTTTAGACTTAGATTCCATGATTGCCTGAGCCCATTCTTTAAAACTTCTCCCCCTCCCTCCTCCCCCTGTCGGTTCTGTTTCTTTGGAAAACCCTAATACACATGCTTAGTATTTTTCAGTCATTTTTCTAGGTGCTTTTCATCTTTTAACTCATCTTGCTTTCATAAGGATATGAAACCTAGAATCAGGGGTTAGCAGTAGCCTGATCTGATTCTGGCCCTATATGAGTTCATAGCCTGGAGTTTAGGCCCTTGGATTAATTAGTAGTGTCCAAGGCCCTGGGCAAGAATTAGATTATGCATTAAATAAGATGCATCTCCCCCCACCCCCCAAACTGTGAAACTGTCACTATGATTAACATTTTATACATGAAGATACCAAGGCTCAAAATTGCAACATGGATAAATTCTGGTTTAGGCAAAAGATAGACTTAGCCTTCCATTACACTCATCCGTCCTGCTCAGCTTCTATTCCCTTCTCCCTTTAAAAGATTATTTATGTATTTTGAGAGAGAAAGAGTTATAGCAGGGGAGGGGCAGAGAGAGAGAGGAGAGAGAGAATCTCAAGCAGGCTCCATGCTATTTGCAGAGAGCCAGATGTGGGGCTCGAACCCACGAACTGTGAGATCATGATCTGAACCAAAATCAAGAGTCAGATGCTTAACCAATCGAGCAAACCAGGTGGCCCCTACTTTTCTTTTCTTGTGGCAAATATATGTAATATAAAATTTACATTTTGATCATTTTAAAGGGTACATCTCTCCACTTCTAAGGTGTTAATGAATTCTTCCTTTTGGAAATACAAAACTATCTCCTAACATTAAAAGAAGCTTAATAACATAAAGAAGATTTGGAAGTCTAGGCAACAATTGTGTTAGAAGTCACTAATTCTAGGGACTATTATTAAGTTATTAATGTGTGTTGTTAATGTGTGTAAAAGTTAATCTAACTTTTGCAGGTGAACGTGTGAATGTATTTACATTGTCTCTACATCCATGACCATGATAAAGAGTTGGTGTCCCCACGGAAAGCAAAATGAGGCAGCCATTTGCTCTTCTGGGAGAAATTGTTAATTCATCAGCACATATATTATTTGGAAATACTTGTAAGACACAAATTCATGTCCAACCGCAGTGGGTGAAGGCTTAGCTATTGCCTGTTGGTAGAGATTTTTAAACTCCTGTGTTGCCTTTAGTTGGTTGGCAAAGGCTGCCTGGAATACTGTATGGAATGGGCTCTGAAGTTGGGACGGCCCATTCAACCACCAAAAATTGAATTGATCACCTATTATGTGCGGGCAGTGTTCGATATTGGGGATGGGATGGCGGATGAGACCACCCCAGTTCTTGCCCTCTGAGAATTTATAGACTGGCAAAGAGGATGATTAATCTAGCAGTTCTAATGGAGGTGGCAATGCTGTGAGGGGACAGGTGCGGGTACAGTTGAAGCATTCCGCCCAGTCAGGAGTGGGTGTGGACAGCTCCCTGTTGGGAGCATTGGTTGGAGCTTTGTGGGGGTAATGAGGGTAAGGGAAAATGGACAGATAAGGAAATGGACAGATGGTGTTTGCACTAGGTAAGGGAGTAGTGACGTATTGTATTCTCTATAGATTTTCTCTCCATATTTTTTTTTCATTGATCTTGATCTTTATTAACTAAAAGAGTGGCTAAAATTTCCTGAAAAAACTGATGCCTTTAGAGTCAAAACATAAGGTTACCATTTTTGGAATCCACTTCAACAAGATCACATAAAGCAAAATATGAAGCAATAATTTAAAGATTGGTTAGATTAGACAATGGCCGTGCCCTCCTAAAAGAGTCTGAAATGGCAGAAACATCCTTCAGACCCTAGATCAAAAGGAAAAAAAAGAAAAAAACTGACAAATAAGAAATAGATGGAAAGCAGAAGTTACGGCTGACCCTAAATTTCATGTTATTCAGATTATGGTTCTTCAAAGAGCATCAGTTGTTTAGATTTGGTTTAAACTATGCTTAAATAGAATACATACGAAATATGTTGTTTTTATTTCTTTTGCCTGGAAAGCAGAACATTATGTGTTGCATTTCACTGTATTTACTAATTTTATTCTGATGAAAATCTTCGAAATGCAAACAGTTTTAAAAGTGAATGAAACAATTTCAAAGTGACCGACCCTGCCCCCCTTTATCCTGTGAGCTCTGCTGTATACAACTTAATACACACACAACGTGTAAACAAAAGTGGGGAGATCTGAATAAGATCAGGAGACTCTATCAGTGTGAAGATGCTGGTTGTGGTACTGTGCGGGAGGCTAAAGTGTTATGAGGGAGGGAGCTGGATAAAGGGTGCAGGGCTCTTCTGTGTTGTCTTACAGCTGTGTGCACACGTGTTCTCTAAAAAGGATGTCACGAGGAGCAGAGAAACATGAGGGGAAGACATGAGGGAAATATCCTCATTGCTCAACAGAGGAGCAAAGGTAAGTCTTCAGAGACCTGGGGAACAACTTGACTGGGAAAAAGCCTATCAGGTTTTGATAGGTTAAGTCCATCAGAAGAGTACTTTTTATTCGGTGAGTCAAAAACTTGAGGCTGGCTAATGTTTCGAAGAGCCCTATTGTTTAGGGGCGCTTGGGCGCCTCAGTTGGTTAAGCGTCAGACTCTTGATTTTGGCTCCGGTCATGATCTCATGATTCTTGGGTTCGAGCCCTGTGTGGGGCTCTGTGCTGATGGCTCAGAGCCTGCTTGGGATCCTCTTTCTCTCTCTCTGCCCTTCTCTCTTGTGGGAGTGCTCTCTCTCTTTCAAAAATAAATAAGTAAACTTAAAAAACAACCCTATTGTTTAGAAACAAAGGCACCAGCAAGTGTTTTGAGCCTACATATTCACTGGATGGAGAGGTGAGCTGTGCTGGGGGTCCTGAAGGACATCCTCAGTTTCACTGATTCGCTGAGAGAACACAGGACACACAGTGATACTCATGGCTGTGACTTATTACAGTGAAAGGATACAAGGTAAGATCAACAAAAGGAAAGGCTCATGGGGCAAAGTCCAGAGGAGCCAGGTGCGAGGGCCCATTCCTAGTGGAGTCCCCCAGGGCGCACTTAATTCCCGAGGGAATGAGATGTGACCAGACATGTGAAATGTTGTCCGGTGGGGAAGCTCATGAGAGGCTGCCTCGCCAGCACCCCAATTCCAGCCCCTACAGAGGAAAGCAGGTGTTCAGCACAAACTGCATTATTTGCACCAACAGTTTAGGTGCAGTAAGCAGCTCTAATCATTGGGGTGATGGGAACATTCCTGAAATCCAAGTTCCCAGGAAGCAGCTGAGGGTCTTTCAGCCTTATAAGCCAGTCTTTCCAAGGACAGCAGTCAGGCCTTCACTGTTTACTGCACAAGGGCCAACAAGTGCTCTTTATCTCTCTATCTCTGTCTGTGCACAAGGGCTCTCTATCCCTCTATCTCTGTCTCTGCCTCTATGTCTCTATCTCCATCTCTACCTCTATATGCCCCTACATCTTTATATCTCTACTTCTCTATATCATCTTTCAAACCATAACAAGGGGCGGAACACTGAGATGGTGGTCAAAGCTCCATGCCCTTACAGGCCGAATGCCAAAGCCCAGCAGTGTGTGGTGGCATGTGCAGAGGGCTGGGCGGTGGAGCTGGGCCTCATGGTTCCCCGACATCTGCTGATGAGCTGGTGGGTGACCCACTCCTTCAGGGCACACGCAGTGGAGGGGGATGGGTATTCTAAGGACAAAAAATCCTAACTCGGTCACTCATGAGTTATGGGATCTCAGACAAATTATGTATTAACCTACAGCTTTAATTTCTTTAATTTCTTCACTTATGAATGCAGATAACTTCTTCCTCAGGTTATTATAAAAATTAAATTAAAGGAGGCATGTGATGGTCCTGCTACATGGTAGGGTCTCAATCAATGCCTGTTCCATCGATCCTCAGGATGAACTGTGGTCTTCAGAGAATGAATTTGCCGGAGTCCGGCTCCAGCAGGTCCAGGGCCCCCTGAAGGAGAGACGGTTTCAGCAAAAAAAGGAGAGTGAGCCTCGGCTTTCTTTCTCACTCACTAGGCAAGCATCCTTCTCTGCTCTGTTGGTTTTTGTGTCTTTATTTATAGGCTAAGTTGTAACAGGACATCAGCAGGTGGAACTTTTACAACGAACAAATCTCTGCAGTAGGATGCTTTGAAAAGTGGACAGATACAAGTTTCTGGCAAAACTATCCTAATGACAGTGAGCAGTAAATTCTACAATTAAGAGGAAGACAGGATGTTCTAAGTGAAAAATATACATATTTGTTTATATCAACGATGCTAAGATTTAGTCATAGTTTGAGTGATATATAGACACTCAAGATGTCTTGGGAGTCATCTCATCTGGCTTACAAGAGGAAAAATGTATCTGGACTGATTAACAGATTGCTTGTGTAAATGCTTTTGTTGAACGCTGAGGGTGTAAATACCATAGGGGCCCTAGGTGTGCCAGCCCTTGTCTCTGGGTATGTTTTAGTGACCCTGACCCATCGTCATCGTCCATTCTCATTATGGATGTTAGTGTAAGGGAAGGTATCCGTGGCATCAGTTAGCAAAAAGGTATGTGCAGTAACTTATGTTTGGTCTTTGTCTGTTTCTCATCTCTAAGTTAGGCTTTTCTTCTCTGGGTCAGAGTTCATTGTAACTCTTGTGTTTTTAGCCCCCCTTGTAATTTATGTCTTGGGTCTGCAAAGTTCATTAGAAGAGCCTTTAGGCAAACATCTGCAGTGCTCTGTCTAAAATCTTCTTTTTAGAGGTGGGAATATGCTTCTTCTCATGAGGTATCTGTGTAGGGAATATCGGTCTGACTTGGAACATTGGAGGCCTAATCAATAACAGTAGTCCCATTCCCAATACGAGCCAATAACAGAAGGAGATACCAGTTTCACTTCATGGCAGGAGCTGTGCAAACATCTGCCGTTTCCTTGTCGTGACTGTGTCCTCCAGCAAGGCCGAAGCGGCTCCCAGCAGAAATGTTGTAAAATTAGAGAAAGCTGATTAGCAGACCTCATTCTTATAAATAAAAATTAAGTTGTATAGTATGTGATATGTTTGTGCAACTCGTCTGATCTTTTGTGAAAATAGTTCTCATTGTAGCATATTAACACTTACACACAGTGAGACCATTAGGTTATTTGTTAGTTATAATGATCCCATCCCATCAGTTTTAAAAACAAATTACATATATAGCCATTCATACACGTTTATTGAAATCTTGGATTTTTAATGAGAGATAATTTAACTTAACAATAAAGCATTAAAATAAAAGAAGAGGTTCTGATTGTTTCTGGTACATTAAATAAACTTACAAAAATCAATTGTATTTCTTTATACCAAAATAAAGAATTAGAAAAATAAAAAGGGGTATCATTTATCAAAGCGTTGAAGAGTGTGAAGAATCTAGGAATCAAAATAGCACGTGATGTGTGAGACTGCTATGCAGAAGACTATATAATATGATTTAAATGGACTTAAATCAATGGAGAGACATAATATAGTAAAGGATTAGAAGATATTGATATATTGAGCCTGTATAATTCTAATAAAATAGAGCAGAGCATTAAAAAAAATCTCGAGAGGCTGATTCTAAGATTTACATGGAAATAGAAAAGATCAAGAACAGCCAAGACACACTAGGAGAAGCAGAGGAGGTGGGATTACAAGTCCTCTCAGGTATCAGGACATTATAAAGGTATGGGAAAGTAATGAGACAGCTGCTGATATAGAGGAGACTGGGACTAAAAATTCATAGTAGAGAACCCTAAAAAGAGACAGAGACACATGTTGACATGATATATGAGAAAGTTGGTACCACAGAGCAGTAAGGGAAGAACAGTCTTTTTAGTAAATGACACTGGGACAATTGGATATCCTCACAGACCTTACATCATGCACATAAATCACTTCTAGGCAGGTTAAAGACCTAAATGTAAAAAGCAAACAAAAACTTTTGGAAGATAGTCTTAAGAGGGAATCTTTATAACCTGGGGCATAGGGAAAACTTTCATAGAAAGATGCAAAAACCCACTTGCCAAAAAGAAAAATATTGATAAAATCAAATACATTTCAATTAATTATAATTGATAATATGGTAATTGCAGGGGACTTTAAATCTCCACTTACAACAATGGAGAGAGCATCTAAGCAGAAAATCAATAATGAAACAATTGCCTTGAATGTTACACTGGACCAGATGGACTTGACAGATACTTTCAGAACTTTTCATCCCGAAGTAGCAGAATACACATTCTTTTTGAGTGCACACAGAACATTCCCCAAGATAGATCACATACTGGGTCACAAAACAACCCTCAATAAACGTAAAAGAATTGAGATCATACCATGCACATGTTCAGATCACAATGCTATGAAACTTGAAATCAACCATAAGAAAAAATTTGGAAAGTCTCCAAATGCATGGACGTTAAAGATCATCCTACTAAAGAATGAATGGATCACCCAGGCAATTAAGGAAGAAATTAAAAAATATATATGACATATGGAAGCAAATGAAAATGAAAACAGAACAGTCCAAACACTTTGGGATGCAGCAAAGGCAGTCCTAAGAGGGAAATATATTGCAATCCAGTCCTATCTCAAGAAACAAACAAGTCCCAAATACAAAACCTAACCTTAGCACACCTAAATGAATGAGAAGCAGAACAGAAAAGAGCCCCCAAAGCCAGCAGAAGAAGAGAAATAATTAAGATTAGAGCAAAAATAAATAATATAGAATATAAATTTTTTTGAAAAAACAAAATTAATATACCCCTCGCCAGACTCCTCAAAAAGAAAAGAGAGAGGATCCAAATAGATAAAATCACAAATGAAAGAGAAGGGGTCACAACTAACACCACAGAAATACAAATAATTATTAGAGAATACCAGGAAAAATTATAAGTCAACAAACTGGACAACCTGGAAAAAATGGACAAGTTCCTAGATACCCACACACTACCAAACCTCAAAAGGAGAGAAATAGATTTGAACAGACCCATACCAGCAATGAAATTGAGTCAATTATCAAAAATCTCCCAACAGATACGAGTCCTGGGCCAGATGGCTTCCCAGGGGAATTCTACCAGACATTTAATGCAGAGTTAAAGCCTATCCTTGTCAACCTGTTCTGAAAAGTAGAAATAGAAGGAAAGCTTCTGGGCTCATTCTATGAAGCCAGCATTACCTTGATTCCCAAACCAGACAGAGACCCCACAAAAAAGAACTACAGGCCAATATCCTTGATGAATATGGATGCAAAGATTCTCAGCAAGATACTAGCAAATCGAAGTCAACAGTATATTAAAAGAATTATTCACCATGACCAAGTGGGATTCATTCCTGGGATGCAGGGCTGGTTCAGTATTTGCAAATCTATGTCATACATCACGTTAATAGGAGAAAGGATAAGAACCGTATGATCCTGTTAATAGATGCTGAAAGGAGTGAATCTTAACAAATGATCCAGTGACAGCTGACAGCGTTTTGCACAAAACAAGACTTTCCTTTGCTGGTGCTAAACCATTCCACTCTACCAGATGGACCTTACAGACGGAAGGCTATATACATTGCGCTACTGTTGTGGGCTGCCTTCCTCTTTCCCATCCCCTACAGGGATCCCATGCCCCACTGACGTGAAACCCTTCCCCAAGGGGGTGAGACTCTGAGTCTGATGCTTCCCCAGGTCTCTGGTAAGTGAGAGCTTATTGGTAGATTTGGGGTGACCATAACTCTATCCAGAATAGAGTAAGTCAGCAGGTTCCAGAATTTGGTATCTAATTAGGCATTTCTGTGATAAGAGACTGCCTTTGGGGCAACTAAATGTATCTTATCACATGAATTTTCTTTGGTGGAGAGTTTTGAGAATTGATTCGGCAGCTAAGATAGTAGAGGATCTTCTAGGTACTTACAAGTCCTGACCAAGTGACAGTTCTGTGGCTTCTTGTCTTTTTCCCTGGCTTCTGCTCCCAACATATTTACCTGAGATCACAACATTTTACCAGATAGGGCAGCTGCCTCTCCCAGGGAGAAGTTTCTGGAGCCAAAGGCTGTGATTCTGCATGTCTTCTTGGATGTAGAGTCAGAGCCACCC